>NC_092416.1:19890335-20209502 GCF_040894005.1 Engystomops pustulosus
TCTCTCCCCACCTTAAAAAAAATCTCTACATTTTTTATTTTACCAGGTAAAGCGCTGTGTGAGGGCTTGTGTTCTGCATAACAAATTGTAACTCGCAGTGACGGTGTTTAATATTCCTTGCCGTGTACTGGGAAACGGGAAAATGTTTTTGTTTAATGGAGTAAAATTTGTGAAAATACACATTTGTTCCACTTTCTTGTGGGTTTGGTTTTTACAGTTCTCACTCTGCTCCAGAAATGACTTCTCCTTTATTCTTTGGTTTTATTGTGTTTTAAAACATTTTTTTAAAAATTTAAACCTTCTGTAGAAAAAAAAAATTATAGTTTGGCCATTTTTTTGGCACAAATATCTTTTTCATACTGAGATGTTTGAAGTGGAATTTTGTGCAGAACTAGCTGATGTTTTCTTAGCTACCATTTTGGGGACTGTAAGACCTTTTGATAATTTTTTATTACAATTTTATATGTTGCAAAATGGGAGAAAATGTGGCATTTTAGAAATGTGGCCCCTATTTTTAGTTATGATTTCAACCCTGGCAATAACTGTTAAAGGGGTATTCCGGGAATATGAACGTCTGACACAAAAACCCATGATGATATAAATAAATGAATACAACAATACTCAATGTCATTAGTCACAAAACGGAGCTTAAATAGTTTTATTTTATGATTTACAACATTTTTAGCCTCTCTAAAGTAGGTGGAGTTATCACTAAGATGGCCGCCACTGGAAACTACAAGTTCCATGATCCTTTAGTTCTCAGTAACTCCTCCTCCTCCCTCTTATGCTCTGCTCCCAGTCATGATGTAACAGCTTTTCTTGCTCTGTTACCATAGTAATGATGTGTAACTGCCATCACCAAAACACTGGCCGTACTGGATGCACTGCAACCAACCGACTACAGCCAAACATAGTGGTGATCACATGACCTGCCCAGGCAGGTGCAGGACATTTGATGTGGACATGTGACCAGCAGCCATCTTCTGTCCTGCAACGGACCGCGCGGAGGAAATTAACGGACTGATTAAAGGGCCAGTAGCATTTTAATTCTTCATTACAGTCTATGTCATCAGCATTTTCTGCTAAGGGGAGCAAAATTTTAAATAACTACTAATTACATATTAGCTTATATTTTGAGTGCCCATTTTTATATGAACTATGCTTATTCCTGGAATGCCCCTTTAAATAAATGATATTTTGATAGGACATTTTGGAACACATTACTATTTAAATTTCTTATTGTTTTTACTGTTTATTTATTTTATTTGAATTTAAAAAAAAAAAAAACTTTTTAACCCTAGGCTGTCTGATTGATGCCATATACTGCCATATAAAAGTAAGGCAGCGTATTTGGATTTAACACATTTTACACATGATCCATTACAATTTGCCACTGGCACATTGTAACAGATCTTAATCAAATATGCAGTGTCGGGTCTCACAAGGAGCAACAATCACAGGGAGCGACAATCTCAGCCTAGAGGGTGGCAATCAAAGGGTTAACACGCATAATCCATGCTAGCACTGATCACGTGTGTTTGCTGCAAACCCATCAGCCCTCTCCATACCCCAAAGCCGAAGGATTGGTTTTTTATGAATCCTGGGAAACATCAAATGGTCTGGTTCCTTAAATAATGTTCTCTGACCCTGCTGGGTTGAGCTGGAGGTGTCAGGGGTCAGAGAATTTGAATTTCTGCAATTCAATGATCAATTAATATTGTCACATTTATAAACTTTAAAGCAATTTATAGTAAAGTTGCTAAAAAAGTTTACTGTACTTGTAACACAGCTACATACAGCCGCCTCCCCCCCAGTAACACAGCTACATACAGCCGCCTCGCCCCCAGTAACACAGCTACATACAGCCGCCTCACCCCAGTAACACAGCTACATACAGCCGCCTCCCCCCCAGTAACACAGCTACATACAGCCGCCTCGCCCCCAGTAACACAGCTACATACAGCCGCCTCACCCCAGTAACACAGCTACATACAGCCGCCTCACCCCAGTAACACAGCTACATACAGCCGCCTCACCCCAGTAACACAGCTACATACAGCTGCCTCATCCCCAGTAACACAGCTATATACAGCCGCCTCACCCCAGTAACACAGCTACATACAGCCGCCTCATCCCCAGTAACACAGCTACATACAGCCGCCTCACTCCCAGTAACACAGCTACATACAGCCGCCTCGCTCCCAGTAACACAGCTACATACAGTCGCCTCGTCCCCAGTAACACCGCTACATACAGCCGCCTCACCCCAGTAACAAAGCTACATACAGCCGCTTCATCCCCAGTAACACAGCTACATACAGCCGCCTCCCCCCCAGTAACACAGCTACATACAGCCGCCTCGCCCCCAAGTAACTAAGCTACATACAGCCGCCTCGCTCCCAGTAACACAGCTACATACAGCCGCCTCATCCCCAGTAACACAGCTACATACAGTCGCCTCGCCCCCAATAACACCGCTACATACAGCCGCCTCATCCCCAATAACACCGCTACATACAGCCGCCTCATCCCCAGTAACACCGCTACATACAGCCGCTTCGCCCCCAGTAACACCGCTACATACAGCCGCCTCGCCCCCAGCAACACCGCTACATACAGCCGCCTCATCCCCAGTAACACAGCTACATACAGCCGCCTCATCCCCAGTAACACAGCTACATAAAGCCGCCTCATCCCCAGTAACACAGCTACATACAGCCGCCTCACCCCTAGTAACACAGCTACATACAGCCGCCTCATCCCCAGTAACACAGCTACATACAGCCGCCTCACTCCCAGTAACACAGCTACATACAGCCACCTCGCTCCCAGTAACACAGCTACATACAGTCGCCTCATCCCCAGTAACACAGCTACATACAGCCGCCTCATCCCCAGTAACACAGCTACATACAGCCGCCTCATCCCCAGTAACACTGCTACATACAGCTGCCTCATCCCCAGTAACACAGCTACATACAGCCGCCTCGTCCCCAGTAACACAGCTACATACAGCTGCCTCGCCCCCAGTAACACCACTACATACAACCGCCTCGCCCCCAGTAACACCGCTACATACAGCTGCCTCATCCCCAGGAACACAGCTACATACAGCCGCCTCATCCCCAGTAACACAGCTACATACAGCCACCTCGCCCCCAGTAACACAGCACGAAACATATATATGAGTGAATAAGACAGATGCAAAAGTTCCTGCTCACCTTCCAACTTGACTGGTTCCCAGCGCGAAATACATCCAAAACAGCCCCACGGACCACAGGCACATATTCCAGGAAGAAGAAAATGATGTCCGCGCTTCAGGGATATGCAGGTAAAATTCAAATCTTGTATTTTGAAATCATGTAAAATCCACAATAGGCAAGATTACAAACGTGTGATGGCCCAGGTATGATAACCAACGCGTTTCGCCCTCTCTCAGGGCTTAGTCATGGTCTCTGTAGCTCAAATGACATACTGTCAATTTAAAGATCCCGCTCCGGTAATGGCGTGTGACGTCACGGTCACGTGACAGAAATCACATGATCGGACTGCGACACGCCTACCATGATGCAGCGAGGTATCGTAATACAATAAGAACTTCAAATGTTTAAAAACAACCACACTAAAAAGGTAAGGTGGGTAATGGAAAGACACTGATTATGTGACGCAAGATATTAGGATAAGGAAATTGATGTTTCACAATGAGTGTTCACGAAAACCTAAAAAAGCGGATAACAAACATGGTGATTCTATTAGCAGTGCAATGAAGTAAACATGGATATGACAAACCAGTAATTATAATACAATCTGTTTAGTAGCTATATAGTTTATGATGCTTAGAGAAGAGAAATAGACAGGAAACACTATATTCCAAGGCATGGTTAGATATAATAATGGTAAAGACTGTATGATGTTATTTATTAAACCCTAACGTAGCCTACGGAATATCCATTAAGGCAAAAAAGAAAAGATACATTTTATTCTTAATTAAACCTTGCACAGTCTACGGAATATTAAGTAAGGTAAAGAAAGGAAGAAAGCACATATTTCACGGCCATGATGATCCAACAATCTTATACATGTAATTAATTATAACATCATATCAAATCCTGTCTCAGATTCATTCCTAAAGGCTGGGTGGTTTTTAATACAAACATCCAATATGTCTCTCTGTTCATGAGCTTCTTCCTGTGGTCTCCCCCCCTTTTCGGTCTCTTGACTTTTTCTATACCCTGCCATCTAAAACTGTCACTGCTTCCATTATGAGTATCTCGAAAATGCCTCGAGGCTGCTGACATGTTTGTTAGGTTGATATTCTTGATGTCGGACAAATGTTTTCTGATACGCGTTTTCAAAGAATTTGTGGTGTAACCCACATACTGTATATTGCATATAGTGCAAGATATTAAATAGATAACAAAAGTGGTATTGCAATTTAAGTTTGTGTTAATTTTATATTTGTTATTGGTCACGCATGAAGAAAAACTATTGGTGGTTAAGAGATGTTCACAGGTAATACATTTAAGATGGCCGCATTTGTGGTTACCTGGGTGATGTAACCAAGTATATTTTTTACCTTAGTCCTCTGTAGTGGGACTTGTAAAATCACTGGGTGATACCATAGAGCCTATAGTGGGGGCTTTTTTAGATATGAACCTAACCCCTTCAGATAAACATTCCTTGAGTTCTTTGCTTTGTTCTAATATGGGTAAGTACTTGGTAATAGCTCTTTTAACTAGATGGAATTGATTACTGTAAGTGGTTACAAAAGTGACGGGTTTAGAGTTAAGTTTGTGCTTGTTACTGGTATGTGATTTATTAGATAGGAGCGTGTTCCTGTCTATTTTTTCTATTCTCTTGCGTGCCGAAAATAAAATCTCTGGTTTGTAATTCCTTGCTTTAAATCTTTTCTCCCAATCTGGCTAATGGGTGTCAAAAACCTGGCTAGAGGAGCTATTCCGGCGAAGTCGAATTAGTTCGCCGTAGGGAATATTATCCACTACGTGCCTGGGGTGGCATGAGGTGGACAATAATATACTGTTTCCAGCTGTGGGTTTACGAAATGGAGACACAGTTATGTCTTTGTTACTGCCTCGTATTGTCACATCCAGATAGTCGATGCTGTTGCCTCCAAAATGGTGAGTAAATTTTAGATTCATGTCTTATTATTGATATAGTCAACAAAATTATCGAACTCTGTATGGGTGCCCTGCCATATCCAAAGCAAGTCGTCAATAAAACGACCAAACCACTATATAGACGATCTAAAAGGGTTAGACTCGGAAAAGATATATCTGATCTCCCATTGTATCATGAAAATGTTAGCAAGGGAGGGGGAAAATTTCGCTCCCATAGGAGCCCCCTCCACTTGCAAATAAAAAAGAGAATCAAACATAAAAAAATTGTTTTGCAACAAAAATTGGGTTGTCATGACAATGAACTCTTTCAGTTGTGGAGAATACACACTGAACTCATTCAAATGCTTGGAAAGGTATAATAATGCTAATTCATGAGGAATTGAGGAGTAGAGAGCGACTACATCGCATGATGTCCAACTTAAACCCTCCCTCCATTCCATTTTGTCAATTAATTGAAGTAAATGTTTTGTATCCCTGAGGAATGTAGGTGTAATCATGGTCAATGGTTGTAAAAAATTGTCAAGCCAGTCTCCCAAATGCTCCCCAAGACTGCCAATACCTGCGACAATGGGTCGACAGGGAGGAGGAAAAACTCCTTTATGCAACTTGGGGAGAGAATGGAAGACAGGCATGACCGGAAATTGATTAAACAGAAACTCCTTTAGCTTTTGATCTATGACCCCCAGAGCTAATCCTTCATCTAGAAGTTTGGCCAAATTCTTTTGGCAACTAGAGGTTGGATCTGAAGAAAGTTTACGATAGGTGAGTGGATTATTCAACAAATTTTCATTTATCTTTTTGTACAAAGAAGCATTAAGTAATACTATGGCTCCCCCCTTGTCTGCATTCCTAATCACTAACTCAGGATTATTTTTAAGTTCCTGTAAAGCTTTCTTTTCCGAGTAGGTGATATTGGATTTAGAACGAGTGGTATTACACTGTGACTTAAGTACGGTCAATTCTTTTTCTACTAGATCCTGGAACTTGTCCATACAATCTTTTCTGGACATAACAGAAACACCACAAATTCTTTGAAAACGCGTATCAGAAAACATTTGTCCGACATCAAGAATATCAACCTAACAAACATGTCAGCAGCCTCGAGGCATTTTCGAGATACTCATAATGGAAGCAGTGACAGTTTTAGATGGCAGGGTATAGAAAAAGTCAAGAGACCGAAAAGGGGGGGAGACCACAGGAAGAAGCTCATGAACAGAGAGACATATTGGATGTTTGTATTAAAAACCACCCAGCCTTTAGGAATGAATCTGAGACAGGATTTGATATGATGTTATAATTAATTACATGTATAAGATTGTTGGATCATCATGGCCGTGAAATATGTGCTTTCTTCCTTTCTTTACCTTACTTAATATTCCGTAGACTGTGCAAGGTTTAATTAAGAATACAATGTATCTTTTCTTTTTTGCCTTAATGGATATTCCATAGGCTACGTTAGGGTTTAATAAATAACATCATACAGTCTTTACCATTATTATATCTAACCATGCCTTGGAATATAGTGTTTCCTGTCTATTTCTCTTCTCTAAGCATCGTAAACTATATCGCTACTAAACAGATTGTATTATAATTACTGGTTTGTCATATCCATGTTTACTTCATTGCACTGCTAATAGAATCACCATGTTTGTTATCCGCTTTTTTAGGTTTTCGTGAACACTCATTGTGAAACATCAATTTCCTTATCCTAATATCTTGCGTCACATAATCAGTGTCTTTCCATTACCCACCTTACCTTTTTAGTGTGGTTGTTTTTAAACATTTGAAGTTCTTATTGTATTACGATACCTCGCTGCATCATGGTAGGCGTGTCACAGTCCGATCATGTGATTTCTGTCACGTGACCGTGACGTCACACGCCATTACCGGAGCGGGATCTTTAAATTGACAGTATGTCATTTGAGCTACAGAGACCATGACTAAGCCCTGAGAGAGGGCGAAACGCGTTGGTTATCATACCTGGGCCATCACACGTTTGTAATCTTGCCTATTGTGGATTTTACATGATTTCAAAATACAAGATTTGAATTTTACCTGCATATCCCTGAAGCGCGGACATCATTTTCTTCTTCCTGGAATATATATATAGAGTATATACATACATTCCATATACACAGTATATACAAAAACCACATCATTCACATATATATAAATGTACACACATATATGCTTATATAAATGTATGCGTGTATAAACACAGTATATGCATCTATACACAGTATATACACAGTAGATGCATAAATACACAGTATATACATATATGCACAGTAGATGCATATATACCGGTACACAGTATATACACATATACACAGTAGATGAATATATACACAGTATATACATATATACACAGTAGATGCATAAATACATGGTATATACACATATACACAGTAGATGCATATATACACAGTATATACATATATACACATATACACAGTATATACATATATACACATATACACAGTAGATGCATATATACACAGCATATACATATATACACATTTACACAGTAGATGAATGTATATACAGTATATACATATATACACTGTATATACATATATACACATATACACTGTATATACATATATACACATATACACTGTATATACATATATACACATATACACTGTATATACATATATACACATATACACTGTATATACATATATACACTGTATATACATATATACACACAGAAAAACACATATGTATATACTTACCTGTTAGGGTTGACCGAGTGCCTGTTTGTTCGGGCGGGTTGGGAGGTCTTGCCAGTGCTTGTTCGCCGGGGGGGGGGGAAAGGCGATGTTAAGCCGGGATTGAGCGGAGCGGGGAGCGAGTGAGCGGAGCAGGGGACGGGGAGCCGGGGGCGGTGTTAAGCCGGGATTGAGCGGAGCGGGGAGCGAGCGGGGTTGCTTGTCACCTGTGCCGGAGGGGGCGGAGTGGCGAGGGGCGGCTCCCCATGCAGCAGGATGAGTGGGCGGGCAGTTTATGCAGGGGCTGGATCGACGGGAGGCGCTCACCTATGCCCGGAGGCGGAGGCCGGCGTTCGGCTCATGAGGGGGGGCACGGGAGGTGCAATCTGGTGGTGGCCCCTAGGGGGGGCAGGATGGTGGGGGCCCCGGGGCTCGAGCCCCGGGAGCCCCGCCTATAATCCGGCCCTGATCGCAGGTAAATATCACTGATTTCGTGCAAATTTGACATGACTTTGGAGGAGATTAATTTTATAGGCAAATGGGGAAATTTTAAAAAGGAAATTTTAATAGGGAAAGTTTAATAGGGTAAAATCTTGTGACATTGGGCTTCTGATAAATTTAGGGTTCATTGCTTCACCCCATTCTATAGGCACCTCTTGAATATTTTGATTCTGCTTTACAATGCTAAGATCGAAACAATTTGCACCGGACATCATCCAGACCATTTGATACATATGACTGCTCCATAAATTTGCATTAATATAAAAAAATGTAAAAGAAAAGAAAAAACGGAAGTTCAGGTTAAAGCAGTAGGACATTTACATATTTTAGACATTTTCATTTAAATGGGATCTTTCATCTGATCTAACAACCCAAGTTCTTTGCATCCTTAAATAATAAATAATAAGAAATCATTCTAAATATAACAGATATAAATTGTCTATTATAATAATTCTTTATGTATATAGCGCACACAGATTACACAGCGCTGCACAGAGCTGCCAAATCAGTCCCTGTCCCCAATGGGGCTCACAATCTAATCAACCTACCAGTATGTTTTGGAGAATGGGAGGAAACCGGAGGACTTGGAGGAAACCCATGCAAACATGGAGAGAACATACAAACTCTTTGTAGTTGTTGACCCTGGGACTTGAACCCAGGTCCCTAGGTCCCAACTGCAAGGCTGTAATGCTAACCACTGAGCCGCTGTGCTAAAAACCACTGAGCCCATCTGAAAGTGCCAGGGATCATGTGACTTGCTTTGGCCAAGCAATGGGCTCAGCAAGACCCCTTTACAGAGGACTGGGAAAACCCCTGGAACCTGAGCTGGAACCGGGTAAATAAACTTTTTTATCTTTACTAAATATTTTCCAACAATTTCTTACATTTTCCCATCATTTGTATCAGTTAAATAGAATAGAACATAATAATAATAATAATAATAATAATAATAATAATGAATCATTTACATTACGACCCACTTTCCCACCTATACCTTAAAGTTCCAGGTAGAGATAAATAACAAAAATATTCTGTTACCACAGCCTTAACTTTGGGTTTTTTTCAGGATTTCTGGAAAACCTCTTTGAGTCTATGATCGGATCATCATGATTCTCCTTCAGAACCGAAACAATGTTATGGAGATCTCCTTTAAGCATAAGTCATGGACACTAGTCGTTTTGTAAACCCCCACTTTGCACCCGGTGTTGTTGTTCCTGCCTGGTGGCTTGCCGAAGGTATTTTGGGTTTGGCGAAGCTGTCATGGATGTGGTATCTGAGATTTATATTATTTATAGGAGATTATAAGAGCCTGAGCGCTGCACACCTGATATTACAGGGTGGGGAGGCTTATGAGATTGTGAATGTTATAAATAGATTTTATTATAGAGGATTTTCATTTATTATCTGAATGACGATCACATGCGGAGGAGAAAAGGTCACAAAGGTTGAGGGATCAGCAGAATAACTAGAGAGACAAGGGCAACATTTCATCCTAAACCCCTCCCCCATTTATTACACTAAATCACATTTGGACCCCTAAATTCAGTTCCCAGGCCCTTCATAAACTCTACTTGTTCTAGAGATCAGATGTCTCAGCAATTCACACTAAACACGAGTCAATGAGCAAGACTTGGACACAAGTAACGGACCAGCAGCTAGAACCAGAAAACAAACATGTGGAATGGTCCATGAGCTGAAGCTACAACACATAGATAAGGGATGGACCTAAAGCTGAAATCCATAGCAAGAACAATAAAAAAGAAAGACCCAAATCCGGAACAGCAAGGGAACCCTGAGCTGGAACCTTTTGTATATAAGGACTTGAAACAAGCCTTGGATGGAACTAGAAGATTCCAGAAAAAGTGGCCTAAAAAGAATAGAACTAAGTGATCCATAAACAACAAGACAACAACAGCTGAGGGGTAAAGCCCCAAAACAGGAACGAGGTCATAGAGACTGTAATGTGGTCAAAGGAAAAGTAACACAACATTTTCATGGGAGTGTAACTAGAACGTGGTCAAGAACATAGATGGTGAGTGCAGCTGAGGGGGTGGTCCACTGGTCCACTGTCTACTTACTTCTGTGTTCTTGATCTTTTATGGGGGAATATATCGTTCCACCAAGGGACTTCTCTCCTCCCCGGAGCTGTCTCTGGGCATCAGAAAAGAAGAACGTTCCCAATCTCCAGTTCCCCGAACCAGGTCTAGATAGAGCTGTGGTAGACATCATGACAACTGCATGAGTCAGGAGTGAGATGTTTTTCCAGTAGACAGCTGAGGAGGAGCTCATAGAGGAAGAACGGTGATTGCAGAAGAGCGCAGGGGTCTATTCCCAGTGAAGGACCCCAAGTTATGAGACAACTTTGTGTTTGTTGAAGATAAAACCAAGATGGTCAAGAGGTTTTTGGCAAGAACTATATTTTTCCTAGGCTATGGCTGAAGTGGTTTAAAGGCAATCTGCAGTGTAAAAAGCTGGGGGTCTACTAAACTGGGGGAGGACGTCTACAAGTGATAAGTGAGGGATCTCGATAAAATGTCTGGAATGCTCTGTGTACCTCCAGAACATAGGACAATCAATAAGGACAATCTTCAGAGGAGGCACCTAGCGCAAGCGAACCAATAAAGAGGATGGAAAGACCATAGAGATTTGTCGATAGACTGAGCTCCTTGATGATGGTGTTTCTGATGATGAACATTCAGAGGCAGCAAATATGTCAAGAGCTGGCAACACTGTCCTGTAAAGGTGGAGACTGATGTTGTTAACAACTTACAAACATCTAGGCATGACCAAGTTTACTTAAGATACTGGGGCATATTTACTTACCCGGTCCATTCGCGATCCAGCGGCGCGTTCTCTGCGGTGGATTCAGGTCTTCCGGCGATTCACTAAGGCAGTTCCTCCGACGTCCACCAGGTGGCGCTGCTGCGCTGAGGTTCCCCAGAATGCACTGATCTTCACCAAGCCGGACCAATTGAAGGTAAGCGCAAGTACCGCAACACTTTTTTGCGGCAGTTTTTCCGAATCCGTCAGGTTTTTGCTCGGCCACGCCCCCCGATTTCCGTCGCATGCATGCCGGCGCCGATGCGTCAAAATCCGATCGCGTGCGCCAAAATCCTGGAGCAATACAGGGAAAATCAGCGCAAATCGGAAATATTCGGGTAACACGTCGAGGGTGGGTGGATGGGACCGGCCGGGCCACAGTGGAGGTGGGTGGACGGGATGGGCTACAGTGGAGGTGGGTGGACCGGCCGGGCCAGAGTGGAGGTGGGTGGACGTAGGTGAGGGGGATGGCAGGACATGGCATGGTGGCATGTCTGGCAGGACAGGATGCATGTCGGGTGGGTGGGCCGCACATCGGGTGGCCAGGCCGCAGGAGCTGTCACAGCCTCCTTCCCCAAGCAGTGATCGCCGGCCAGTAGTGCTTTTAGCAGGAGGGCCTGGAATGCAAATGTGACTGCTGTGGCTCGGGCCCTCCCCTTCCCGGGGCCCGGTCGCGGTCACATCCCCTGCGACCGCAATCATTACGCCCCTACTAATGACCGTGAATGACCGTGAATCGGGCCCTTAGTAAATGACCCCCACTGTTTGTTCTCCTCGGACAACTTGAGTGGACTGCAAAGGAAGAGCCAACTATTTCGGCTAATTAATATCTATGTCCATATAAGGACCAAACCCTTTTTATTTCAGGTCGGCAGGGAGATATAGAATGGGTCTAATGACCAGTGGCGTAACTCACCCCAGTGGGCCCCGGTGCAAACTTAGAAACGGGGCCCCCCATATACCTAAACCCTCGCTGCCAGTCCATAACGCATGTTATTCTTCAGAATACACATATTTCATGTATACACTCCACAGACATAAGCACATATACACTACATATGCATAACACACAGGGGCGTAACCAGCAGAGGCTGGGCCCCATGGCAGATCTTTGAATGGAACCCCCTTCCCCTTAAAACATATACACATTTATCACAATCATTTTTATACTCCTATGCATTCATACATTTATACACATATCCAGTATATACACATAAAATTTACAACATATACAACATACACCCATATACAGCATATATACACAACGTACACACAGATAAACAGCATATATACGCAACGTACACACAGATAAACAGCATATATACACACACACACATCCAGTATATACAACATATGCAGCACATATACACATATCCAGTATATACAACATACACACCGATATACAGCATATATACACATTCAACCAGTATATACAGCATACACACACATATACAGCATATATACACATGCATCTAGTATATACATATACACACACATACACACCGATATACAGCATATATACACATCTATCCAGTACAGCATACACACATATACAGCATATATACATACGCATCCAGTATATACAGCATATTCACACATACACACACACATATAGAGAATATATACACAACATATTCATACATATACAGCATACACACACATATACAGCATACACACACATATACAGCATATATACACATATACAGCATACACACAGATATACAGCATATATACACATATACAGCATACACACACATATACAGCATATACAGACATATACAGCATACACACACATACACAGCATAAAGACACATGCATCCAGTATATACAATATATACAGCACATATATACAAACACGTATACAGTCATTTACATAAGTTCAATTATACTCACCCACCTTCATCGATGTCACTCATCCTGGAACGTGGTGGTGGGTGACAGCACAGGAGAGGGGGGCAGGTTACCGGGCCGCAGTGGAGGTGTGTGGAATGGACCGGCCGCAGGTGAGGTGTGTGGACTGGAAAGGCCACAGTGGAGGTGGGTGGACGTAGGTGAGGGGGATGGCCGGACAGGGCATGGCGGCATGTCTGGCAGGACAGGATGCATGTCGGGTGGGTGGGCCGCACATCGGGTGGCCAGGCCGCAGGAGCTGTCACAGCCTCCTTCCCCAAGCAGTGATCGCCGGCCAGTAGTGCTTTTAGCAGGAGGGCCTGGAATGCAAATGTGACTGCTGTGGCTCGGGCCCTCCCCTTCCCGGGGCCCGGTCGCAGTCACATCCCGCAGACCGCAATCATTATGCCCCTGCTAATGACCCTGATTGCGCAGGAATGGAGGGGGCTGGGGAAAAAAATCAGGACTGTAATTGGTGGGAGAGCACCTAGTACAGATGGTAAAGATCCGCTTTAAATACGGTCGTGAGGGACCAAGATAATGAAGGAGACATAGACAAGTGGACTTAAGATGCCACCATAGGTAGTAGGGATCAAATGTTCCAGACTCCAAAAAACAAATTAAAAAACGTAAATACTTTCATTTTATTCAAAGCATGTAAATAAAAATATATATAAAGTGCACTTAAATATTAAATGAAGTAAAGGAGCGATGGGGGGTCAGATGGTGGCATTGGAAGCTCTGCCGGCTAATAGGGGAATTAGTATTGGATTCACAGATCGTATCCGGTTGGGGCAGAGAATAGGCCGAATGCATTGGTTATTGTGCATGACGTAACCCTTCTCACAGACACAGCCGGGCTGGCACATCATGGCACAGGCTCTGCCCATCTGCATGTAGTTCTCGCATGTGTCCTGGCAGTGAGAGTTGCAGTCAGTGAACCTGGCATTGGCTCCGCAGGATGTGCACTGAGCCTCGGGGATGCAGTTGTTGGAGGTGGGCGATGCCAGGACGTAGCCAGGTTTGCAGTAACACTCAGGCTGGCAAATCTTCAGACAAGGAACCTCCTGGTTACCGCATGTCCTCGGGCACGGCTTACATGGATAGAATATCTTATTGGGCTCACAGAAGGAATCTGCAAGAATCAACTGACATTGTTATTTTAGGAGCAGTATTATAGTAGTTATATTCCTGTACATAGGGGGCAGTATTATGGTAGTTATATTCTTGTACATAGGGGGCAGTATTATAGTAGTTATATTCTTGTACATAGGGGGCAGTATTATAGTAGTTATATTCTTGTACATAGGGGGCAGTATTATAGTAGTTATATTCTTGTACATAGGGGGCAGTATTATAGTAGTTATATTCCTGTACATAGGGGGCAGTATTATAGTAGTTATATTCTTGTACATAGGGGGCAGTATTATAGTAGTTATATTCCTGTACATAGGGGGCAGTATTATAGTAGTTATATTCTTGTACATAGGGGGCAGTATTATAGTAGTTATATCCCTGTACATAGGGGGCAGTATTATAGTAGTTATATCCCTGTACATAGGGGGCAGTATTATAGTAGTTATATTCCTGTACATAGGGGGCAGTATTATAGTAGTTATATTCTTGTACATAGGGAGCAGTATTATAGTAGTTATATTCCTGTACATAGGGGGCAGTATTATAGTAGTTATATTCTTGTACATAGGGGGCAGTATTATAGTAGTTATATTCCTGTACATAGGGGGCGGTATTATAGTAGTTATATTCTTGTACATAGGGGGCAGTATTATAGTAGTTATATTCTTGTACATAGGGGGCAGTATTAGAGTAGTTATATTCCTGTACATAGGGGGCAGTATTATAGTAGTTATATTCTTGTACATAGGGGGCAGTGTTATAGTAGTTATATTCCTGTACATAGAGGGCAGTATTATAGTAGTTATATTCCTGTACATAGGGGGCAGTATTATAGTAGTTATATTCCTGTACATAGGGAGCAGTATTATAGTAGTTATATTCTTGTACATAGGGGGCAGTGTTATAGTAGTTATATTCCTGTACATAGAGGGCAGTATTATAGTAGTTATATTCCTGTACATAGGGGGCAGTATTATAGTAGTTATATTCTTGTACATAGGGGGCAGTGTTATAGTAGTTATATTCCTGTACATAGAGGGCAGTATTATAGTAGTTATATTCCTGTACATAGGGGGCAGTATTATAGTAGTTATATTCTTGTACATAGGGGGCAGTATTATAGTTGTTATAGTCTTGTACATAGGGGGCAGTATTATAGTAGTTATATTCTTGTACATAGGGGGCAGTATTATAGTAGTTATATTGCTGTACATAGGGGGCAGTATTATAGTAGTTATATTCTTGTACATAGGGAGCAGTATTATAGTAGTTATATTCTTGTACATAGGGGGCAGTGTTATAGTAGTTATATTCCTGTACATAGAGGGCAGTATTATAGTAGTTATATTCCTGTACATAGGGGGCAGTATTATAGTAGTTATATTCTTGTACATAGGGGGCAGTACTATAGTAGTTATATTCCTGTACATAGGGGGCAGTATTATAGCAGTTATATTCTTGTACATAGGGGGCAGTAGTATAGTAGTTATATTCTTGTACATAGGGGGCAGTATTATAGTAGTTATATTCCTGTACATAGGGGGCAGTATTATAGTAGTTATATTCCTGTACATAGGGGGCAGTATTATAGTAGTTATATTCTTGGACATAGGGGGCAGTATTATAGTAGTTATATTCTTGTACATAGGGGGCAGTATTATAGTAGTTATAGTAGTTATATTCTTGTACATAGGGGGCAGTATTATAGTAGTTATATTCTTGTACATGGGGGCAGTATTATAGTAGTTATATTCCTGTACATAGGGGGCAGTATTATAGTAGTTATATTCCTGTACATAGAGGCAGTATTATAGTAGTTATATTCCTGTACATAGGGGCAGTATTATAGTACTTATATTCCTGTACATAGAGGCAGTATTATAGTAGTTATATTCCTGTACATGGAGGCAGTATTATAGTAGTTATATTCCTGTACATATGGGCAGTATTATAGTAGTTATATTCCTGTACATAGGAGGCAGTATTATAGTAGTTATATTCCTGTACATAGGGGGCCGTATTATAGTAGTTATATTCTTGTACATAGGGGGCAGTATTATAGTAGTTATATTCTTGTACATAGGGGGGCAGCATTATAGTAGTTATATTCCTGTACATAGGGGGCAGTATTATAGTAGTTATATTCCTGTACATAGGGGGCAGTATTATAGTAGTTATATTCTTGACCATGGGAGGCAGTATTATAGTAGTTATATTCCTGTACATAGGGGGCAGTATTATAGTAGTTATATTCCTGTACATAGAGGGCAGTATTATAGTAGTTATATTCCTGTACATAGGGGGCAGTATTATAGTAGTTATATTCCTGTACATAGGGGGCAGTATTATAGTAGTTATATTCCTGTACATAGGGGCAGTATTATAGTAGTTATATTCTTATACATAGGGGCAGTATTATAGTAGTTATATTCTTGTACATAGGGGGCAGTATTATAGTAGTTATATTCTTGTACATAGGGGGCAGTATTATAGTAGTTAAATTCCTGTACATAGGGGGCAGTATTATAGTAGTTATATTCCTGTACATAGAGGCAGTATTATAGTAGTTATATTCCTGTACATAGGGGCAGTATTATAGTAGTTATATTCCTGTACATAGAGGCAGTATTATAGTAGTTATATTCCTGTACATGGAGGCAGTATTATAGTAGTTATATTCCTGTACATAGGGGCAGTATTATAGTAGTTATATTCTTGTACATAGGGGGCAGTATTATAGTAGTTATATTCCTGTACATAGGAGGCAGTATTATAGTAGTTATATTCCTGTACATAGGGGGCAGTATTATAGTAGTTATATTCTTGTACATAGTGGGCAGTATTATAGTAGTTATATTCTTGTACATAGGGGGCAGTATTATAGTAGTTATATTCTTGTACAAAGGGGGCAGTATTATAGTAGTTATATTCTTGTACATAGGAGGCAGTATTATAGTAGTTATATTCTTGTACATAGGGGACAGTATTATAGTAGTTATATTCTTGTACATACGGGGCAGTATTATAGTAGTTATATTCTTGTACATAGGGGACAGTATTATAGTAGTTATATCCCTGTACATAGGGGGCAGTATTATAGTAGTTATATTCTTGTACAAAGGGGGCAGTGTTATAGTAGTTATATTCTTGTACATAGGGGGCAGTATTATAGTAGTTATATTCTTGTACAAAGGGGGCAGTATTATAGTGGTTATATTCTTGTACAAAGGGGGCAGTATTATAGTAGTTCTATTCTTGTACATAGGGGGCAGTATTATAGTAGTTATATTCCTGTACATAGGAGGCAGTATTATAGTAGTTATATCCCTGTACATAGGGGGCAGTATTATAGCAGTTATATTTTTGTACATAGGGGGCAGTATTATAGTAGTTATATTCTTGTACATAGGGGGTAGTATTATAGTAGTTATATTCTTGTACATAGCGGGCAGTATTATAGTAGTTATATTCTTGTACATAGGGGGCAGTATTATAGTAGTTATATTCTTGTACATAGAGGGCAGTATTATAGTAGTTATATTCTTGTACATAGGGGGCAGTATTATAGTAGTTATATTCTTGTACATAGGGGGCAGTATTATAGTAGTTCTATTCTTGTACATAGGGGGCAGTATTATAGTAGTTATATTCTTGTACATAGGGGGCAGTATTATAGTAGTTCTATTCTTGTACATAGGGGGCAGTATTATAGTAGTTATATTCTTGTACATAGGGGGCAGTATTATAGTAGTTATATTCTTGTACATAGGGGGCAGTATTATAGTAGTTATATTCTTGTACATAGGGGGCAGTATTATAGTAGTTATATTGTTGTACATAGGGGGCAGTATTATAGTAGTTATATTCCTGTACATAGTGGGCAGTATTATAGTAGTTATATTCTTGTACAAAGGGGGCAGTTTTATAGTAGTTATATCCCTGTACATAGGGGGCAGTATTATAGCAGTTATATTTTTGTACATAGGGGGCAGTATTATAGTAGTTATATTCTTGTACATAGGGGGCAGTATTATAGTAGTTATATTCTTGAATATAGGGGACAGTGTTATAGTAGTTATATTCTTGTACATAGGGAGCAGTATTATAGTAGTTATATTCTTGTACATAGCGGGCAGTATTATAGTAGTTATATTCCTGTACACAGGGGGCAGTATTATAGTAGTTATATTCTTGTACATAGGATGCAGTATTATAGCAGTTATATTCTTGTACATAGGCGGCAGTATTATAGTAGTTATATTCCTGTACATAGGGGGCAGTATTATAGTAGTTATATTTTTGTACATAGGGGGCAGTATTATAGTAGTTATATTCTTGTACATAGGGGCAGTATTATAGCAGTTATATTCTTGTACATAGGGGGCAGTATTATAGTAGTTATATTCCTGTACATAGGGGGCAGTATTATAGTAGTTATATTCCTGTACATAGGGGGCAGTATTATAGTAGTTATATTCCTGTACATAGGGGGCAGTATTATAGTAGTTATATTCCTGTACATAGGGGGCAGTATTATAGTAGTTATATTCTTGTACATAGGGAGCAGTATTACAGTAGTTATATTCCTGTACATAGGGGGCAGTATTATAGTAGTTATATTCTTGTACATAGGGGACAGTATTATAGTAGTTATATTCCTGTACATAGGGGGCAGTATTATAGTAGTTATATTCCTGTACATAGGGGGCAGTATTATAGTAGTTATGTTATGTTCTTGTACATGGAGGGCAGTATTATAGTAGTTATTTTTATGGACATGGAAGCAATGTAGTATCAACAAAAATATCCTTACCTGGCTGTAGAGCTGCTATCTCCTGTGAAGACCCAAACACAACACAAAGCTCTGCAAAAAAATCACAATTCTTTTTTCATTTCAGTGCATTAGTAAATTTTGGTTAAAAATTTTAACACTTTCAAATTGTTTACAGTGAAGCTTTTCTGAGACATCCCAAAAGGGTCTTGAGAGAAGGATCTGAAATCCATAAAACTTTAGTCTAGGTGAGTGGACTTGGAGAGATTTCACGTTAATGAAGATATATACAGTAGTTACCGGTAGATAAGATATAAAAGGAAACATATAGACAATTTGACATTAGATTAGGACACATAGGGGCCACATTTATCACTTTTGTGCGCCTAAGTGTAGTAGTTGCGCCTAAATTCTGGCGCACTGTTTTGCCAGATTTATCACAAGCTACAACCATCTGTGATAAGTATATTTTCTGCCTCTTATTAATCACTTTACTTTAACACAGTTTAGGTGCAATTTTGGCGCAGTTTAGGTGCAATGTTAGATTCGGGCACTTACATGTGATCCTGGTACAAGCTCCTCTCTGCTTCTCCCACAGCCCAGAATGAAGATAATACTCACAGCAGCACCCAGGTGTTTGACACCCAGCACCCAGTGACCTCCTCAGCAGGGGCTTCTCCTGGAGGGGATCCCCCAGTGCTGGTCTCCTGCTGCACCCCTGTAATTCTGCACAATATCCCCCTCAGACACTGTGCAGAATTACATGGGGGACACTTGTCTGTACTATCTGCAACATTCTGCAATGTTCTCCTCTGAGCTGAGGATTCTGCAGAATGTTATGTAAATAGAAGGTGATGAACTGTAAATAGAGTCTGCAGCTCCTGTCTGCAATGTATCTAATGTCTGTATTATCTGTACTAGTGTCTGCAGAGTATCTAATTCTGCACAGTATCCCCCTCAGATACTGTGCAGAATTACATGGGGGACACTTGAATGAAAAGGCGCAAAAACAACATAAAAAAACGAGTGATACATGTGGCCCATAGATACTTATGTTAGTTATGAGATAGATAGGAGATACATATGAGATTATATAGATGGATAGATAGATAGATAGATAGATAGATAGAAAGAATATAGTATAAGCCGACCCAAGTATAAGCAGAGACCCCTAATTTTACTACCAAAACTGGGAAAACCTATTGACTCGAGTATAAGCCGAGGGTGTAGTATACAGCCATCCCCAAGTGGTATACAGCCAGCCAGCCCCATGTAGTATACAGCCAGCCCCCTTATGTATACAGCCAGCCTGCCCCCTGTATGTTAAGCACATTAAAAATATAAGCGGCGACACCGCCGCATCAAAGTGAGCGGATGTGGGGAGATCGCATGGACGCGACTCCGCCGGCAAGAGAAGAAAGAAGATAGAAGTCGCAAGGATCGGGTTGACTATCACCGGGAGGTGAGTATTAAGATTATTTTTTTAATGTGCTTAACATCGGGTTCACAATCGGGAGCCGCTGGGAGCCACTGCCAGGGATCTGGGCAGCGGAGGGTAAGTAGTAAATTTTTTTTTATTGACTAATGCATAAGCCGAGGCTTATACACGAGTATATACGGTAGATAGATAGATAGATAATAATTGTGCAAAAAGATAAGTGGATTTATTCAATTTTCAAAGCAACATTTCAGGTCAAGGTGGGAGCCTTCGGCAGCTGGAGGACCAGAAGCCCGGCCCTGGTTAGTGTGCACCCATTTTTTTCTTTTTATATTTCTGTGCTGCTTGGTTTATCTTTTTGTAGATAGATAGATATGAGATCGATAGATATGAGATAGATACATGTAGATAGATGAGATTAACTCCTTCTATTCTATCATCTTCTTTATTTCTTTTGTGCTTTAAGAGTTGAAGTCCTAAAGCTAAACCCATCAAAGATGACAGATCCCTCCGACTCGCGCCCAGGTGACTCATTGTTAGACTTGTCTCAGGGCTAAATTACAGCTGTCAAATATGACAAACATGTGGAAATTACTTTTCATCTATTATCATTATTATGTGATTCATCTCCAATGGAAAATGCAAGATTTTTAAAGAATTGTCGAAAGGACAATTGAAAATATGTAAATAAACCAAGTTATAACTTTTACGATAGAAAGATGAAGGGGCAGATGCCGTAGATACTTACAGATTTACAATCTTATCTAGTGTAAGTTATTACGATGCACAACCACCAATTCCCACCGAGCTCCACCGGAGACACTACGGGGCTTCATTATACAAGATGTTGCCCTCAACGTCTACATACATTTCCCAGATCACCATAAGTTATGATAGATAGCAAATTCCACTCTGCTAAAAACTGCAGACCACAACGTCTCATGGATATTTGATGTAGGTCGTCTACTTACCCAGTAGGAGGAAAACCTTTACTCCAACTCGGTTCATCATATTGACCTGTGAAGCAGAAGATTTGTTACAACGTCTTCTTCGTCTGGTGATGGAAGTGTCTGGTTATGTAACACCTCACCTTCTCTGAAGCCTCGATCTCCGTCGTCTGTAGCTCTATTGATGCTTTGGTTTCAGGTTTGAAGGCTTTGGAGGACTCAGATACTTATAGTCTGAGGAGATGTGGGTGGTGGACCTCATTAAATGACAAAGATTTGTCTAAGTACGCAGGCGGCTGGTGACATCATCTTCCAGTTCTGTTCAATCCCCAAAGACTTTACTACTACAGATGAAAAAAAAATCTTGCCCTAGAGAATCCGAGAAGAATCCTGAACACGCCTGAGACGAGATGATGGGAGCTTGGGTGACTGATTATTCGGAGGTCTTTATAGGACAATAAATACTTGTGTAGTTTACAAACACTACGTGCTTGTCCACAGCAACCGGAGGCTGGGAAGCAACGTCTGAAGCATCTACCGGCCTCCTCGCATCCTATAAAAGCAACTTACTTTTTTTTCCAGCCAAAAACTTTTAATCCTATGAAATGCCATTAGTAGTTGATCAGATAAAATGTGACTCTTAGAACCCAGCTGACAAGCTATAGTAGACTATGGCCGGACCTTGAAGGACGCAGCTCAGGCTCTAGTTGGGTGCAGAGTAGGTAGGATTGGATTAAGACCATGGGTCCTGGGCTGTATGAATATTAGAGCCCCTTGGGGAATGGAGGATGTGTCCCTTCTGACTCTTTCATTCTCTGGTTTCAGGACCTTCATGTGTTTTGAGAGCTTGTGTCCTGAGAGGAGGAAGAGATGTTCCAGGATTACATGGGTGCAGGTCCTACTTAGTATCAGATTTGGTGAGTGGTTTTGGTGACCACAGGTAGCCTCGGAGGCTTGGGCCCTTGGTTATTGCCCAAACCGTCTAACAATAGGCACAGATTCACTGGACTGATGACACATTTGATTATGAACTTTCGATCTCGGCTCGACCAGCAAGCCATATGGTTATTCCTGTAGATATATAAAAGAGAGTTGCCGTCTCCAATTCTGCTGATTGCGGAGATGCCCGACAGTTGGACTCCCCCAATTCAGACATCCCCTATCCAGTGGAAAAGTTTAAGGCCCCAACCAATTCTATGGTTCATGCCAAGCACTGTTGGACCTTGCAGGGATGGCTACCCACCTGTTTTTTACTTCTCTATTTAGGTTGGCTGCTCTGTTCATGGCTGCTATCTCGTAGAAAATTAAGAACCATCTGCACCTATAAAAGCTCTATGCGCCCATAGTAATAATTTCTCCCGGCCTTCCTTTATAGTCCATGGCTGTAAATGGCACGTTTCCCCTGAGCATTAACGTTAAAGGGGTACTCTGGGAATATGAACGCCTGCTACAAAAACCCATCATGCTATAAATAAATGAATAGAACAAAACTCAATTGAACTTAAAGGAGATCTACCACCATTTTCTTGCACCCTCATTACCTGTAGGGGATGACCAAACGTCTTTTCGCTTCCGCTGGGGCCTCCATGACAGAGAGAATATAAGCCTTTAAAAATGTTCAAATGAGCCTGAGGTGCTCAGGGTCCCTTTGGACGAGTGCCTTCTGGCTCCTCCGATACCTAATGGATCCATGCCCCCGCCTCATTGTCATGCACCGCTCCCATGGCTCTCCCCGGCCGGACAGCTGGTGACGTCACCCGACTGTCTGGAATTGTCATGCATGCGCGCGATCTTCTATCTTGCACAGCTTTCAGGTATCCTGTGCGGCTGCACAAGAAGTCAAATCAGAATACATCAAACCAGTGATCCGCGCCATTGACATTTATGGGGGACACAAGCTTGCGGCCGTACATACGCCCCCCATACAGTCATGTGAATGGAACCTTATATATATGCACACAACTGTATGATCTTTTCTGTTCTATATATACAGCTTTATTCTGCTGATAGAATGCTCCTCCCACTGGTTCTGGCTACTCCATGTATATATACGGCAGCATCCGGTGCTGAGACTTATGCAGCACGTATACAGCCCGTATTTTTGTATGTTCCCATTTATTTCTATGGGCCGTATGAAATGGAAATATGGTGGAAAATGGGACATGCTCTATATTTTTATACGTCCCGCTCATGGTACGGTACAGTATGGTGGAAAATACGGCCATGTATATGGATGGGCGTATTGCCCATTGGAATGCATGGGGCCATATGTCGGCCCTATATACAGCTGTATATACAGCCCTTTTAATATATTCTCTACATGTCCATGTGCACGGGGCCTAATGTATCTTTTAAAGTCGGTTTTCTAAACCTGGTAACCCTTTAAGGAGTTGAAGGCACATTTCCGCAAATAATTGAAATTGTTTGCATACAGAAAAGTTATACAAACTTCCTATATACTTTCTGTATCAATTATTTACGGAGTTTTAGATGTTGTTGTCATGAAATAGGAAACTTATTGTTTACTTCCTGTAGATAAACACCGGTCCATGGTCAGGTGCGCGTGTCATACATATCACACAGCGCTGATTACTCTCTGTGATCCTAACAAGCCGTGCACCGGTGGGACATCACATGACCAGGGATATAACAAGCTGTGCACCTATGTGACATCACATGACCAGGGATATAACGAGCCGTGCACCTGTGTGACATCACATGACCAGGGATATAACAAGCCGTGCACCAGTGTGACATCACATGTCCAGGGATATAAGAAGCCGTGCACTTATGTGACATCACATGACCAGGGATATAACAAGCCGTGCACCTGTGTGACATCACATGTCCAGGGATATAAGAAGCTGTGCACCTGTGTGACATCACATGACCTGGGATATAACAAGCAGTGCAACTGTGTGACATCACATGACCAGGGATATAATGAGCCGTACACCTGTGTGACATCACATGACCATGGATATAATGAGCCGTGCACCTGTGTGACATCACATGACCGTGGAGCGGTGTTTATCTACAGGAAGTAAAGAATCACGTTTCCTGTTGCATGAGCAACAAGAGATCTAGAAAAACCAATAAGAATTAATATAGAAAGTATAATGGAAAATTGCATATATTTTCATTACACAAACAATATCAATCATTTGCTGGAATGTGCTTAGAGTGAACGACCCCTTCATGGTTTTTTTTGGAAATCTCAATTGATGAGTTGAAACAAGGGCAGGAGTGGGGGTTAAATTTTTGACAAGTGGCTCCTTACTCTGGGAGCGGGAAGCCTCCTCTGTAATGCAGCGTGGGAAGGAAAATACCTCGTCTAATAAGAAATTACAAAATTTATAATGATTTTCATAATAATATATTTCAATGGACTTTTCCTTTTGGATCTATAAGAAACATTTAGCTAAGTATGAATAACATTCCTCACGTACCTACCTGCACAGGTTATTAAATAATAGATAGCGTATATCCCTGCGTACAAGACGACATCCAGCATTTCCAGTTAAAATACAGACTTTGGACATATGGTAAATGGATTATGAGACAATTTGAGACATTTTTGAGACTTTTCAAATGAATTTTTTCCTAATTTTTGATATGCAACTTTTTAAAAATGTCTAAAAAAAAAAGTTGATAAATCAACTTTTTTTTTTTTTTTTGGTATTAAAATCCAGGGGGAAAAAAAATTCCTGTGTGTTAGATAATCTGTAATATGTTGCACATCCAATATGTGCAGTTTTCATGCAGCTTTTTAGCATCCATTTTTTTCCTCTGTTTTTTTTTCCCTATTCATCTTAGCTGAGCGGATTCTACATTAAAATTGCACATTGATGCAGATTTTCACTCTCCCATAGACTTCAATGTAAAAAAATTATCCTGCAAAACTCTGCAAGGAAGCACAAGAAAAATAACAGGATCATTATTTTATTTTCCGCACCGATCCACAATTTCCCAGGAGAAAAAAACGCATTGGGGCACATTTACTTACCCGGTCCATTCGCGTTCAAGCGGCGGCTTCTCTGACGAGCGTTCGCGTCTTCCAGCGATTCATGAAGGTCCTGCACCCGATGTCCACCAGGTGTCGCTGCTGCGCCAAGGTCCGCCGAGTTGCATCAGAGTTCACTGATCTCTTTCTGGTGCATGTGAGTATGGCCCGTGCGACCAATTTTTTGTTTTAAATGCGGCGTTTTTTCCGAATCCGTCGGGTTTTCATTCGGCCACACCCCCCGATTTCCATCGCGTGCATGCCAGCGCCGATGCGTTACAATCCGATCGCGTGCGCCAAAAACCCAGGGCAATTCATGGAAAATCGGCGCAAATCGGAAATATTCGTCGGGAAAACACGAATTGGGCCCTTAGTAAATGACCCCCATTGTCTACATGACTTTTTCCAAATCGCGTACACAAATCTCCCCCCCCCCCAAATACTATGGGGGTAATTTATCATTTTTTTTTTCCCTTGCCGTTGGTGTCTGTGCGCCTTTTTGATGCATAATGGCTGCTTTGCGCCTATTTTGCGTTTTTTTTTTTAATGTTACACCTCAATTCGTTGCGTGTTGTTGCGCCCTATTTGTCATTACATTCCGTCTCTTTACAGATGTTTGTTATATATTATATATAATTATTTATACTATTGCCCCTATATGGGCACAAATAATTGCGCAATAACAGGCCAGTCCTGACCGTGCTTAGGAAAGACAATGCTATGATTTGCGCAACAAATTTGCTAAAATTGCAAAAAAGATGCAAAAAATAGACTCACAAAAGGCGCAAAAAGAGCTCAGAGAAAGGGGCAAGTAAGACCCCCAATTAGTCTGAAGAATGTTCCGAAATCTTAAATGATTGTATGATTATATGTTGCCAGCAGATTGATGTCAGCTGAAGCTTATTTATTGGATTTTTTCTCATTGAGACTTTTCAAAAACTTCAAAAGACTTCAAAAAGTTGCAAAAATGATGAAAAAGTCTAAAAAATAAGCCACCGAAAACGAGCACATCTATCTAACCAAATTTTGACATTAGATAAATATGGTGTAAAACAGAGATAATGGGCCGGATGTATCACTTGTTTTACTGCTCCTAATAATCATTCATCTATAGCAACTTCTTCATTTAGGTGCAATTTAGGAGCAAAAACAGGGAGGCAAACACTGATCTATTCTACAGAACAGCTTATCCCCAGCAGCAGAGCTCAGTAGAGCAATGTATCTTCTGTATAATACAGCAGCAGAGCTCAGCCAGTGTTTACACTATCTGCAGCCTCTGTTTACAGTTCATGAGCTTCTATTTACAAACAATCTGCAAAAGCAGCAGCTCAAGGCAGGATAGAAGAGAAGTGTGTAGGAGCTGCAGATAGGACTGAGAAGTGTTCCGTGTATCAGGATAGAAGAGAAGTGTAAAGGAGCTGCAGACAGGACCGAGAAGTGTCCCAGTGTAGCAGGATAGAAGAGAAGTGTCTAGGACCTGCAGACAGGACCGAGAAGTGTCCCAGTGTAGAAGGATAGAAGAGAAGTGTCTAGGAGCTGCAGACAGGACCGAGAAGTGTCCCAGTGTAGCAGGATAGAAGAGAAGTGTCTAGGAGCTGCAGACAGGACCAAGAAGTGTTCCGTGTAGCAGGATAGAAGAGAAGTGTCTAGGAGCTGCAGATAGGACTGAGAAGTGTTCCGTGTAGCAGGATAGAAGAGAAGTGTATAGGAGCTGCAGATAGGACTGAGAAGTGTTCCGTGTAGCAGGATAGAAGAGAAGTGTATAGGACCTGCAGATAGGACTGAGAAGTGTTCCGTGTATCAGGATAGAAGAGAAGTGTAAAGGAGCTGCAGACAGGACCGAGAAGTGTCCCAGTCAAGCAGGATAGAAGAGAAGTGTCTAGGAGCTGCAGACAGGACCGAGAAGTGTCCCAGTGTAGCAGGATAGAAGAGAAGTGTCTAGGAGCTGCAGACAGGACCAAAAAGTGTTCCGTGTAGCAGGATAGAAGAGAAGTGTCTAGGAGCTGCAGATAGGACTGAGAAGTGTTCCGTGTAGCAGGATAGAAGAGAAGTGTATAGGAGCTGCAGACAGGACAGAGAAGTGTCCCAGTGTAGCAGGATAGAAGAGAAGTGTGCAAGAGATGCAGATAGTACAGATAAGTGTCCCCCGTGTAGCAGGATGACCACACTGGTGTCTGAGGAGGATACTGACCAGAATTACAGGGGTGTAGCAGGAGACCAGCACTGGGGGATCCCCTCCAGGAGAAGCCCCTGCTGAGGAGGTCACTGGGTGCTGGGTGTCACACACCTGTGTGCTGCTGTGAGAGTCATTCTCATGCTGGGGTGCAGGAGAGAAGCAGAGAGGAGCTTGTAGGAGGCTCACATGTACCTGCCCAAATCTAAAGTTGTGCATAATGTAAAGTGATTAGTAAGAGGAAAAAACTCAGCTCATCACAGATGGTTGTAGCTTGTGATAATGCACCAGAATTAGGGCAGAACAACTTCACTTATGCACAGAACAGTGATACATCTGGTCCAATAGGTTTGAATAAAAACGCAAAATAGAAAAAAATAGGATAAATCACCCCCCTTAGTGTGACAAAACCAAGAAAAATGTATTACAAAAGTCTCCAGACAACTCCTCCCCCACCACAATAGAGTAAATCACTACATATAGAAGATGCAGCAGAATTGTGAGCTCATGTGTAATACAAGACCTTGCTGTAAATCGGGTGAACATCACAGATGTTGGGTTTTATTGGGAGAGTCTCTTTCATCTTCTTCTAAGACCTAGACCACCATGTCAGCTTCTTCTGGCCATGAAACAACCTGACGGTAGCTAAAAAATATAACAAACATAAAAATATATAACAAACAACACCACTACATAGGGGAGATGCAGCAGAATTGTGAGCTCATGGGTAGTACAGGCACCTACCATATGCTTGTACACAGATGTTGAGTTTGATTGGCATGACCCACCCTGACAATAGCCAATATAGTAATGGTTCTCCCATAGTAAAAAAAATTGTAAAAACGCCCAAACAGTGTCCAATAAACTAACAGGGACCTCACTGTAGCCAATATAGTAACAGTGCTCCCCCAGTAGCCAATATAGTAACAGTTCCACATCAGTTGCCAATACAGGCAGTCCCCAGGTTACATACAAGATAGGGTCTGTAGGTTTGTTCTCAAGTTGAATTTGTATGTAAGTCAGAACTGTATATTTTATAATTGTAGCCCCAGCCAAAATGTTTTGAGTCCCTGTCACAATTGTATTTTAAAAATGTTGGATTGTCATAAGAACCAAGATTAACACTAAAGCTTCATTGCAGACACCTGTGATAACTGTTATAGCTGTTTATTGTAGCCTAGGACTAAAGCACAGTAATTACCAAAATCCAGAGGTCCGTTTGTAACTAGGGGTCGTCTGTAAGTCGGGTGTTCTTAAGTAGGGGACCGCCTGTATAGTCACAAACTAGTATCCCACAGTAGCTGATATGGTCATAGAACCCCACAGTAGCCAATATAGTAACAATTCCCCAACAGTTGCAAATATAGTCAAAAACAGTAGCCAGTATAGTCACGGAGCATCCTTTGTAGCCAATATAGCAGTAGGGCACCACAGTATGCAATAAAGGGACAGATTCCCCACTGTAGTCAGTAAAGTAGCAGGTCCTATACAGTAGCCAATATAATAACCGTAACTCCACATTAGCCTATGTAGTCAAATACTAGTAACCCACAGTAGCCAATATAGTAACAGTGCCCCAGAGAAGCCACTATATTGTGGCAATAATAATTGTTAACACTTTAATAGAAAGATAGTAGCCAGTATAGTAACATTGCTCTCACAGTAATTAATACAGTAACAATGAACCTCAAAGTCGCCAATATAGTCATGTTCTCTGCAGTAGTCAGTAGTCACAGTGCCCTGCATTAGCCAAGTCATAGTGCCCCACTGTAGCCAATGAAGTTTCAGTCTCCAACAATGCCCCCACATTAGCCAATATAGTAACAAGCCTCTGACGATAGGCTCTATAGTCACATGATTAGATTGCACCGACTGTGCAGGCAGAGGTTGACAGCTCCCCAGGTCATAAGCAAACTTCAGCTTGAATAGTAGGAAGCGGTAGAGCAGTGAACTACAGACTTCTATGATCTGCGCCCCACTTGGGGTATGGAGTTGGATTGCAGCTTGGCTTCTCCCCAGCACACAAATTTGGGTGTAAATTTAACAACCGACTCCGGTGAGAGCTGGCTGAATCTCGAGTCTGAACAAGGGTGATATGATCCAAGTGACAACTTATCATGCCAAATTGATTATAAATTAATTATTGTTTTGCTGTGATGACTGTGACTGGTCCTAAATATAACCCCCTGCTGCCTGCCCTGACCTTAGGCTGTTTTTTTACTACGGTTCATTGCTGGCTCCCCTGACCCTTGCTTGTTTCTGACTACTACTGCCATGTTGCTTTGCGTTATTCATCTATTATCTACACCATGTTGCTTTGCCCTGGTCAACTATTATCTACACTTTGCTGGAGACAGACCTTATGGCAGTGGAGTTTATATCCCTGAACAGGGGCTAAAACCATCTTGGCAATAGCCCAAAGCCAAATAAGTAAGGTGTGATAGTGAGTGAACAACCATTGTGATACTGTTATCTAATATTTATAATAATGGTTGACCAAACACAGGTCAACTGTGAGATAAAGTGATTCTTAAAAGATGTACCATGCATAATGATAAAACACAATACAACATTTTTGGATAGATTCCCATCTACACACTGAGACGTGTGACCTTTTAGTAAATCCATATGGCTGACCATTTTGCTAGTATAAGTAAACAATACATACTTGAGACACGTGAAGCTGAATGGGCCGCTTCATTCAGAACATGTGACAACATTTTTGGCATTACCCTAGTATTTGGGAGGGATTCCCTTTGAGTAGGATGAGTAAACCCCAGGGACAAAGCAGACACATACTTGAGGACTGAATGTCATCATGATGAACTTAGTGAAATCCTTTCAATGAATCTTCTCGGGAACTGGTATGTTCCGGAGAACAGGGAGGATCAAACTACTTGTGATCAAAGTTTTGATGTTTCTGACGTATAGAAATTGCAAGTTAATTGGATGTCAAGTTGCATAACCAAGTCAACCTGCGTTAAAGACAATTGGAGATACAACTGGAACCTTCGAGATAACATGTGCAGTTGATGAAGTTATCTTGAAAGAACCTGATGCAATATCTTCTTTTAATTGTACAAGTTATGGTACAATTTGAAAGATTTACTGTATATACTCAAGTATAAGCCGACCCGAGTATAAGCCGAGACCCCTAATTTCAACACAAAAAATGGGAAAACCTATTGAATCGAGTATAAGCCAAGGGTGGGAAATGCATTGTTCACAGCCTCCCAGTATATAGTCTGCCAGCCCCTGTAGTATATAGTCTGCCAGCCCCTGTACTATATAGTCTGCCATCTCCTGTAGCATATATCCTGCCCAGCCCCAGTAGTAGGGGAAAAAAATAACACTGTACTCCCCTTTCAGACGTCCCCAGTAGGTCCTCTTCTATCTCTGATGCTCGAGTTGGCACCTGAGCATCGGAGACCGAAGAGGACCTACGGGTGACGTCAGAAAGGTGAGTTTTGACTTTATTTTTTTAGTTGACTTTGGAATAAGCCGAGTTAGGGTTTTTGAGCACAAATTTTGTGCTGAAAAACTAGGCTTATACTCGAGTATATATGGTAATCCGTTTTATTAAGCCTCAAAAGATTCTGGCCTTAAAATGTAATAAATAAATTAGAATATTTGGAAATCCATATCCTTTGCTCCTCGAAGAACAGTTTTGGTTGGGTTTTCTCCAACATAATAGGAAACAACCTCTTACTACATTCTTTTAAGAGTCTGGAATGAAAGCGGTCATGGGCATGAAAGTGGAATTTTTTGAGCCTAATGTCTAGTATCAACAACTGTGTCATTGACTTTGGGTTTTTCAATTGGGTAGATTGGGTAAACAGCATAAATAATTGTGAATGAGTGATCCTCAACTAAAATATATTGGGCTTTGGATGTCACATCTTCTTCGTTTGAAGAAGAGAACCTAAAATTAGAACAATTTCGAAAGAAATAGCAGTCAGTGTGTGCCACACTGGACATCAGTGGGTGTCAAATACTCAAGACCCCAACTATGAGCAACACATCTAGGCTTGAATCTGCCAATTCTAAGACACTAAATTGGAGCTTAATCTTTTCTTTCAATTTCCAGGATAACAGAAACAAAGTCGGTTTGGACCCAAGAGTTTCAGATCCCAAACTAGTCTTTAGAAAAGTTGGCGCATATTTAGCAATGAGAATCATGGATGTTTCACTTCCCTCTAACTCCCACCAATGATTTGGTTTAGGATACCTCTTGTTCCAGAATCAAATCAGAAACGAAACATCTGAGAACTTCTATGGACACCTTCGCGTATTGAATCTACAGCATGGGCGTAACTAGAAAAAGACAGGGCCCCACAGCAGACTCCTGAATGGGGCTCCCCTTCCCACTTTAAAATATGCATATTACACATATACAGACTTACAGCATATATACATCACATATATGTTATATACATATTATGCTGTACAATGTGTATGGTGCACATCCTCCATTCTTAAGTGTTAGCTTGGATGATGGGGCCCCCTGACACTGTGGGCCCCATAGCGGCCGCTATGGCTGCTACCACTGTAGTTACGCCCCTGCTCTACAGCTCATCTCGTCAAAGATTCCCACGTCACTTTTCTTCAAACTCATTACTAACTTTCTCTTCCTATCATTTAAAGATGTCATTCTCATTCACAACTCTGTATTTTCTTCCCTTATTTCTAGGAATGAGCAGTAGTAGTGGAACCAATCATGAAAACTATAACTATGAGTCTTCCTAGACATGAATTACTCAAGTAATGAGAGATGGGACCAAACTAAAAATAGCTCTTCTCCGGCACCACAAAGACTTGGGAAGACACCCACTTTAATTATTACATTTCACATTGCTCATGGTGAGTAGTTCAGTTTGTATCTCATGGGTGATGTAACTATGACCAATGTCTAGAAGGTTCTAGTGTATGTTCTGTGGAATCCATACAGTACATCAATTCTGGTTCCAGAAAAATCACATAGGTCCACAAGGAAGACAAGCCATATGTGGGTTACAGTTTTTTGAGTTGGAACTGGTTATAAGTTAATAGTAGACATAAAATAATACAAAGTTGGCTGGTAGGTCAGGACATGATTATCTAAGAAGAAGCATGTTTACCTTTAGCACCCATGACCCCTTTCCAAACACTTAGATATTTAGTTACACTTTAGATAACACTTAATGGAGGTCATTTACTAAAGGCCCTACTCGCGTTTTCCCGATAGATAGATAGATAGATAGATAGATAGATAGATAGGAGATAGATGGATGGATAGATAGATAGATAGATAGATAGATAGTTAGATAGATAGATAGATAGATATGAGATAGATAGATAGATAGATAGATAGATAGATAGGAGATAGATAGATAGATAGATAGATAGATATGAGATAGATAGATATGGGATAGATAGATATGAGATAGATAGGAGATAGATAGATAGATAGATAGATAGATAGATAGATAGATAGATAGATATGAGATAGATAGATATGAGATAGATAGATAGATAGATAGATAGATAGATAGATAGATATGGGATAGATAGATAGATAGATAGATAGATAGATAGATAGATATGAGATAGATATGAGATAGATAGATAGATAGATAGATAGATAGATAGATATTAGATAGATAGGAGATAGATAGATAGATAGATAGATAGATAGATAGATATGAGATAGATAGATAGATAGATAGATAGGAGGTAGATAGATAGATAGATAGATAGGAGATAGATAGATAGGAGGTAGATAGATAGATAGATAGATAGATAGATAGATAGATAGATAGATAGATAGATAGATAGTAGAAGATAAGCAGCACTCCAAGGCGTAGGTGGTAGATAGATAGATAGGAGATAGAGAGATAGGAGATAGATAGATATGAGATAGAGAGGAGATAGATAGATAGATAGGAGGTAGATAGATAGATAGATAGATAGATAGATAGATAGATAGGAGATAGATAGATAGGAGGTAGATAGATAGATAGATAGATAGATAGATAGATAGATAGATAGATAGATAGATAGATATGAGATATATAGATAGATAGATAGATAGATAGGAGATAGATAGATAGATATGAGATAGATAGATAGATAGATAGGAGGTAGATAGATAGATAGATAGATAGATAGATATGAGATATATAGATAGATAGATAGATAGATAGATAGATAGATAGATATGAGATAGATATGAGATAGATAGATATGAGATAGATAGATAGATAGGAGATAGATAGATAGATAGATAGATAGATAGATAGATAGATAGATAGATAGATAGATAGGAGATAGATAGATAGATATGAGATAGATAGATATGAGATTGATAGATAGATAGATAGATAGATAGATAGATAGGAGATAGATAGATAGATAGATAGATATGAGATAGATAGATAGGAGATAGATAGGAGATAGATAGATAGATAGATAGATAGATAGATAGATAGTAGAAGATAAGCAGCACTCCAAGGCGTAGATGGTCAAGTTGAAAAATTAGTGTTTTATTCCATGTTTTTAAGAGTACAAATACATGTACAGAAGCAACGTTTCGACTCCTAAGAGTCTTTGTCAAGCCTAGTGACATGGGTGAACAGCAATCTTATATGGCAAACAAATGTGATCACATGATCAAGATGATCCCACCCCTTTAAATTAACATATTTCATCCTATCGTAAAAAAGAACAATGTGATAATACAAAATGGAAATTTCATTATATATATGCATACAATTAAAGTGCCGGTGCTTTACAATATGTTTACATGACATTATTGGGAAAGTTAAACATAAAGACAAAGTGACGAGTGCTTACAATATTTGTATGTGCCCAAATGTGATGTGTTAAGGTTAAAAACAACATGACTGGAGTCTCACCACCCTAATCCAACGGTCCCGCACAAAAATGAGCTTGTAAGCGGCAGACGCTGACCGATCGCGGGGGTGACCCGCACGTGGAACGCAAGCGGAGTAATGGCATACTGCGCATGTACCGGAAAGAGTTGAGTGTCCATGGCAACAGTCGCGTTACAGATACACAAAGGTACGTCACCAGGATGCATAGCGTACTCTTCTCAGGTAGAAACGGCAAGATGATCGTAGTAGGGAGAGATAAGCATGGTCGATCACTGGCACAGCGGAGGGTATGTATATAGCTGACTGAATTGATATAGAGAGGTTTATGTCGAGTGGGGGGACGTAGGAGGATCAATCAATATTAACCCCTACGAGTCAGGGGAAACATAGTAGCTTAATTATAAAGAAGTTGTATCCCTATGGCCAAAAATGGTCAGTGCAGGATTGTTAAAGTATAACCTCAAATGGTCAATGTAGGAATAGTAAAGTATAACCTCTGGTCCCCACCAAACATGTATACTAGCATTAACAACCACTCCCATGGCACAAAATGTGATCGTGCATTGTCAAAGTCAAACCATATACAGGGTACTGAAAATGTGAAGAAAAAGAGCGTTCATGTAAACAAAATCCGGTCAAAAAGAGAAGCGTCGGTGTGAAGGACGGATGGAAAAGATGGTGAGAGCAGTCCGGATTCGGCTTCGGTATATAATGATGAGTCTGCGGAGCAGAAAAGAGATAGTGTATTAATCATAAGATATGTTAAACAAAAGTATATCACTATAAACCTATGCGTCTGTGGGAGGTAGAGAGAATCGACAGTAGCCGGAGTAACGCAGAGGCATTTCTTACATTTATACATTGTGTAATTTAAAATCTACATTAAGTCCATTGGGTCTTATACACCCTAAACACTCTAAGACCCAATGGACTTAATGTAGATTTGGGCACATACAAATATTGTAAGCACTCGTCACTTTGTCTTTATGTTTAACTTTCCCAATAATGTCATGTAAACATACTGTAAAGCACTGGCACTTTAATTGTATGCATATATATAATGAAATTTCCATTTTGTATTATCACATTGTTCTTTTTTACGATAGGATGAAATATGTTAATTTAAAGGGGTGGGATCATCTTGATCATGTGATCACATTTGTTTGCCATATAAGATTGCTGTTCACCCATGTCACTAGGCTTGACAAAGACTCTTAGGAGTCGAAACGTTGCTTCTGTACATGTATTTGTACTCTTAAAAACATGGAATAAAACACTAATTTTTCAACTTTACCATCTACGCCTTGGAGTGCTACTATTTACTTGGAGGACCTGGAGCCCGGTCTTCTCCACTATCCAAAAAACGTGTGCTGTTTGAATTATCTGAAAGTAGATAGATAGATAGATAGATAGATAGATAGATAGATAGATATGAGATAGATAGATAGATATGAGATAGATAGATAGATAGATACATGTAGATAGATAGATAGATAGATAGGAGATAGATAGATAGATAGATAGATAGATAGATAGATAGATAGATAGATAGATAGATAGATAGATAGATATGAGATAGATAGATAGATATGAGATAGATAGATAGATAGATAGATAGATATGGGATAGATAGATAGATAGATAGATAGATAGATAGATAGATAGATAGATACATGTAGATAGATAGATAGATAGATAGGAGATAGATAGATAGATAGATACATGTAGATAGATAGATAGATAGATAGATAGATAGGAGATAGATAGATAGATAGATAGATAGATAGATAGGAGATAGATAGATAGATAGATAGATAGATAGATAGATAGATAAAATTCAAGAAAAAATAGCAGCACAGTCACTTTGAGAAGATTGAACTATGGGTGCTATCCTGCACTCTCCCCATGCAGAGTCCACGAAATATAGGAATGAAAAAACGGCAGCACTCCATATAGTGAAAAGAAATGTGGTTTTTATTCCACCTCGTGCGACGTTTCGGCTGTTTCCCAGCCTTTGTCAAGCCAATTGTGTCATGTTATACAGAGATATTTATAGTCACATAGTGATGACATCATAGTATTAGTAAACAAACATAAGTGATCAGTATATACATATAATACAGTGCATATTCTGTTGTGATCCAATGTATAAGTACAGCATATACATTCACCTTAGTGCAGCGGTATTGCTCATAAGCGAACATATAATCATTACATAAAAATTACAGATAATATCAGGAAAGTGCTCTAATGGTTCACCTGTATGGGTACCTCCTCCTGGTGTAGTCTAACACATGGACGCTATTCGCGTCTATAAGGCGCTACTGCGCATGTCTGTGAAAAGTCAAGGAGAGCAGATGCTGTAATGCGCATGTCGCGCATGCGCACAAGCATAACGGCATATGGAGACGCCATCTTAGAAAAGGGTATGTGCCAGCACAGCCAATAGTTCTCATAAAACATAGGAAAAACCTGACTAGCATAGGATAAACAGATCACTGCTTGTTCACCTAATGGCTGTCTTTGTAGCGAACTAGAGATGAGTGTGACAATAACATTATATCGCAGCAGACCGAATCGTGGGTCATAATTAGGTATGTTCTGTATGGCAACGGTACCGTAGTCATAGTACCAGGCTAGTAACCACTAAGGAGAGGGGGTGACAGGACCAAATTATTGAAAAAAAGAGAACTGGAATGGATTTATAAATTAAATACATTGAAACCAGGAGGTCTCAATGTTGACTTCAAAACGAGTGGCATCTTTTGAATAGTGACTCCTAACAATGTGCAACTCGCATTCCTTGTGACTATGATTCTCTGTGTTGGTTATGGTGTCTTTTACCAAAAGATATTAATTATGTTTCTCCTATTTTCTTTTAGATCACATCATGTCACCATATCACTTAATCACCTTGCATTGGACACCTCTTGAGGACCCCTCCTGGAATCTCAATATTTCTTTTGTCGTTTGACTATTTGTGTATGATATTTAGTCCAATAAACCATATTTTTTGTGTTAAGTACAATGGAGATGCAGTATTTTCCTTGGAGACATACATATTCTTCGATGCCGCACAGATCGTTTTCTTCTAGTGATAATACTCACTTATAGCAGCACTACAGTTCTGATTATATATAGGTACTTGTATAACTGCTAGGGCTTTTTTCAGTTTCTCCACTAGTGGGGGAGTCACTCGCAGTGCCCTTGGTAGGGGATGGATACATTTCCACTTAGGACCTGCATATACTCCATACGAACCTGGGTTCTGCCCATCCATGGGTAGTGCCTGAGGCTTGTAACCCACATACTTTGGTGGTATTCTCTATAGACTTTTTTTTTACTTTTTTTTGACATGTCTAGGTAGCCCACACTCTGTGGTTAGCAAGTTACTAGCCTGGTACTATGACTACGGTACCGTTGCCATACAGAACATACCTAATTATGACCCACGATTCGGTCTGCTGCGATATAATGTTATTGTCACACTCATCTTTAGTTCGCTACAAAGACAGCCATTAGGTGAACAAGCAGTGATCTGTTTATCCTATGCTAGTCAGGTTTTTCCTATGTTTTATGAGAACTATTGGCTGTGCTGGCACATACCCTTTTCTAAGATGGCGTCTCCATATGCCGTTATGCTTGTGCGCATGCGCGACATGCGCATTACAGCATCTGCTCTCCTTGACTTTTCACAGACATGCGCAGTAGCGCCTTATAGACGCGAATAGCGTCCATGTGTTAGACTACACCAGGAGGAGGTACCCATACAGGTGAACCATTAGAGCACTTTCCTGATATTATCTGTAATTTTTATGTAATGATTATATGATCGCTTATGAGCAATACCGCTGCACTAAGGTGAATTTATATGCTGTACTTATACATTGGATCACAACAGAATATGCACTGTATTATATGTATATACTGATCACTTATGTTTGTTTACTAATACTATGATGTCATCACTATGTGACTATAAATATCTCTGTATAACATGACACAATTGGCTTGACAAAGGCTGGGAAACAGCCGAAACGTCGCACGAGGTGGAATAAAAACCACATTTCTTTTCACTATATGGAGTGCTGCCGTTTTTTCATTCCTAGATAGATAGATAGATAGATAGATACATGTAGATAGATAGATAGATAGATAGATAGATAGATAGATAGATAGATAGGAGATAGATAGATAGATAGATAGATAGATAGATAGATAGATAGATAGATAGGAGATAGATAGATAGATAGATAGATAGATAGGAGATAGATAGATAGATAGATAGATAGATAGATAGATAGGAGATAGATAGATAGATAGATAGATAGATAGATAGATAGATATGAGATAGATAGATAGATATAGATATAAGATGATATATAGATAGAAGGTTCCCACGCGCTGGATGTCAGATGTATGGTGTGTTACGTGTTCTTTTCTCACGCGTTGTATGATGCTGCTGTTGTAGTAGATTGCTGTTTGGTGCAGTCGTTGCTATGTGTAGTTAGGAGGATGAGAGGTGACACTTTTATGTATGTCAGCGTGTCCCGTCATGTCCAGCCCGCAGCGTGCTTCTACCATTTATGTATCACTCATAAAATCCTGAGCCGTCGCTTATTCCTAGAGAGTAATGCACATGGGAGATGAGTAATCCCTCCGGAATGGGGACAGGCTGGTAGTAGATTCCTCTGTATAGCCTCCATACATACTTATGGGTTACTATTATATAACAGGTATACCTGTGTATTATATATAATATATTTACTAGCTGTAGCTCCTGGCAATGCCTGGGATAGTCCCAGACTGTCTCTGTCACTGACCGTCTCTGTCACTGACCATCTCTTTGAGTGACTGTTCACTCTGGCAGTCTCTTTAAGTGACTGTCCACTCTGGCAGTCTCTTTGAGTGACTGTCTGTCTCTGGCAGTCTCTTTCAGTTACTGTTTGTCTCTGGCAGTCTTTTTCAGCGACTGTCTGTATCTGGCAGTCTCTGGCAGTGACTGTCTCTGACACTCTTATTCCAGTGACTGTCTCTGGCACTCTCATTTGAGTGACTGTCTTTGAGACTCTCACTCCAGTGACTGTCTCTGACACTCTCATTCCAGTGGCTGTCTCTGAAACTCTCATTTGAGTGACTTTCTCTGACACTCTCATTCCAGTGACTGCCTCTGACACTCTCATTCCAGTGACTGTCTCTTTTTTATAAAATGTTTTGACCGTCTCTGTCTCTGACCTTCTCTGTCTCTGACCATCTCTTTGAGAGACTGTCTATGGCAGTCTCTTTGAGTGACTGTCCACTCTGGCAGTCTCTTTTAGTGACTGTCCACTCTGGCAGTCTCTTTCAGTGACTGTCTGCCTCTGGCAGTATCTTTCAGTTACTGTTTGTCTCTGGCAGTCTCTTTCAGCGACTGTCTGTCTCTGGCAGCCTCTGGCAGTAACTGTCTCTGACACTCTTATTCCAGTGACTGTCTCTGACACTCTCATTTGAGTGACTGTCTCTGAGACTCTCATTCCAGTAACTGTCTCTGAAACTCTCATTTGAGTTAATTTCTCTGACACTCTCATTTGAGTGACTGTCTCTGAGACTCTCATTCCAGTAACTGTCTCTGACACTCTCATTCCAGTGACTATCTCTGACACTCTTATTTGAGTGACTGTCTCTGACACTCTCATTCCAGTGACTGTCTCTGACACTCTCATAATCCAGTGACTGTCTCTGACACTCTCATTTAAGTGAAAGTCTCTGACACTCTCATTCCAGTGACTGTCTCTGACATTCTCATTCCCCAGGTGGGAATTATGCTGATTAATTACTGCTGAGTGCTGACTCTTACATCCCTAACCAAAGCCCAGTCACTAGCAGTAAGACCAGGAAACCTCAAATGTATGCCCTCATAATCTCACCCTTGTAGCTTACAAACCAAGAGTCCTTAAAGAGAGTACAGGAGAACGGATTTAGTTTCTTTTGTATTTCACTTCCCCACCCTCTATGTCTATGCTTGGAAATGCTCGGATCCTTGACTGCAGCAAAGATTAAGGCCCCCCTTAATGTTACATTAAGGGGGGGCCCACAGAATCAATTTCACTGGTGAACCCTATAAACCCCAGTCCAACCCTGCTAAAGGAATCAGAAGGTCTTGACCTATTAGATATATTCAAGTAGTAACTTGCAGTAGAGCAACACAGGGTATAAATATTATAATATATTTGTGAAGTGCAACGTAAATTTTTATAAATGGCAAAAAAAAAATAACTGTAGTGTACAGAACATGTGTATTCATGTGTGTCCAGTGGCCATTAGACGTCCTCCAGTGAGTAATCATCTGTAATGTATTTTCAGTATATCCACGGATGTGAAGGTCGCAGAGGTTTGTTACAGATCATTAGTGAATTTACAGCATCAAAATTTGGCAAAGTAAGCTGGAAATGATAGGAGTATGCAGGGCAGCCATCAGGAAATTCGGGGCCCCATACAGCAAAAGTGTCTGGGCCCCAACACACCCCAAAACCGAACAAGCCTCCTGCCCCCCGCAGTGACCTTTCACAAACAGGGTTTGAGGCCTGTTGCTACGACAAGGCACACTCTTCTGGTAGATTGCCAATAGGAGTCATACTTTTGGTCAAGTATATTTATTATAGTGCAAATATGGCATCAAAAACTAAAGCATGGTGAACAGTAAACATATAAAAGTGTTTAACAGACAACATATAACAAATATAACATTATAAAGTGCAATTGCTAGGGCCGCCACTATCTTTTAATGTTTTAATAAAGAATTGTGTTAATTACCAGTGGGGGTGCTCCAGTGCACCTAAGGGCTCTTTACGTCACCCTGCCACCAGTCCTGAGGTAATCTGAAGTCCTGGTACCTGTGCCTGCTCAGCAACCTCTGTGAATCACTGCATAAGGGTCAGGACTTCATATTTCCTCAGAACCAATGGGAAGGAAAAGAAGGAGCGTTCATTGCATGCCCCAAGGAAACCTAAAGTCCCAGCACCTGCACACTGATTCACAGAGGCTGCTGAGCAGGCACAGGTATCGGGATTTCGGATCACCGCAGGACTGGCCGCTGGGTGACATAAGGAGCCCTTAGGTGCACTGGAGCACTCCCACTGCTCCTAAGCTGGTAATTAACATAATTCTTTATAAAAGCATTAAAGGATAACCATAGAGGCCATTTTGATGGAACTTACAGTGCTGAAGTCAGGGTCATCAGGTGCATAGCATGATACCTTCAGGTACTATGCTGTGCACCTGGTGCTCGATTCCCTTTAAACAAGGGATATATATAAAGACAAAATACTCATGTACCACACTATAAAAATAACTTTATTAGATGCATGCATCTATAAGTGTGTAGTCACAAGAATGCCAATAAATAAGCATCAGCATTCATGGTCCTGACTGCATCACAAGGACTGCACTTCTCACATCATAACCCATATATGATGCAGGGAGCTCTGAGCACTTGGAGCTGCAGTGAACTGTAATGACATCGTTTGTCTTTACAGTGCACTGCCACTCCAAGCACTGTGGAATTCCTTGCATTATAACTGGCTTAGGGTGCAGTCCTTGTGACGCGGTCAGCAAGGACCATGTTCTACAAACTATACTCTGGCCTGAAGCCACATCAGCTAGATCTTGGCAAAGTAACCGCAAATTCAGATTCACGGAGCAATCAGTCTTCTTACTTTCAGATTTGCAAAATCTTTTATCAAATTCCACTCCCTGTTCAGAAAATGCTGAAAACTTTACTAACAATTAACATCCCTACAGACAGCTCCCTGACACTGTGTGACTGACTACAGGATCTGGGAGTCATTAGTGGCATCTAGTACCTTATAGATGACAATCTCTTCCATCAGGAGGACTTTATTCCGGGTTCTCCAATCCATGACGTATCAAAGGTGAATTCACGGCCGGATATCTTCAGCTCCGTGCAGCATCTCCACCCGGGACCCTAAAAATACCACAGTCACTTACAGTATAAAGTCTCCTGGATAACAACACTGCGCTCCTAAATAACCCTCACAACACAAGTGACCGCACGCTACCCCACATAGAACACATCCCCTCATTATTGATATGCTGCCCCCCCCCACAATGATTTATTTGATATGCTGCCCCCCACAAGGAATGAAATGATATGCTGCCCCCCCACAATGAATAAAATGATATGCCGCCCCCCACAATGAATGAAATGATATGCCGCCCCCCACAATAAATTAAATGATATGCCGCCCCCCACAATGAATTAATTGATATGCTGCCCCCCCACAATGGAATAAATGATATGCTGCCCCCCCACAATGGAATAAATGATATGCTGCCCCCCCACAATGGAATAAATATGCTGCCCCCCACAATGAATTAAATGATATGCTGCCCCCCCCCCCACAATGAATTAAATGATATGCTGCCCCCCCCACAATGAATTAAATGATATGCTGCCCCCCCCCCACAATGGATTAAATGATATGCTGGAATAAATATGCTGCCCCCCACAATGAATTAAATGATATGCCGCCCCCCCCCCCCCACAATGGATTAAATAATATGCTGCCCCCCCCCCCACAATGGATTAAATAATATGCTGCCCCCCCCCCCACAATGGATTAAATAATATGCTGCCCCCCACAATGGATTAAATGATGTGCTGCCCCCCCACAATGGAATAAATGATATGCCGCCCCCCCCCCCCACAATGGATTAAATAATATGCTGCCCCCCCCCCCACAATGGATTAAATAATATGCTGCCCCCCCCCCACAATGGATTAAATAATATGCTGCCCCCCACAATGGATTAAATGATGTGCTGCCCCCCCACAATGGAATAAATGATATGCCGCCCCCCCCCCCACAATGGATTAAATAATATGCTGCCCCCCCCCCACAATGGATTAAATAATATGCTGCCCCCCCCCACAATGGATTAAATGATATGCTGCCCCCCCCCCCACAATGAATTAAATGATATGCTGCCCCCCACAATGAATTAAATGATATGCTGCCCCCCCCACAATGAATTAAATGATATGCTGCCCCCCCACAATGAATTAAATGATATGCTGCCCCCCCCACAATGGATTAAATGATATGCTGCCCCCCCACAATGAATTAAATGATATGCTGCCCCCCACAATGGATTAAATGATATGCTGCCCCCCCCACAATGGATTAAATGATATGCTGCCCCCCCACAATGGATTAAATGATATGCCGTCCCCCCCCACAATGGATTAAATGATATGCTGCCCCCCCCACAATGGATTAAATAATATGCTGCCCCCCCCCCACAATGAATTAAATGATATGCTGCCCCCCCCCACAATGAATTAAATGATATGCTGCCCCCCCACAATGGAATAAATGATATGCTGCCCCCCCCCCCACAATGGAATAAATGATATGCTGCCCCCCCCCACAATAGAATAAATGATATGCTGCCCCCCCCCCCAATGGAATAAAATGATGTGCTGCCCCCCCACAATGGAATAAATGATGTGCTGCCCCCCCACAAGGAATTAAATGATGTGCTGCCCCTCCACACTGAATTATTTAATATGCTGCCTCCTCCCCCACCATGAATTATATAATGTTCTGCCCCCATATTTTAATAAGCCCCCACCATGTTTTTACTGCTATTTGATTTAAAAAAAAAAAAACTCGTACTCACCTCAGGCTCCCACATCTTCTTTCTTCAGCCCGCGGCCAGGCAGGAAAGGGTGCGCGGCCGCGTGATGACGTCATCGCGCGGCCGCGCATCCTAATTCATGGAGCGATGTGGCCGGAAGACAACCCCGGCGCACATCGCTCCAGTAATAGTGCTCGAGCGGCCGTTTCCGGCCGCATCGAGCACTATACAGTGACGGGCAGGAGCTTCCGGTCCGGACGGACGGAGGTCCCTGCCCGTCTACCGTGGAGAGTGTCGGGGCCTGCCGGGGCCCCAGCAGGAGCATGAATATCGGCGCTATTGGAGCGCCAGGCCGGGGGCCCCCAACCAATAAATCCGGATCCAGGGGCCCGGCGCTAGCGCTCCAATAGCGCCAATGATGATCCGGCTCTGCTCATGGCAGATGCGGCCCTGCGGGCCCCCCCCTAGTGTCTTAGAGTCCGGGCCCCATAGGGCAGTACCAGTTGTACTGCCCTATCGGCGGCCCTGGGAGTATGGCACAAATGGCAACATACCGAGACACCGGAGCCCGAGCACTTCCCGAGCAGTGCCGGGGGTGCCGGATAATGGAGACTGCGCCCCACAATTCATGAATCTGGCGCCCCCTGCACTAGTTTTGATAAATGTGGACCTGTATCTCTGTATAGTATACACTTTAGGGGAGATTTATAAACGCACTTGTGCCACAATTCTGGTAGTTTTGTGCCAAAAACCCAGGGGCAGATGTATTATCGTACTTGCGTCCGTACTTGTGGGGGGTTTTGGCGCAAAAGTGTATTGTGTCATTTCTAATGAGTTTGCCCCCGAAAGAGCAGATGTTTCCGACTATCCCGACTCCTCCTATTTTTTTTCGGACAAGTGGGCGTGGACCAACTTTTCCACGTTATCCGTCACATTAATGTGTATTTTGTCGGCATTTTTTGTGCAAATTTTGGCGCACAATAGACCAGAAACAAAATGGTCAGAGAGCAAAATTAAGGCGCAGTCCATGTAAGAATTTGGCGCACATCTCATTGATGTCGGCATTTTTATGGCGCACGACTGATAAGTTCCGTCTACCCATTAATTACTTACAGCCGTGCACCACTTTAATACATTGGGCTGTGCCTTGCGGAGGCTGATCTCCAATGCCAACACTCGTGCTTGCGCCAGAATTAGTAAATCCCCTCCCCCCCCCACTGTCTAAAATAACTTGCACAACAGTAATCAAGGCTTTTAGACCGGTTTTTTGCAGCTTTCTGACTTCCGACAGTAACGCCCTGGGCCAGATCACTCCGGGTCGGTCGCACCCTCCACTCGACCGGTCAGGCCACCCCTCAAGCCCCTTCAAAATACTGACGTGGCACAGAGGCCCTGATAAATATTCCCCTGTGTCTCTATATAGTATATACTGTATCTCTGTATAGTATATACTGTGTCTCTATATAGTATATACTGTATCTCTGTATAGTATATACTGTATCTCTATATAGTATATACTGTGTCTCTGTATAGTATATACTGTGTCTCTGTATAGTATATACTGTGCCTCTATATAGTATATACTGTGTCTCTGTATAGTATATACTGTGTCTCTATATAGTATATACGGTGTCTCTGTATAGTATATACTGTGTCTCTATATAGTATATACGGTGTCTCTGTATAGTATATACTGTGTCTCTGTATAGTATATACTGTGTCTCTGTATAGTATATACTGTATCTCTATATAGTATATACTGTGTCTCTGTATAGTATATACTGTGCCTCTATATAGTATATACTGTGTCTCTGTATAGTATATACTGTGTCTCTATATAGTATATACTGTGTCTCTGTATAGTATATACTGTGCCTCTATATAGTATATACTGTGTCTCTGTATAGTATATACTGTGTCTCTATATAGTATATACTGTGTCTCTGTATAGTATATACTGTGTCTCTGTATAGTATATACTGTGCCTCTATATAGTATATACTGTGTCTCTATATAGTATATACTGTGTCTCTATATAGTATATACTGTGTCTCTGTATAGTATATACTGTGTCTCTATATAGTATATACTGTGTCTCTATATAGTATATACTGTGTCTCTGTATAGTATATACTGTGCCTCTATATAGTATATACTGTGTCTCTATATAGTATATACTGTGTCTCTATATAGTATATACGGTGTCTCTGTATAGTATATACTGTGCCTCTATATAGTATATACTGTGTCTCTATATAGTATATACTGTGTCTCTGTATAGTATATACTGTGTCTCTGTATAGTATATACTGTGTCTCTATATAGTATATACTGTGTCTCTGTATAGTATATACTGTGTCTCTATATAGTATATACTGTGTCTCTGTATAGTATATACTGTGCCTCTATATAGTATATACTGTGTCTCTGTATAGTATATACTGTGTCTCTGTATAGTATATACTGTGCCTCTATATAGTATATACTGTGTCTCTATATAGTATATACTGTGTCTCTATATAGTATATACTGTGTCTCTGTATAGTATATACTGTGTCTCTATATAGTATATACTGTGTCTCTATATAGTATATACTGTGTCTCTGTATAGTATATACTGTGTCTCTATATAGTATATACGGTGTCTCTGTATAGTATATACTGTGTCTCTGTATAGTATATACTGTGTCTCTATATAGTATATACGGTGTCTCTGTATAGTATATACTGTGTCTCTATATAGTATATACTGTGTCTCTATATAGTATATACTGTGTCTCTGTATAGTATATACTGTGTCTCTATATAGTATATACGGTGTCTCTATATAGTATATACTGTGTCTCTGTATAGTATATACTGTGTCTCTATATAGTATATACGGTGTCTCTGTATAGTATATACTGTGTCTCTATATAGTATATACTGTGTCTCTATATAGTATATACTGTGTCTCTATATAGTATATACTGTGTCTCTGTATAGTATATACTGTGTCTCTATATAGTATATACGGTGTCTCTGTATAGTATATACTGTGTCTCTATATAGTATATACTGTGTCTCTATATAGTATATACTGTGTCTCTATATAGTATATACTGTGTCTCTGTATAGTATATACTGTGTCTCTGTATAGTATATACTGTGTCTCTATATAGTATATACTGTGTCTCTGTATAGTATATACTGTGTCTCTGTATAGTATATACTGTGTCTCTATATAGTATATACTGTGTCTCTGTATAGTATATACTGTGTCTCTATATAGTATATACTGTGTCTCTGTATAGTATATACTGTGCCTCTATATAGTATATACTGTGTCTCTGTATAGTATATACTGTGTCTCTATATAGTATATACTGTGTCTCTGTATAGTATATACTGTGCCTCTATATAGTATATACTGTGTCTCTATATAGTATATACTGTGTCTCTATATAGTATATACTGTGTCTCTGTATAGTATATACTGTGTCTCTATATAGTATATACTGTGTCTCTATATAGTATATACTGTGTCTCTGTATAGTATATACTGTGTCTCTATATAGTATATACGGTGTCTCTGTATAGTATATACTGTGTCTCTGTATAGTATATACTGTGTCTCTATATAGTATATACGGTGTCTCTGTATAGTATATACTGTGTCTCTATATAGTATATACTGTGTCTCTATATAGTATATACTGTGTCTCTATATAGTATATACTGTGTCTCTGTATAGTATATACTGTGTCTCTATATAGTATATACTGTGTCTCTATATAGTATATACGGTGTCTCTGTATAGTATATACTGTGTCTCTATATAGTATATACTGTGTCTCTATATAGTATATACTGTGTCTCTGTATAGTATATACTGTGTCTCTATATAGTATATACGGTGTCTCTGTATAGTATATACTGTGTCTCTATATAGTATATACTGTGTCTCTATATAGTATATACTGTATCTCTATATAGTATATACTGTGTCTCTATATAGTATATACTGTGTCTCTGTATAGTATATACTGTGTCTCTGTATAGTATATACTGTATAGTCCTCTGTACACATGATTGGGGAGCTGTATGTTATAGCTGTATATGAGTGATCTCCCTCCTGTATAATCTCCATTACTGATGTCACGGCTCCTGTGTCACCTGCCACGTTGGTCACTGTTCTCCATGATGGAAAGTGTTATGTGCAGATGAGTGACTGCAGTACAACATGTCCGGCCATTACTCTCTCTGCCGGATCCGGAGACGCCTTTATTACAGACTGGGGACTTCCAGAATTAGAGAATCATCCACCTAGTCGCTGCAGCACCTCTTTATATCACAGAGATTGTTAAAGGAAATCTACCATGAAAATCCATCCTGATAAACGAGGGACATTCGTCATAGATCCAGGCACAGTAACTGTGGGAATCTTCTTATATCTGTTATCCATGGTCTCTCCCTTCTATAATTACTTTTTAAAATGATAATGAATCTAAAGAGCCCTGGGCGGTGTTACCATACCCTCTCCGTGCTGCAGCTTCACAGGCTGTTACACTCTGCACAAATAACAAAAATTTCACAAAAGCTCAAACCTTAACCTATTATGTAAAAGAAAAAACATTCGATAGGGGGTGGGGGGGTTGACGGCGCAGGGGAACACAGGTGAGAAAGTCCAAAAACACCTAAAGATTCAACAGAAGAAAGAAGTATATTGTTCACCGCATCAACGTCCTTGCCCGCTCTTTATTAGCGCACATCAAGCGCCAAGAGTGAAGTTAGATTAGACAGTACCTTTCTTGATGGAAAAAGGTGTGCTCGTATTCCACGCTCTCACTCAGCTTTCTTCCGGTCTTGCTGGACGAAAACCCCGGATCGTTGTTTGTTACCGGTGCGTGGGTAAAATCCTCCGACCAGGAACTGCTGCCACCGTGTGGTGTGTTCCACAAATTTCGCGGTCACTCCGGTTCACTCGTCAAAAGGAAGAGAAGATAACACGCGATAGTGCAGACAACTTTTGTGGTAATTAAGTTGAAACATTTATTCAATATACTCACAGACAAAAGTTAAAATAAGGCCTTTAGTAATTTAAAAATGCACTTTCGGTTTTCCTCGCCCGACTCCGAGTTTCGCCTCCACGGCTTCTTCCGGGGCTTACCGACGTGCATGCATTGTTGACTCTTTATAGTAATTACTCTCCCAGACTACATCAGTGAGATTTACTTGGATGAGACATCCAAGTGGAGGGGGAACATACATATTAAAAACGTATTAAAAACATATCAAACTATATAAATGTAAGAAGGTATCAATACTAAAAAATTATTTTTACTAAAAAATTATTTTTCATCTTATCAGTAACTTCCTTCTTATATGAATTCCGTAATGAATTTTGATATATTTAATAACAAAATATTCTTCCATTCTAACATAGATATATATGTATAACATTCAACATAAAATATGAGGTAGATTATGTATTAATACTAATGTGCAAAAATTAAAGTGCTCTGTGTTTAGTGTTCAATAGTGATTATAAACCTCATACTCAGTTGCAGGGGGATACTAGAGGAAACATTTAATCTCAAAGTCTGCATTGAGTCCCATCGGGATCAGGGTTTTTAATTGATAAATCCAAAAGGATTCTCGTTGGCTCATTTTCTTTTCTAGATCATCTCCTCTCCAATGTGGGGATACCTGTTCAAGGGTAAAGAACTTAGTACCCTTGGGATTGTTTTGATGAAATTTCACATAATGGGCAGACAAAGAATGATCTAATTTACCATTTTTGATGTTCCTAAAATGTTCTCCAACCCTAACCTTCAGTTTCCTTATGGTTCTTCCAATATATTTTAAGCCACATGGACAGATAATCATATAAATAACTTGAATGGAGTCACACGTGGCAAAGTGTTTTATATTAAAAACTTGTGCGTTGTCAGATGAAGTGAAATTATAAATACCACCCGTGGATGATTCTCCCGTGCTGTTGCACACTTTACAATGTGTGCACCTAAAAAAACCTTTATGTGCTATATCTGTGTAGTCATCTTTATGATTGATACTACTCTGTACTATACAATCTTTCACATTCCTTTTTTTCCTGTGAACAATTTTTGGTTCTGTTATAAGGTGTCCTATGACTGGATCGTGTTTTAAAATGTGCCAATTCTGTTTAAAAAATTTTTTGATGATGTGTGCGTCCTTCGTATAATCGGTGATGAATGGAACAACTATTTTTTCATTATTTTCGCCCATAATATTATGTTTATTCTTATTTTTCTTTTCACTATCACTCATTCTTGAGGTTTCTTGCTCTAATTCGGTTTGTGCTTTATCTAGCTCCTCTATTTTATCATTTCTTTGTAAAAACCTCTCTTTTAATGTTGCAGCCTGCTCTTCGTAATCCTCCTTCTTGGTGCAATTTCTTTTTATTCTTTTTAGTTGTCCCTTTGGGATGTTGTTCAACCACGGCGCATAATGGCAACTGCCGTATTGGATAAAACTATTACAATCGGTATCTTTAAAGAAGGTTTTAGTATAAATGGTGTTTTTATCTTCAATAAGTTCTAGATCCAAGAAATGTATATTTGAAGTACTGTAATTGGAAGTAAAAGTTAAGTTAAAATCATTACAATTAATATACCTGATGAAGTCATTTAGTAATTCCTGGGGGCCCTGCCATAAAATTATGACGTCATCTATATACCTCTTATATAGTTTTAGATGGTCTTTGAATGGATTATTGTAAAAAATATGTTTGTCTTCCCAGGTGGCCATATATAAATTCGCATAACAGGGGGCAAATTTAGCCCCCATGGCCGTTCCTGACTTTTGTAGGAAGAACTTTCCCTCAAACCAGAAGTAGTTCCTTTCGAGACCAAAATTTATTAAATTAATTATAAAATTCTTCTGTTCTTCTAAAACCCGTGTATCCTTCTCCAAAAATTCTCTAATAGCAGCTACACCTTTCAAGTGTGGTATGCAGGTGTATAAGGAGGTAACGTCGCAGGTACAAAGGATAGTGTCATTGTCTACTTCAATATCCTTAATAATTTGGAGTAAAGCCCCCGAGACCTTAGGATTACTTTATTCTATGGAGCACATAGAGAAAAACACATACAAAAGTGATTGCGCATCTATGATTGAAAGGAAAAGGAAATCCGTACAAGGTAGTGACATCATGACGCCACCATTGCTGCGGTGCAGCCCCTTGTAGAATCGGCTTCCATCATATAGAAGATAGAGGAGAATTTCATCATTTCAGAAAAGCCTAAATAAATGTAAAATCTGAGACAAAACATAGAAATATGGCCGCCCGGATGGTCTCGGTTGCGGTCGTCTCCAATATTTTAATACTTGGGACAATCCACGGGAAGGACGCATCTTGTCTTGTCCAGGGTCACGTACCCCGGGTTACATCTGCAGCCCTCCTCGCACAGGGTGGCGCATCTTTTGGCCCTACTGCTGCAGGTGCTGCGGCACGGAGAGAGACACGTGTCGTATGTGCCGTTCTTCCCGCAGGTCAGACATTTTGCCTTCTCTATGCACCCTTCTCCCAGCTTCACATAGCCTTTAATGCAGAAGCAGCCGGGCACACACTGGTCAGTGCACACGCCTTCTTCAGGGTCTGTGCAGGTCGGTGGGCAGGCGCTCCCGCATGTTTCATATTCTTGGTTGGATCCACATTTCGTGTCAGTGTCTGAAAAAGTATAAAATGATAAGAGAGGGAGGGGCATAATGAAATAAACTTCCCATATGATCGATAATTTGGGAAATGTCAATAATATGATTCATTTCGGAGGGCATTATATTATATTTAACTCATTCAGGGGGTTCACTCTGCATACAATTTATTTTACCAATAGACTGTACAGTCACTTTTTTACCCATATCCGGACACTAAAATTTGACTTTTATTAGAGTTTCATTAGAATAGTATAAATCAGTGCAAAAGTATTGGGTGACATTAATATATACTATTTTAATGATCGTATTTTAGTGTTGGGATATGGGTCTGTACAGTCTTTTGGTAAAATATTTTGAGCCAATCATTGGCCCGACCTTCGTTAAACTCTACATACAATTCACACAATACATACAATACACACAATACACACAATACACACAATACAATTTGGGGGGATTTTTATGATATAGTTAATTTGGGAGGACACTTAATATTCATGCATGGGTATTCCCATTACAGAAAATTAATGTTATTGTTTTATAAAAAGTTATACAAATTTACAATATAATTTCTGTATCCATTCCTCGCAGATTTCTAGATCTCTGCTTGCTGTCATTCTATGGAATTAATAATAATAATTCTTTATGTAGCCCACACAGATTACACAGCACTGCACAGAGCTTGCCATATTGGTCCCTGTCCCCAATGGGGATCACAATCTAATCAACCTACCAGTATGTTTTGGAGTGTGGGAGGAAACCTGAGGACCCAGAGGAAAGCCACGCAAACACGGAAAGAACATACAAGCTCTTTGCAGATGATGACCTGGATGGGACTGGAACCTGGGACCTCAGCGCTGCAAGGCTGTAGTGCTAACCACTGAGCCACCCATGGAAAGCTACATCCAGTGGACAGAACCATGGTCACACAGGTGCGCGGCTCTGATTACTCCCTGTGATATAACATAATTTAACATACATAATGATAGTGTAATCAGACAGGAGGTTGTATTAGTTGTAATTAATTTGCATGGAATATGAATATACTTATGAATATAGTGGGGGGTCTGTATGTATTAGATATACATTGAACTCTTGCCCCACCCCAGTGCACATGGGGCTATAGCTATGGAGCATCTGTGTACAAAGGTTCCTGCACACATATCGGACATCTATCTGTCACGGCTATTGGTACCGCAGGCATTTTGCACCTGACAGGTCATCCCTTTAAGAGGGATAAAGAAAGAGAAGCTAAAAAAAATACACAGCCCCATGCGAGCTCCACTGGATACATAAGTAATATTATAGTATATGTAGTGTGTGCCCTCTTATGGCTAAGCTTAGACCCTACAGTGATGAATGGATTCCTGACATAAGAGCTTGGACTAGTTTATTTTTCTACTTGGCGTTCTACGTGGATCGCAGTGTAATATGGGGCGTGAAAATGTATTTTTAATTCATGCAAAGCAAAAAAATGACACGTAATTCTGCAGTGTGAGCACTCTGTGTGCATTCTGTTTTTCATGCACTAGAGGGAGCAGTTGTACTTCTTGTACTATGACTCAGGAGTACAATTCCATCCATGATGATGTAGTGTAATGTAGGAGCCTATAGATGGCAGACTTTATGTCTTACAATATTTGATATCATAATCACATGACCGTAGGCAGTTACATCACTATGGCTGACAGGTAGATCCCCTCCAATAGCAGTCCCCACCTTAAGACAGCAGGAACAGATGAAAACTATACATGTTACAAATACTATAAAAATCACATACATTATTATGTTTTGTTTCATTCTTTTGGGTGATGAATTGATACATTGAAAAAAAGTGCAGGTTCTTAGCAAAAAATCTCTTAGTGGATTGTATACACAGCTTTATTGGGGTCTATGTGTGTCCGGAGTAACAGACTACAAAGTTACCCTGTAGTCAGCACCAATATTATTAGAACAGGGAGGCACACTAAAGGAACACAGGACTATAGCCTATAACCATGCAGACTAAAAACTAGAGCATGACAGCTGTATACACAAAAGAATGGCAGATTTTTCACCAAGACAATATAAGACAGTGGGGGTCATTTACTAAGGGCCCGATTCGCGGTTTCCCGACGTGTTACCCGAATATTTCCGATTTGTGCCGATTTTCCCTGAATTGCCTTGGGATTTTGACGCACGCGATCGGATTGTGGCGCATGTAGTATCCGTCGTATTCGGAAAAACCGCCGCATTTAAAAACAGAAAATGTGTCGCGGAGCTTGCACTTACCTTCACTCAGCCGGCCTCGGTGTATTCAAGTGCGTTACGATGCTTTTCAGCGCAGCAGCACCATCTGGTGGACGGCGGAGGGACTACCTTAGTGAATCCCGGCCGGACCCGAATCCACCGCAGAGAAGGCGCCGCTGGATCGCGAATGGACCGGGTAAGTAAATCTGCCCCAGTAACTAAACCTTTTTTTATTTCTCAAATGAATAGAACTGACTATAATATTAAACTTAATTAGGTAAAGCAGCTTCTATGAGTCTTGTTTCTGCTCTTTCTCCTGTAGTGAGCAGTATATCTGAAAGCAGTGAGAGCTCTGTCCACCTCAATTAGATAAGAAGACTAAGAATTAAGGACTAAGAGTAATTACACTATCCAGAGAATGTCTGTAAAGAGTTAAGTCATTAGGAACCCAATCAGGTTCTTATCAGCTGTCATTGAGACTGAGCTGATTTATCCAAACTGTTTATATAAGGAAGAAAGGAAGGGGCAAAAAAAGGACATATGACATTTTTTCTTTTATTTCACAAATGAGTAGAGCTGATGATAATATTAAACTTAATTAGGTAAAGAAGCTTCTCTGAGTCTTGTTTCTGATCTTTTTCCTGTAGTGAGCAGTGTATCTTAAAGCATTCAGAGCTCTATCCACCTCAATCAGATAAGAAGACTAACAATTAACTCCTAGAACATAGCTACTGGATGTTTCTGTTCTGAGGAGTAATGACACTATCCAGAGAATGTCTGTAAAGAGTTAAGTCATTAGGAACCCAATCAGGTTCTTATCAGCTGCCATTGAGACTGAGCTGATTTATATCAACTGTTTACATGTTGAAGAAAGGAAGTGGCAAAAAAGGACATATAAACAATTTTCTTTTATTTCACAAATGAATAGAGCTGGTGATAATATTAAACTTCATTAGGTAAAGCAGATTCTATGAGTCTTGTTTCTGCTCTTTCTCCCATGGTGAGCAGTGTATCTGAAAGCATTCAGAGCTATATTCACCTTAATCGGATAAGAAGACTAAGGATTAACTACTAGAACATATCTAACATTTTAGTTCTTAAGAGTGATAAGGTTGTCCAGAGACTGTCTCTAAAGAGATAAGTCACTAGTAACCCGATCAGGTTCTTATCAGCTGTTATTGAGACTGAGCTGATTTATACAAACTGTTTACATAAGGAAGAAAGGAAGGGGCAAAAAAGGACATATGAACAATTTACTTTTATTGTACAAATTAATAGAGCTGGTGATAATATTAAACTTAATTAGGTAAAGAAGCTTCTATGAGTCTTGTTTCTGCTCCTTCTCCTGTAGTGAGCAGTGTATCTGAAAGCAAAAAGAGCTCTGTCCACCTCTATCAGATAAGAAGACTAACGATTAACTACTAGAACATATCTAACATTTCAGTTCAGTTAGAAATGATTACACTATCCAGAGACTGTCTGTAAAGAGTTAAGTCATTAGGACCAGGTTCTTATTAGCTGTCATTGAGATAGAGCTGATTTATACAAACTGTTTACATAAGGAAGAAAGGAAAGGGCAAAAAAAGGACATATGACATTTTTCTTCAATAAGATATTTTGCTTTTCTTATATCTTATATCATATATACTTTTGATTAACAAAAAATTCTCAACGGATTACTCGCACTTTTTAAAAAAAAATCAGCTGCTATGGAGCGATGCAAATGTGGTTGCACAAGTAAACACACCCTTAATGATTATTACCTAATTATTTCCAACCAATTATATTGTTGGGACAACGCAACTTATGTAAAAGTACTTATGGCACCCGATCAGGAAATATTAAGAGGATAAATACAGAACATTCCAGGTTATTAGTACAAGTTTGGGATGTTGGATAGTAAGGCAGAGCTCATACTCACTCGTCTGTAGCTCCACTCCCTTCAATAGAAAGACGACACCTGCAACACAATAACCAGCAAAAACATCCGGTTTAGTCCTTGAACCTGGGACCCTTCTCCCCTACTGATCTGCAGATTCTGTCTGTCTCTAGTACCACACATAGGACTGAGCAGGACAGCTCCGCTCTCACCTAGTGGCAGAGTTGTGTAATTGCAGCTCAGCTGCGATTCACAGCAAAATACTATTAAAAACCAAAAAAGTTTGACAGAAATCACAGGAGTATAAAAATTTTTCACTCACATAGAGACGACAGCAGTAGCACAGAGGTGGGTGTCACGGTCAGTCCCATCATCTCTTCTTTTTTCTGTAAAGTTCCAGTTTTTAGGACCTCTGCTTGCTTTCAGTGATTGGAAACTTGCAGGGTTTGCTATCAGATATTACAGTGCTCTATGACTAATATGGATCAGCAATGAAGTGGAGGAGCAGCTGGTACCTACCTGTGTGACTGCCCAGGTGTGACTTCCTGCTGCTGTTGGGTGACAGGTATATATCTTATATGTTGTGTAATTGTAACAGGTTGTACCTTTTAGATCTGCACTTAATTTAGTATTACGCCATTGGTGTCACAATGTTATCTGCAGACAATGGCAGCATTGTTATATCCTGGAAAACCTATAAATGCACAAAGGCTTCTGAGTATTCTCTGACAGCAATAGCACCATACTACTACTCCTGTCCTGTACTACTACTCTTATCCTGCACTGCACAGTGCTACTACTCCTGTCCTGTACTACTACTTTTATCCTGCACAGCACAGTGCTACTACTCCTGTCCTGTATATATGGGCACAGTACTACTACTCTTATCCTGCACAGCACAGTGCTACTACTCCTGTCCTGTATATATGGGCACAGTACTACTACTCTTATCCTGCACAGTGGTACTACTCCTGTCCTGTATATATGGGCACAGTACTACTACTCTTATCCTGCACAGTGCTACTACTCCTGTCCTGAATATATGGGCACAGTACTACTACTCTTATCCTGCACAGTGCTACTACTCCTGTCCTGTATATATGGGCACAGTACTACTACTCTTATCCTGCACAGTGCTACTACTCCTGTCCTGTATATATGGGCACAGTACTGTACTACTACTCTTATCCTGCACAGTGGTACTACTCCTGTCCTGTATATATGGGCACAGTACTACTACTCTTATCCTGCACAGTGGTACTACTCCTGTCCTGTATATATGGGCACAGTACTGTACTACTACTCTTATCCTGCACAGTGGTACTACTCCTGTCCTGTATATATGGGCACAGTACTACTACTCTTATCCTGCACAGTGCTACTACTCCTGTCCTGTATATACGGGCACAGTACTACTACTCTTATCCTGCACAGTGGTACTACTCCTGTCCTGTATATACGGGCACAGTACTACTACTCTTATCCTGCACAGTGCTACTACTCCTGTCCTGTATATATGGGCACAGTACTACTACTCTTATCCTTCACAGTGGTACTACTCCTGTCCTGTATATATGGGCACAGTACTACTACTCTTATCCTGCACAGTGCTACTACTCCTGTCCTGTATATATGGGCACAGTACTACTACTCTTATCCTGCACAGTGCTACTACTCCTGTCCTGTATATATGGGCACAGTACTACTACTCTTATCCTGCACAGTGGTACTACTCCTGTCCTGTATATATGGGCACAGTACTACTACTCTTATCCTGCACAGTGCTACTACTCCTGTCCTCTATATACGGGCACAGTACTACTACTCTTATCCTGCACAGTGGTACTACTCCTGTCCTGTATATACGGGCACAGTACTACTACTCTTATCCTGCACAGTGCTACTACTCCTGTCCTGTATATATGGGCACAGTACTACTACTCTTATCCTTCACAGTGGTACTACTCCTGTCCTGTATATATGGGCACAGTACTACTACTCTTATCCTGCACAGTGCTACTACTCCTGTCCTGTATATATGGGCACAGTACTACTACTCTTATCCTGCACAGTGGTACTACTCCTGTCCTGTATATATGGGCACAGTACTACTACTCTTATCCTGCACAGTGGTACTACTCCTGTCCTGTATATATGGGCACAGTACTACTACTCTTATCCTGCACAGTGCTACTACTCTTGTCCTGTATATATGGGCACAGTACTACTACTCTTATCCTGCACAGTGGTACTACTCCAGTCCTGTATATATGGGCACAGTACTACTACATACCTCCCAACATTTGTGAAAGGTATCCCCCTAAGCCACACCCCCAATCACTCCCTTGCCACGCCCCAAATTTTAGCCATATTATAATAATAAAAATCATCTCAAGAAAAAAAAAAAAATTATCCTCATTGGGATTTGAACCTAGAACCTGCAGTGTCCATGTACAATAATGTCACAGCGCCTCAACCCACTGAGCTATGACCTCTGTGATTATGTAGGCTGAGAATTTTGGTAACTAAGAACTATGACTACTGTTACATTGTGACACAGATTTAATGCCTTGGTATATAGAGAGGGATCTTCTCAGAGATGATTGTAATTATTGCGACTATTATTGTTATTATTATTATTATGGAGATTATTATTATTGAGATGATTATTATCATTTTTACTATTATTAATAATCGTCTCCATAATAATAAAAATAATAAAATTAATAATAATAATAATAGTCTCAATAATTACAATAATAATCTCTGAGAAGACCCCTCTCTATATATCAGTGCATTAGTCTGTGTCACAATGTAACAGTGGCAGATAACACTTCTTAGTTACCAGAAATCCTCAGCTCTGTATCACTGGGCTTATAGCTCAGTTAGTTAAGGCTCCTGTCTACAGTGCAGAGGGTCCCAGGTTCGAATTAAACTTTATTTAATTAAATAAAGAGCTTGTGTCTGGGGAAGCCCTGAAGACCATATATGGACAGATGCTGATCTGACCTGATGACGTGGTCCCTGCTCTCTCTGCTAAGCCGACACTTCTCTGAAAAGGATTCCCTGCCCGATGTCTGCTCTGGGGAACCCTAGGAGATGCAGTGACCATATATGGACAGATGCTGATCTGAAGCTGATGACGTGGTCCCTGCGCTCTCCGCTAAGCCCGACACTTCTCTGAAAAGGATTCCCTCCCGATGTCTGCTCTGGGGAAAAACGGTAGTTTCCCGGCAAAATCGGGACGGTTGGGAGCTATGCTACTACTCTTATCCTGCACTGCACAGTGCTACTACTCCTGTCCTGTATTTGTGGGAACAGTCCTGTACTACTACTCTTATCCTGCACAGTGCTACTACTCCTTCCCTGTATATATGGGCACAGTACTACTACTCATATCCTTCACTGCACAGTACTACTACTCCTATCCTGTATATATGGGCATAGCACAGTACTACTACTACTGTCCTGTATATATGGGCACAGTACTACTACTCTTATCCTGCACTGCACAGTGCTACTACTCCTGTCCTGTATTTGTGGGAACAGTCCTGTACTACCACTCTTATCCTGCACAGTGCTACTACTCCTTCCCTGTATATATGGGCACAGTACTACTACTCATATCCTGCACTGCACAGTGCTACTACTCCTGTCCTGTATTTGTGGGAACAGTCCTGTACTACCACTCTTATCCTGCACAGTGCTACTACTCCTTTCCTGTATATATGGGCACAGTACTACTACTCTTATCCTGCACAGTGCTACTACTCCTGTCCTGTATTTGTGGGAACAGTCCTGTACTACTACTCTTATCCTGCACAGTGCTACTACTCCTTTCCTGTATATATGGGCACAGTACTACTACTCTTATCCTGCACAGTGCTACTACTCCTGTCCTGTATATATGGGCACAGTACTACTACTCTTATCCTGCACTGCACAGTGCTACTACTCCTTTCCTGTATATATGGGCACAGTACTACTACTCTTATCCTGCACTGCACAGTGCTACTACTCCTTTCCTGTATATATGGGCACAGTACTACTACTCTATAACTGTCCCTCACACCAAAAAATATCCTTATAAACACAAGAAAAAGGAGTGTGCTACAAAGGACCTGAATGACATGAGGTAATCTTTATTAATTCATAAAAGTACGTATAACACACAACTTTTAAATTCAATTAAAAATACACAAGTACTGCACAAAACAAAGAAAGGAGGAAAGACAATGCTTTATTCTCCCTCCCACCACCCCTGACCCCTGATTGTGTTGGAACAAATGGTTCTCTCACAAGTCGTACGGTAAGTACCTGCATCAACATGGCATCGGTAGCCACAATTTCAATATATACAAATGTGCAAATCCACAAATTAATGTATTCTCACAAAAGTCTCCCCTACAAAAGATAACATAAAGATCCGTAAGAAAAACAGAGTGTAACCATATGACCAACCCTAATATTCGGGAATACTTTGTCCAGCCCAATTACTCGCAGTCCTTTCGTTTCTCCTCCATGGCATAATCTAAAATGCATTGCACCCGAGGAAAGTGCCTTACCCTGATGAAAATGGGAATGTGCATTGGTTCTGCGAGATGTTACTGGACCCTCTGAGTAGTCTGCCCAATGTAGACTTTGCAACATGAGGGCATCAATCACATTCTTGGTTTCACAATTGATGAAATGCCGGAGGGGGAGAAGCTGTTGATTTTTTGGATTCTGAAACTCTTTTGTTTGTTGCCTCAGTGGACACACAGAGCAGTCCCCACGTGGGAAGGTGTTACAGAGGAACATTGGGGCTCATCTACTAAGGGTCCAAACGCCGCACTTTCGTGGGTTTCCTGACGATTTCCGTTTTGCCCTGAATTGCCCCGGGATTTTGGCGCACGCGATCGGATTTTGGCGAATCGGCACCGGCTTTCACGCAACATAAATCGGGGGACGCGCCAGACGGATTCGGAAAAAACGTGGAATTAAAAAAAGAATTTGTGACATAAGATCAAGCACTCACATGCACCTGGACAAGCAGGTGCACTCCGGCGGACCTCGGCGCAGTAGCGACACCTAGTGGACATCGGGCGCACGATCTTAGTGAATCCTGGCAGAACCCAAATCCACGTCGGAGAACGCACGTGGGATCACGACTGGACCGGGTAAGTGAATGTGCCCCATTGTTCCTAACTGAATCCTCTGCTCTATGATTATATATATTACATATAGGGTAAATGGATACAGTATACACTGACCGCAGTCACTGATATTCTGTGGTGAGTGTGTACTGTATGACAAAGCCCTTCAGCAGGAAACATCCATCATAAATCGGGTGTGAGATTCTCTATCTCAGGGTCTTAGGAGTCTTAGGGTGGAGTTATGGGGGGTGGGGGGGAGCAGGGACTACCCACAGGGATAATTAGGCTGGTAAAACCAGAAATCTCTCTCTTTGTCTCCTGACCCTCCTGGACAAGCACTTAACCCACGGAACCAGGTTATATATTGTGTGTGCTTTCTGTGTATGCATAGGACTTTATAAGAGTAATTATAACATAGTACTTATTATAATATAGTAGACTTTATACGTGGACCTATAGATGTTCCAATTGTTCTGTGTTTTACCATATATACATAAGTGTCTGCAGTGAGTGTGTATATATTAGTGTAACTACATATACAACCTGTAGCCGTATCCCATTCACACCTGGATCTGTGCCCTGCACGTGTATTGGAGGAGTAGATATATAGATGTCTCTATATGTACATGTATACGGTCAGGTACTGGATGTGACTCCTGCTTCAGGGTATATACAGGAGCCCCTGTAGTAATAGAATATATTGTATATACATACACATTACTGGGGGCCAGGAGGGGTCAGGAAAGGAGGTTTGTGTGTAGTTGTGTTCTCTATGTATTTTGTATTGTATTTATGTAGTTACTTTGTCACATGTATGTTGTTAGTAAAGTGTTTTTGTATATAAGTATCTGCGAGGGTTGTATGTTACTCCTGTGATGTATGAAGGACTGGAGTGGGTGCGTATGATAAATAGCACAGACTAAGGGGCTGGACAGAACCACTGGAACCCATAGGAACTGAGTAAAAAGAACCCAATCCCCAAAATCCCCCTTTATCGGGCTGGTAGCTGGGAAACAGTAATAAATAGTCGAGGGTCAGTGCAAATCACTAAACCTATGAAGCTATAATAACTTACAAGGGGGCACTAAACCTATGAAGCTATAATAACTTATAAGGGGGCACTAAAACCATAAGGAGGGGCCAGTTATTCAATGATATTGGGCATTTGACGTTAATACTATCCTAAATGACCATATCAATAGGGGGTCAGGGAGCAAGCTGAAGCTGAGGAGGAGGTGGGGACACTAATCCTATGAAAGGGGGCCCTGAACCCATCTACAACCCCAACGTTCATCATCAGAGATGAAAGTGTTGAGAACATTTCCCCACCGGTTGCAGGTCTACCCTTGTAAAAACCATAGAGAATCCAAGAGCCACCATGGAGTCCTAGAGGTATCTACCCAACGTTTACCCTACAATGAAGGTTCTCCTAATCCCCGTGGCATTTAGCATCTAAAAAGGCTTAAATAGGACATAAATATCATTGGGGGTCATTTACTAAGGGCCCGATTCGCGTTTTCCCGACGTGTTACCTGGATATTTCCGATTTGCGCGGATTTCCCCTGTATTGCCCCGGGATTTTGGCGCACGCGATCGGATTGTGGCGCATCAACGCTGGCATGCACGCGGCGGAAATCGGGGGGCGTGGCCAAACGAAAACCCGACGGATTCGGAAAAACCGCTGCGTTTAAAACAAAAAATCTGTCGCGGAGCTTGCACTTACCTTCACTCAGCCCGGCTCGGTGAACTCCAGCGTGTTCCGATGCTTTTCAGCACAGCAGCGCCACCTGCTGGACGGTGGAGGAACTGCCTTAATAAATCCCGTCCGGACCCGAATCCAGCGCAGAGAACGCGCCGCTGGATGGCGATTGGACCGGGTAAGTAAATCTGCCCCATTGTCTCACACGTGAAGGTAACTTGTGGCTATAGTACTGGTTAGGCATTTGGCAACTCACCGGTGACCATCCGTGGCTCTATGGTGGAGGTGTAGGAATGCAGTAGGGGGCTCCAGACACAACTTTTCTTCAGCCTCAAAAATACCTCTCTAATACACAGGATTGCATATGTTTCTCAATAACTAGCAGGTAATTAGTAATGCAGGGTATGAGGAAGCACTAGCAGTGACGCAAATGTCTACTTTACATATCTGATTAATATTTCCTCATCAGTGCGGCAGAATAACCTGTTCCCTTCCCGCTCCGCAGTTCTATGACGTATGTGCCCGACGTGCAGTAATTACTATTAATGAGACACAAAATCTACTTTAAAAGTGAGCTGTAAATTGGTTGAAGGCAGAGAACTCAGGACTGAAGTCAAGCTCTCTCAGACATAAGAATTCCCTTTGCTGTGACTGACGGTCCTGAATCCAAGGACATCATAACCGAATCTCCCGAAGTCTAGTGCAGGATGTCTGTCACATAAAAGGGGGTTTACTTAGGTGCGGAGAGCTTGACTTCAGTGCTAAACGCTCCGCTGCCTTGATTTTGCAGTGTACATTGGTTGTATAAAGCCATGAAGGCAGAGAACTCAGGACTGAAGTCAAGCTCTCTCAGCCTTAAGAATTCCCTTTGCTGTGACGGTCCTGAATCCAAGGACATCATAACTCAATCTCCCGAAGTCAGGTGCAGAATGTCTGTCACAGAAGAGCAGATGTTCTGAGGTGCGGAGAGCTTGACTTCAGTGCTAAACACTCCACCTCCTTGACTCTGGATGATGCCACCAACCTGGACCATGAAATAAACATAATCTAGAAATGGTTTAACTGCACTTTAACACTCTAGTATTGGTGTATTAGGTCAGGTTCTGCCCCCATGTAATGTGAAATAAAGTTTTATAATGTGCTGAAATGATTTAGAATGCTGACAAAAACATTTTGAAAATCAGCATAGCATAGGCCATTGGAACCTGTCACCAAGTATGTCATTTTTAGCTGGTGACAGGTTCCAATAGCCTATGCTATGCTGATTTTCAAAATGTTTTTGTCAGCATTCTAAATCATTTCAGCACTTTATAAAACTTTATTTCAACTTACCTGGGGCAGAACCTGACCTAATAAACCAATACTAGAGTGTTAAAGTGCAGTAAAACCATTTCTAGATTATGTTTATTTCATGGTCCAGGTTGGTGGCATCATCCAGAATATGAAATTTAAAATGAGATGTAAATTCTCTTTCATCTAATAATTTTCTCTAATGCTGATATCTGCTGTACACCATGGGCAGAGCAATGGTCAGTGCAGAGGGAGCAGATGTGCCTTGTATTAAATCAACAGTAGTTCTGTAGTTTTTTAGTAGCCGCATCCATAGGTATCAACAGATTAGAAATTTATTTCACAGTACTTTTGCTCATAATAATAATCTTTTAATACTTGATTAAATTTCTTCTACCTGATTGGTTGTTTTTTCTTCACAGTTGGTGGCGCGATGTCTCTCCGAATTGCTGTTGCTGTGGCTCTGGGTGAGTTGTTAGCGTTAAATATACCTTGAAACTATTTAGACCCAGTGGATATAGATGCGTATAATTTTACATATCTATATACAGGTGAGGTACAGGATATACAGGATAATTTTATTCATTGATAGCAAATTACATAGCAACTTGTGGTCACATTTGTCTGCAGTGTGGACAATGCTCTGTGAGCTGAATGTGACAGCAACAACTGCATGTATCAATGTAGAATCCGTAATCACAGAGCGTTGTCTCTGTAACCACTTCACTGCCGAAACTAGCAAAATCCGAAATGTCAATATTTGATGTGGTTATTTAAGAGGATGATACTTATCTAGAAGAAGTCCCACTCTACACTGTAACTCCATATAATGGGGGACACAGGACCCCCCAATCTAGTGATCCCACTCACCCAATGATAGGACGTCTATACTGATCAGAGGTTGTTATGATGAAATATCCATTTAATTTCTAGCATTTCTTGTATGTTAGTGGATGGAATGGATATTCTTTTTACTAATTTGATGTTTTTTTTGTGTTTTTTAGTTCTCACAGTTTTAAGCTTCCAGGAGTTTGGAGTCTCCGTGGGTAAGATTCTGCCTTAGAGGAAATAAACCAGTGTAAAAATAGCATTACAGATACTCCTGCTCTTCTTCATCGTAATCCCAGCACTGTCTGTCGCTAGTCTTCACACCCTGGGATCACCTAGAAAAGAAACTTATAATTAGCAGCACGGAGCAAAGGGATAAGATGTCCGGCGCACCGGGCTGCTAATTATGCACACCAATGCCACCTCCCTCTCCATACTTCCAGTATGAAAAAGGAGGTGTGGCTGCAGGTGTGTGCATAATTAGCAGCCCGGAGCACCGGAGATCTTGTCCCTGTGCTCCGTGCTGCTAATTATAAGTTTCTTTTGTAGGTGATCCCAGTAAGTAAAGACTTGCGAAGGACAGCTAGAGGAGCGGAAGTATCTGTAATGTTATTTTTACTTTTTTACACTGGCTGATTTCCTTTAATCCTTATCTGATGAGCTAATATCTGGTTTATAAGTAGGTTGTGTGTTGGGTCTTTATAGCACATCTGATCCATATCATATTTATGGTGAAAAACCCAGACTTGCATGTGTCATAGATGGTCCCACTTGGGATCCATGATGGTGGACATCTTGACTGTTGATTCTACACAAGTTTTTTTATATCCTTTTCCTTGCCTATCATTCTTTTCCTTTTCTGTAGCAAAACCTATTAATCTTGTAGAGTGCAATGGGACACCATGTAGACCTCTCTGCCGTCCCTGTCGTCCTAAGGATAAGAACACCCAGTGCCTTGATGTGTGTATACCGATACAGCCTGAAGTGTAACCCCGGGGAATCATCGCTCTGGAATTAGTCATTGTCATCCACAAGATGTTCTGAGAGAGAACCCAGATTACCATCTGTACATCTAATCTTTGTTATCTTTTGATAAACTATTGTGTAAATGAATTATCTGGACTTCTCTCATCAGTGTTATGTGCTACGGTGTTTGTCATGATATGTTGTAGGGAGAATTGTTATTATAATTTGATTAAAACTTATGTTACAGTCTTACAGTCCTATCTCCACAAGATTTGTCTTTTCTACCATAATATTATGATTGTTTATAAACAGAGATTTAAATCTTCTCCTGAAAAAATACACTGCTGAGGATGTGTACCAGTGCAAGTAATCTCCTCCAGTTTGTGGTCTTATCCATACATTACAGAACATCTCCCCCTGTCCTGACTCCAAGCTCCGGCCTCCTGCATACACTACAGTAGATCTCCTCTCTCCTGACCCCAGGCTCCGGCCTCCTCCATACACTACAGTAGATCTCCCCTCTCCTGACCCCAGGCTCCGGCCTCCTCCATACACTACAGTAGATCTCCCCCTGTCCTGACCCCAGGCTCCGGTCTCCTCCATACACTACAGTAGATCTCCCCCTGTCCTGACCCCAGGCTCCGGCCTCCTCTATACACTACAGAAGATCTCCCCCTGTCCTGACCCCAGGCTCCGGCCTCCTCCATACACTACAGTAGATCTCCCCCTGTCCTGACCTCATGCTCCTCCATACACTACAGTAGATCTCCACCTGACCTGACCCCAGGCTCTGGCCTCCTCCATACACTACAGTAGATATCTCCATGTCCTGACCTCAGGCACCGGCCTCCTCCATACACCACAGTAGATCTCCCCCTGTCCTGACCCCAGGCTTCGGCCTCCTCCATACACTACAGTAGATCTCCCCCTGTCCTGACCTCATGCTCCTCCATACACTACAGTAGATCTCCCCATGTCCTGACCCCAGGCTCCGGCCTCCTCCATACACTACAGTAGATCTCCCCCTGTCCTGACCCCAGGCTCCGGCCTCCTCCATACACTACAGTAGGTCTCACCCTGTCCTGACCCCAGGCTCCGGCCTCCTCCATACACTACAGTAGATCTCCCCATGTCCTGACCCCAGGCTCCGGCCTCCTCTATACACTACAGTAGATCTCCCCCTGTCCTGACCCCAGGCTCCGGCCTCCTCTATACACTACAGTAGATCTCTCCCTGTCCTGACCCCAGGCTCCGGCCTCCTCCATACACTACAGTAGATCTCTTCCTGTCCTGACCCCAGGCTCCGGCCTCCTCCATACACTACAGTAGATCTCTCCCTGTCCTGACCCCAGGCTCCGGTCTCCTCCATACACTACAGTAGATCTCCCCCTGTCCTGACCCCAGGCTCCGGCCTCCTCTATACACTACAGTAGATCTCCCCCTGTCCTGACCCCAGGCTCCGGCCTCCTCTATACACTACAGTAGATCTCCCCCTGTCCTGACCCCAGGCTCCGGCCTCCTCCATACACTACAGTAGATCTCCCTCTGTCCTGACCCCAGGCTCCGGTCTCCTCCATACACTACAGTAGATCTCCCCCTGTCCTGACCCCAGTCTCCTCCATACACTACAGTAGATCTCTCCCTGTCCTGACCCCAGGCTCCGGCCTCCTCCATACACTACAGTAGATCTCCCTATGTCCTGACCCCAGGCTTTGGCCTCCTCCATACACTACAGTAGATCTCTCCCTGTCCTGACCCCAGGCTCTGGTCTCCTCCATACACTACAATAGATCTCCCCCTGTCCTGACCCCAGGCTCTGGTCTCCTCCATACACTACAGTAGATCTACCCCTGTCCTGACCCCTGGCTCCGGCCTCCTCCATACACTACAGTAGATCTCCCCCTGTCCTGACCCCAGGCTCCGGCCTCCTCCATACACTACAGTAGATCTCCCCATGTCCTGACCCCAGGCTCCAGCCTCCTCCATACACTACAGTAGATCTCCCCCTGTCCTGACCCCAGGCTCCGGCCTCCTCCATACACTACAGTAGATCTCCCCCTGTCCTGACCTCAGGCACCGGCCTCCTCCATACACCACAGTAGATCTCCCCCTGTCCTGACCCCAGGCTCCGGCCTCCTCCATACACTACAGTAGATCTCCCCATGTCCTGAGCCCAGGCTCCAGCCTCCTCCATACACTACAGTAGATCTCCCCCTGTCCTGACCTCAGGCTCCGGCCTCCTCCATACACCACAGTAGATCTCCCCCTGTCCTGACTCCAGGCTCCGGCCTCCTCCATACACTACAGTAGATCTCCCCCTGTCCTGACCCCAGGCTCCGGCCTCCTCCATACACTACAGTAGATCTCCCCCTGTCCTGACCCCAGGCTCCGGCCTCCTCCATACACTACAGTAGATCTCCCTCTGTCCTGACCCCAGGCTCCGGCCTCCTCCATACACTACAGTAGATCTCCCCATGTCCTGACCCCAGGCTCCGGCCTCCTCCATACACTACAGTAGATCTCCCCCTGTCCTGACCCCAGGCTCCGGCCTCCTCCATACACCACAGTAGATCTCCCCCTGTCCTGACCCAAGGCTCCGGCCTCCTCCATACACCACAGTAGATCTCCCCTTGTCCTGACCTCAGGCTCCGGCCTCCTCCATACACTACAGTAGATCTCCCCCTGTCCTGACCCAAGGCTCCAACCTCCTCCATACACTGCAGTAGATCTCCCCCTGTCCTGACCCCAGGCTCTGGTCTCCTCCATACACTACAGTAGATCTACCCCTGTCCTGACCCCAGGCTCCGGCCTCCTCCATACACTACAGTAGATCTCCCCCTGTCCTGACCCCAGGCTCCGGCCTCCTCCATACACTACAGTAGATCTCCCCCTGTCCTGACCCCAGGCTCCGGCCTCCTCCATACACTACAGTAGATCTCCCCCTGTCCTGACCCCAGGCTCCGGCCTCCTCCATACACTACAGTAGATATCCCCCTCTCCTGACCCCAGGCTCCGGCCTCCTCCATACACTACAGTAGATATCCCCCTCTCCTGACCCCTGGCTCTGGCCTCCTCCATACACTACAGTAGATCTCGCCCTGTCCTGACCCCAGGCTCCGGCCTCCTCCATACACTACAGTAGATGTCCCCCTGTCCTGACCTCATGCTCCTCCATACACTACAGTAGATCTCCCCCTGTCCTGACCCCAGGCTCTGGCCTCCTCCATACACTACAGTAGATCACCCCCTGTCCTGACCCCAGGCTCCGGCCTCCTCCATACACTACAGTAGATCTCCCCCTGTCCTGACCCCTGGCTCTGGCCTCCTCCATACACTACAGTAGATCTCTCCCTGTCCTGACCACAGGCTCCAGCCTCCTCCATACACTACAGTAGATCTCCCCCTGTCCTGACCCCAGGCTCTGGCCTCCTCCATACACTACAGTAGATCTCTCCCTGTCCTGACCACAGGCTCCAGCCTCCTCCATACACTACAGTAGATCTCCCCCTGTCCTGACCCCAGGCTCCAGCCTCCTCCATACACTACAGTAGATCTCCCCCTGCCCTGACCCCAGGCTCCGGCCTCCTCCATACACTACAGTAGGTCTCCCCCTGTCCTGACCCGAGGCTCCGCCCTCCTCCATACACTACAGTAGATCTCCCCATGTCCTGACCCCAGGCTCCAACCTCCTCCATACACTACAGTAGATCTCCCCATGTCCTGACCCCAGGGTGCAGCCTCCTCCATACACTACAGTAGATAGCCCCCTGTCCTGACCCCAGACTCCGGCCTCCTCCATACACTACAGTAGATCTCCCCCTGTCCTGACCCCAGCCTCCTCCATACACTGCAGTAGATCTGGCAGGGCCGCAGAGCTGTCCACTCCTTGTGTTGCTGAATTACCAAGAAATAGGAAAAGCTCCAACATAGATCTTCGATTAGATCTTATTCCAGAAAAAACTGCTTTATAAGTGGCAAAGTAAACTACCTCGGATAATATAAAGCATACCTCCCAACTTTTGTGGAGGAGAAAGAGGGACAAATTTTTTACCCACAGAAGCCACACCCTAGCCACGCCCCCTAACCACACCCCCTGGCCACGTCACTGCTCATACCTTCAACGCATCCACTGGCACCAATGTATATTTATGTATATAATTGGGGGGCATATTCCACTCCCCCTAGACAACGAGCATGTCCCCCCCCCCAGACAACGAGCATGCCCTCCTAGACAACGAGCATGTCCTCCCCTAGACAACGAACATGCCCCCCCCAGACAACGAGCATGCCCTCCTAGACAACGAGCATGTCCTCCCCTAGACAATGAACATGCCCCCCCCAGACAACGAGCATGCCCTCCTAGACAACGAGCATGTCCCCCCCAGACAACGAGCATGCCCCCCCTAGACAACGAGCATGTCCTCCCCTAGACAACGAACATGCCCCCCCCAGACAACGAGCATGCCCTCCTAGACAACGAGCATGTCCCCCCCAGACAACGAGCATGCCCCCCCTAGACAACGAGCATGCCCCCCCTAGACAACGAGCATGTCCCCCCCTAGACAACGAGCATGTCCCCCCCCTAGACAACGAGCATGTCCTCCCCTGTGGCTGCGTGCCCTTTTTGTGTGTTTGTGTTATTTTTGTCTTCCAGGACCGTGCCTGCTGTGGACTGCTTCGGATTCAAAGGATTACGTCGATGACCGACATTTCTAACAAATAAAATGGTCAACGAGGGTGTGTCTGCGTTTTTTGTCAAATAAAATTTTCTGAAAACGGTGTGATTATTTATTTTTTTGCGACACTCTTCATAGTTTGCCATAGTAGTGGTGCCGGCTAGGTGACGGTGCTCATTACTAAGGGCTGGCCTTAGTGTTTGCCTTAATTTTTTTGGCAAATTCACACTAACGCCCATACCATTACCCCGGTACCCACCGCCACCAAGGGTGCCGGGAAGAGCCGGGTACAAACCAGTACCTGACCGTCTATAGATGGTCAGGTAGTGGGGCGGCTGCAGGCTGTTATTGTTGCGCTGGAATAGCCCCCTAACAGTGGCCTATCCCAGCGCAGTAATGGCAGGCTGCTGCTGCTTTTTTGTATCTGGCTGATTTGAAAAATAGGGGCACCCCATGCCGTTTTTTCTTCAAATTTTTGACAAAAATATGCGTGGGTTTCCCCCTTTAAAGGGGGCTCCCAGGCTGTTTCCCCCATTTTTACAAAAAAATGGGGTGAAAAACGGCATGGGGTGCCCCCTATTGTTCAAATCAGCCTGATACAAAAAAGCAGCAGCAGCCTGCCATTACTGCGCTGGGATAGGCCACTGTTAGGGGGCTATCCCAGCGCAACAATAACAGCCTGCAGCCGCCCCAACACCTGACCATCTATAGACGGTCAGGTACTGGTTTGTACCCGGCTCTTCCCGGCACCCTTGGTGGCGGTGGGTACCGGGGTAATGGTATGGGCGTTAGTGTGAATTTGCCAAAAAAATTAAGGCAAACACTAAGGCCAGCCCTTAGTAATGAGCACCGTCACCTAGCCGGCACCACTACTATGGCAAACTATGAAGAGTGTCGCAAAAAAATAAATAATCACACCGTTTTCAGAAAATTTTATTGAACAAAAAACGCAGACACACCCTCGTTGACCATTTTATTTGTTAGAAATGTCGGTCATCGACGTAATCCTTCGAATCCGAAGCAGTCCACAGCAGGCACGGTCCTGGAAGACAAAAATAACACAAACACACAAAAAAGGGCACGCAGCCACAGGGGAGGACATGCTCGTTGTCTAGGGGTCAGGGGTAGACATGCTCGTTGTCTAGGGGGGGGGGAAATGCTCGTTGTCTAGGGGGGGGGGAAATGCTCGTTGTCTAGGAGTCGGGGGGAGACATGCTCGTTGTCTAGGAGTCGGGGGGAGACATGCTCGTTGTCTAGGGGGGGGGGAAAATGCTCGTTGTCTGGGGGGGGGGGCATGCTCGTTGTCTAGGGGGGGGGGCACATGCTCGTTGTCCAGGGGGGGAGAAATGCTCGTTGTCTAGGGGGGGAAATGCTTGTTGTCTAGGGGGGGGGGGACATGCTCGTTGTCGCAGTAAAGGGGAGGGGTCCTATGGAGCGCAGTAAAGGGGAGGGGTCCTATGGAGCGCAGTAAAGGGGAGGGGTCCTATGGAGCGCAGTAAAGGGGAGGGGTCCTATGGAGCGCAGTAAAGGGGAGGGGTCCTATGGAGCGCAGTAAAGGGGAGGGGTCCTATGGAGCGCAGTAAAGGGGAGGGGTCCTATGGAGCGCGCAGTGAAAGCCATAAAAACCACATTTGATATTTTCCTTCCCGCTTCCCAGTACAGGGCCTGGAATATTTAATACTGTCACTAGGAAGTATAATTTGTTACGCAGAAACAGGCCGCACACAGCTCTGTACATGGAAAAATAAAAAAGTTATTGATTTTTGAAAGTGGGGAGTGAAATATGGAAACGCAAAAATCGTTCCGTCAGAGTAATGGAGCAGACGGCCGTGTATGACCATTCTGCTCCATTACTGTCACAGAGCGATGACCTTATGTGGACCCCAACAGACCCCTCGTTTTCATGATCCATGGGGGTCACATCACTGAAACCCCCACACATCAGCAGGTTAAGCCCTGTCCTATGGATAGGGCCTAACTTGTATTTGTGGGAAAACCCCTTTAACCCCTTAACGCTCTGCGCCGTAGCTCTACGACGCAGAGAGTATAAGGAGTGTATGAAGAGGGCTCACGGGCTGAGTCCTCTTCATACAAGGTGGGGGGTTTTGCATGTTGCAGAAAACCCCCACCGCTAATAACCGCGGTCGGTCATTGTCGCCGGCAAAGTCTTTTTTAGAATCGCTGTGCCCCCGAACGTCATCGGGGGGCGGCGATCGTTTGCCGTGGTAGCCTCGGGTCTTCTTTTGACATGAGGCTACATGGCTTCTGCAGATTCGTTACAATGAGCCAGAAGTATTGCTGTATATGGTAGGAGCAATCTGACCATCTAGGGTTAATGTACCGTAGATGGTCTAAGAAATAGTGGAAATAAAAAAGAAAAAAAAAGTTTTAAAAATAAAAAAAATTTATAAAATATTAAAAATTCTAATCACCCCCCTTTCCCTAGAACTGATATAAAACATAATAAACAGTAAAAATCACAAACATATTAGGTATCGCCGCGTCCCAAAATGCCCGATCTATCAAAATATAAAAACGGTTACGGGCGGCGGTGACCTCCGAGGCGGGAAATGGCGCCCAAATGTCCGAAATGCGACTTTTACACCTTTTTACATCACATAAAAAATGAAATTAAAAATGATCAAAATGTCGCACAGACCTCAAAATGGTAGCAATGAAAACGTCGGCTCATTTCGCCAACAATGACACCTCACACATCTCCGTGCGCCAAAGTATGAAAAAGTTATTAGCGTCAGAAGATGGCAAAAATTTTATTTGCACACATTCGTTTAATTTTTGAAAATGTATTAAAACACAATAAAACCTATAAATCCGGTATCACCGCGATCGCACCGAACCAAGAATAAAGCTGAGGTGTTATTTTGAGTGCACAGTCAAAGTCGAAAAAACTGAGCCCACAAGAACGTGACACGTGCGGTTTTTTTTAAAAAAATTTCCACATTTGGAATTTTTTGCAGCTTCGCAGTACACGGCATGTTAAAATAAATAACATTACGGGAAAGTAAAATTTGTTACGCACAAAATAAGCCCTCACACAGGTCTGTACACGGAAACATGAAAAAGTTATGAATTTTTGAAGTTGGAGAGCGAGAAATGAGAGGAAAAACCCTGCGTCCTTAAGGGGTTAAGGGATTAAGTATATGGTACAATAAAAGCAGAATAGAAGGGCACTGGGGGGGTTAGGGATGGGGGCAGGGGGTCTATGGAGGAAAGTGTTTAACCCTTTAGCTGCTGCCTGCAGTCACTGTAGAGTACCTGTTATCACACTGCAGCAGCTGCACACACTCGGCTCTGCTTCATCAGACGAACTTCAGTGAAGAGCAGGAGGAGGTGGGGGCAGGGAGCTATTGATGTTGCAGAACTGGAGAGCTCCTGCCTGCACGGAGGCTGATCCCCTGGGGCTGCTGTGCAGGGGCAGTGCAGAGAATAGGACACTCTGCACTGCTCCATCCATCCATCCATCCATGTGCCTGCAAGTGGCAGCTTGAGGACAGGGAGTGCTCTGCCTCCCAGGGGAGGGGATGGGGGGAGGTGCCGGCTCTGCAGCAGACAGCCGGGAGCTGGAGAGGAGGAGGACGCTGCACCCCGCCCCCTGGCTTCTCTGTATCCTGAGCAGGACGGGGGCGGGACTCGGGGGGCGGGACTCGGGGGCGGGACAAGACGGAAAAATCAGTGAAAACGCAAAAAAAACGGGACTTTCACTTAACGATGCGTGCAGGCGGGACAAGGGTTAAAAAACGGGACTGTCCCGCCCAAAACGGGACGGTTGGGAGGTATGTATAAAGGGATTCATTGATATTCTGGGATGTCCAGGTGGCGTTCAGAATCTACATATGTGTATGATTCTTAATCTTTCCAGATGGGGTGCACTGTGATAGGGGAGATGATCACCAGTCTGGTCACATATAGACCTTACTGTAGAGTAAGACCCTTTGCACTTTCTGGGAATGGGACCAATTTTGTGTCAGTTCTTGGCATTATGGATTTAAGTTGATTTTATCAATGTGGTGCATGCTGGGAAGGACAATTAACTTTCTTGAACATGTTCGTATAGCCGCGTTTCACTAAGATCGTACGCCCAATATCCTGCATGTGTCGCTTCTGATACAGAATTTTATATTGGAAAATTACATAACTTTTCATTACACAAACAATATCAAATATTGGCTGAAAGTGGACAACCCCTTTAATGTAGAAGTCGCCATGAACGGACACTCCAGGGCACTGGAGGGAGACTCCTGGATAAAGTGCGAAATTCTCTTACAGACACTAAACCGTATTTTAAGAACTCATTACATTTAGGAAGCAAATTACTGCAGATATAACCTATAGATCAATAGATTGCGTACCCTTCCATCTTAATTGGATGTGATCCGATTGGTTTAGAGATTGATAACAGATCTGTGGATGTAGGTGTAGTCGGAGATGAATAAAATGGATCAGAACAATGTTTGACAATGATTTTATTTCTGTTAGACTCATCTCCGGAACATTGGACCAGGTCCATGTATATGTGGACAGTGATGGAGTATTGTAGGGGTATTATGATGTGTTGTACACGGGGCATTCCGCCTTTAGGATGCATCTCTTGGAATTAAATGCCTCAGGCACATATCCGGGGAGGCAGAAACAGCCGGGAAATTTATCAGTTGAGCACTTTACTAGAGGATCTCCAGGTTTCCTGCAGAACTTGCCGCAGTCATTTCCTTCTGCGGAATATGTGGTGTTCCCCCCGGTGCAGCAGGCTTCATTCTTCACACATTTTCCATTTTTATCAGCTACGGTGCCTTTCTTACACAGACATCCTGGTTCACATTTCTCAGGGCACATGGGAGTGAAGTTATCGCAGGTGGGCTGACAGTGACCGTCACACTGACTATATACTTTACCTTCTTCTTCTTTACAGGTGACTACAAGCAGAAATAAATAAGAAAAATTAATAAAAACCTAAGGTGTTGTGTAAAATTAGCAGGATATCATTGCCCAGGACAGCGCCACCAGTGTCTCCAGGTTGTATGTGGTATTTCAGGTCATTCCCTCTTAGTCTATGAAGCTGAGCGGTAATACCAGTCACAGCCCATGGACAGGTCTACGGATGTCTCTGGAAGAAGGAGCCATATTTTCCTTATCCTGGACTTTAGTTAATGGTGTTGAGTAAATAATATTTAGAAATAGGACCCCTGGAGATTGGTGTGTGGTATAAGCCCATGTTAGGGTGTAAGCAGCGGACACTTGGGTTGGGGGATGGGTCTAGGGATTTAGGATGGATAAGGGAACATTGAAGTGTGATGACACATTGCACATTACAATATGGAGTAAAATCTGAATACAATGAACACATCTTTATGGACATAAATCCTTACTCTTTGGGTCTTGTGCTGTTACCATCAGGAGGAACAGACCTGCAAGATAAAAGACAAATGCAAAATCCTGGTATAAAAAGGGGAAAATTGATAGAACATGAGAGGTTGTAGAAAGTAACCTGAGGATATAATAGTATCAGCATCCAACAAGATGAGATGTATGAGAGGAACTACTGAGGTTAGGTAAGTGTCTATATTGTACCCCTCCCTCCATAATTTGGATGTATTTGCCTTCTTATGTCCAGGCAGGGGGTAGAGATGAAACTACTAAGGATTTTCATTGCTCTTAGAGGACTACACATTCAGTATAGATTTATCCAAACCCATAAACTGAACATATAACAGTGGTGGCGAACCTATGGCACGTGTGCCAGAAGTGGCACTCGGAGCCATTTCAGTGGGCACTCAGACCATTGCCCCAGTTCACCAAATATGACCAAATCCACCAAATCTTCATGCAGTCCCACGCAACTTACAGTGACACTTTGGAACTGCAGAAAAAGTGAAAAGGTGCTGACAGAACAGCATTATCTTTGTAGGTCATCCTGCTAGACCCACCATTCTGCCTGTACAGAGAGACCCTGGAGAGAAGCTACAATAAGAGTCTGTATTTGCTCTGCTTCTTTGAACTTTATTGGTGGCCTCAAGGGGCTGATATGATGGAAAAATGTGGAAGAACAGGGAGCAATACATTACTGCTTAAGAAGCCATGTTGGCAGTTCACGGTAAATAAGTGGATTTAGCTTGTAGTTTGGGCACTTGGTCTCTAAAAGGTTCGCCATCACTGACATATAATCTGCTGCTCTAGTAGAGGTATATAGATATGTGGCATTACTGTGTATATTCCCCTAAATGACATGACCTTTTAGACTCCATGTCAGATAAAGATTTGGTTTAAAAACGTTGATTGGTTGGATTTGGTTTAGTTAACAATTTGTGCTAAGCGTCATGCTGTGACTTCCTGCTCAGAGAGGGGAGAGAGAGCTGCCGCTGTCTGAAATCCAGAAGGGACAATGCAAGGCATCATAGGGGCACATAAGTGAATTCAGAAAACCAACTTCAATGTGATGAGCTGCTTACCGTGTATAGTTCTTATCTCACTGTAAATGTATATATAGCAGTAGACAATCATATACAGATAGATAATATATACTACTCACTCAGGGATGACAGCAGCACCGCCAGGGTTCGGATCATCTTTAGCTTTGAGTTTCAGACGTTTCTCTGTAATTATTTTGATTATAATGAAAAATTGACTTCATTACAGATAAAACTTTGCTATTCCCGACCCCCCCAGACTGACAAATTTAAAGTATTTTCCAATATAAGTAAAACAGGAGGAGGAATACTTAGTCCATTGCACACATGTGGATGTGGTGGTCTTCATCAGTCCCCAAATAAAACCGCATTGACATTGTATCTCTGTCATATAAACTCAATGATATGAAGGATCTTAGTCTGTATAAGAGTAGAAGCTCTGGTACGTACCTGGGTGATGCTCTGGGTGCAGGCTCCTTGTGATGCAGATACTACTAGTGCCTCATATATATATACTGAGGGTTCAGGTGTGTCCTGGGTGTAACCTGTAACCTGCACGTTGTATGTAATAGGACATGGGTGTCACCAGATAATTTGCAGTCAGTGATTGTGTAAGTTACAGAAATACATTCAACGTCATATTAAATTCTGCTTAGTACAGAGAATTTATGCAAATAAAGTGCAGCTTCATGTCCTGGTCACTTGTACACCTCTCGTTCTAGTAGATGTGATCCATTTTTTAAAGGACATCAAGGAGTGTGGACAAAGCACACTGACATCCTGGTGTGTGCCCCTGCTCCTCTGTTAGCTTCTTTTTTTAAAAAAATATTTATGCAAATGAGCCTTAGGGGCTCTGGGCTGGGTTAATGGAGCCTGGAGCCCCTTAGGCTCATCTGCATAATTTTTTAAGCCTTTTTTTTTCTTAGAAACAAGGGCATAGGAAGCTTAAAGAAGAGCAGATCCTGCCAGAGGGGGTGCACACCAGTATGTCAGTGTGCTGGGTTCACAATGCTTGATCCTAGCACTAGATTTCCTTTAATGTCCTATATGTACTATCATATATCTCCTGTCATACAGGGAGTATTGGACAGGTCACAAATATTCTGCATACATATGTGATATTTCCACGTGTTATTGCCATACATTTCTCATCAGTTGTTGTGACGCACCCGTCCAATCCACAATGTTTAGAAAGTCAAACCATAGAATGTTATAGATTAAGAGACGTGACACAGGGGTAAAGTATTAACGTATATCGAAAACTTGTTCAAAGGTTTAAAAATGCCGAAACATAAAGGCAAACCTGTTTTCACACCTGTTCACTGAAAGTTGCATCAACAGATGTGGCCATGGGGGGGCTCGTCGGATCAGGTGGGTCCCCACGGCTCCTAAAATTTGATTTCTGAGGTAAAGCTTCCCTTGCCGTGAAGGTAATGGTGGTCTACTGTTCATTTTTTAACCTGTGACCTCACGCCACATCCCTCACCTCTTTACTGGTCACTGGTCTCCCCTACTAATAACCCTGGGGAAGATACAGAGATATATTTGGGTATTTGTAAAGTTTGACATGGAATCCAAGGAGTTGAATCAACCAAGTTTATGTGTCCTTGAATGACTGAATTTTGTTATAGCAGTTAGCCGACCATGCTGCTGGTTATAGATAGTTTTCCCTATAACTATGGCTGAATAACAGGAGCACAGAGGAACCTCTTCACCTGATGGACTGGAAAGTCTTGTCTTCCTGGTGTCACTCCTATGTACAGTATGAGAGGAAGAACATAATGTCCTAGGCTGTTAAAATAATAGCCAGAGTTCCTCACACGATGGATTGTGGTGACATCTCGTCATGCCTTAAGGCGCTAAGCCAGAAGCTTCACATGACTTCTCCTTGCAGGTTCCACACATTTTCCGGAAAGAAAAGCCAAAGAAAACAACAGGAGAAAGATATTAACTAATAGATAGATAAGTTCCTGGCAAGTGTTGTGAAGGATGATGTTCTCCTGCTACTATGAAAGCTTAAGAGGTTCCTTCACACTTCACCTTCCAAGCATCACCATTAATATCTGCAGAAATGTCTGGTAGTTTCTGAATGGGGTGGTCATTCATAGTCAACTTTATTCTACATGACCTATTAAAGTGGGTGGTCAGTCTTTTACATAATTTGCATATGTGGCTTTCCTGCCTTAATAATAATCCCTGAATGTTCATCAAGGGATTCTGCAAGGCTGTGACTTAGTTTAGTGCTGTGTGCAGACTCCCAGTGATACTTTGTTTCACATGTCTAAACTCTGCTGAATAGGAGGAGCTGTAGCAGTGGAGATGCAACCAGCTCCCTGCCCGTCCCCTCGTCCTGGCTTTGTCAATGAGGACAAACAGTGAAAACAGAGACACAGTGGGTGATGCCATGAGGAAAGGCTAGAGCAGTGATAGAGAGGAAGCTGTGCATATGCAGAGGGCAGCAGGGTGAGAACAGGTAAAGGCTAAGGCTCTTAAAGGAGGCAAATACACAGGTACATATACATGCAGAGGCATGTCTAATGGAAGATATTTATTGAAAAGTGACCAACCCCTTTAAGGAGAGAAGGGCCCCTCACATATTGTGAGCACCCTTTTTTTATCAGACACTATTAAGCCATTACTGTGTTGTGCCTGACAGGCAGAAGTAATCAATCACTGCACTATCCCCAGCTGCTGTGTATGAGTCATCCAGCTCAGGTTGATTAGTCCTGTCTTGACAGTTCATGAATGTGCTTACGCATGGCAGGCAGTCTTCAACCAGACCTGAATTTTATAATTGTTTTTTGAGCAAAACCACTTGGATCAGGGATTAAACAAGATATGTTTCTGCATCAATGTAGCTGCATTCTCAAGGTATGTTTGGTTTACAATGCATGAAATCCAATGGTAGATTTCATTTAAAGGGCAACTTCCATCAGATTACCTGAAGGTAGATGTGCATCACTATCCTCCCCGTCCGGTGCCCTTTCCCAACAAGCTTCTTTTATAATATCTTCGAAACTGACGGTTTTCAGAAAAATGGTAGTTTTAACAATATGCAAATCAGCTCAGATCACCTTGAGACACCGCCACAAACTAATAGATTCGCTCTGACGTCACCATCTCTCATTTAAAATCTCGAACATGCGTGAAAACACCACTCAACAGATGAGAACTGTGTAAGGAAAACGAGGAGGAAGAAAATCCTGCCGCAGTTCTCATCTGTCGACGGCGCAAGTAAAGGTGTTGTCTCGCATGCACAAGATTTCGAGAGAGCTGGTGCCGTCAGCAGCTCTGATAGGGATCCGTAGGTGATGCCAGGAGACACCTAGGCGTGCATAATTTACTTAGCGGAGGAGCCTAGAGGTGCGCTGCAGAGCACCTTGAGCTGATTTGCATATTCTAAAACTATTATTTTGACAAAAATCGGCAGTTCTAAGATATAATAAAAGAACATTGCTGGAAACGGTGTTCAATCACAACTCAGCTTTCATTGTACCAGGGCTCATGATTATTTTAAAGGGGAGCTGTGATTGGTTGCCATGGGCGACTAAGAATATTCTGACTTTTAGACAGCTTGATAAATCTGCTCCAATGTCTGCAATAGACTCCAGTAGTCAAAACGATGCCATTGTATCACACTGATGCCCCAGTAGCCATTGTTAAAAAAAAAAAAGATATTTATCTTGTTCCTCTTTGTGTCTTTTTTACCTTCTTCTTTGAAGATGCACTGGCTGTATGTGACAACATCAAACATTTGTGATGGGCATAGAGCAGCCATAGATGGCCACCACTCGTAGAGCCGGCCATGGCTGATACATCATAGATGAAGACATTTTGGCTAAGTTTGTCTTTTGTTGAGCAACGTAAAACAATTGTGTTATTTCTTCTTTTTACTATGGAAAGTTGTTCCATGTCCACAAGATAAAGGGAATAACTGTAATCACAGGTGGTCTAACTGCTGGGACCCCCAATCATAAGGTGAATGCAGCACTTGTGTGCATACATGGCTCCACCACATTGACTTGTATGCAACTGCACGAGATCACTATTAATTGACGATAAAGTGGTTTTCCGAGACTGTATAAAAAAACAAGGGTGGCCGGGAGGGGGCTGCTTAATAATATAACCATTAACTTACGTCCCGGCGCCCTCTTATCTGGGTCACTCACCCCGCATATACAACACTGACAATAGAAACATTTGGGCATGGGCGGCCACCTCAGCCGACCGGAAGCTGAATGCTGAGCGGCTTCTGTACCGCTGTTTGTTTACATGGGACACTGACCAGAGCGATGGTATCATGGGATGCCCGGAGGGCACTGGGAGGTAAGTAAATGTTTTTTTTTTTTACGCAGCCCCCTCCTGGCCACCAATGTACAGTCTCTGACAACCCCTTTAATGTTGATGTCGCCATAAATGAGAACTCTAGGGCATTGGAGGGGGATGAAGACCCTCTCTACCGATTCCTGAATAAAGCGGGACATTTACAGGAACTATAACTACCATATTTCATGGAAAAGTAAAAAGTAAACAATTAGGAAATACATTATTTCAGATATTACCTATAGATTAGTAGGTTGTCTATCTACAACTCCATTTAGATTGGATGTGATCTGATTGGTCAGAGATTGATCACAGATCTTTGGATGTATTCGCAGTCAATGAAAAACATAAAAACAGTGTTGGACAATGATTTTATTTCCATTAGACACATCTCCAGAACATTGGACCAGGTCCCTGGGTATGTGGACAGTGTGATTGAGTATTGTAGGAGTATTATGGTGTTTAGTACTTTGGGCAGTCCTCCGGTAGGACGTATCTCCAGAACATTGGACCAGGTCCCTGGGTATGTGGACTGTGTGATGGAGTATTGTAGGAGTATTATGCTGTTTAGTACTTTCGGCAGTCCGCAGGTAGGACGCATCTCCAGAACATTGGACCAGGTCCCTGGGTATGTGTGATGGAGTATTGTAGGAGTATTATGCTGTTTAGTACTTTGGGAAGTCCGCAGGTAGGACGTATCTCCAGAACATTGGACCAGGTCCCTGGGTATGTAAGATGGAGTATTATGCTGTTTAGTACTTTCGGCAGTCCGCAGGTAGGACGCATCTCCAGAACATTGGACCAGGTCCCTGGGTATGTGTGATGGAGTATTGTAGGAGTATTATGGTGTTTAGTACTTTGGGCAGTCCGCAGGTAGGACGCACCTCTTTGAGCCTAATTTCTCATGTGTATACCCAGGGAGACAGTAGCAGCCAGGAAAACACTTTTGGTCTGGAGGAAAGAAGCAATCTACTATCGGATCTTTGGGTCCCTTGCAGAACTTGCCACAGTCACTGCCACAATCGGAATATGTGGTGTTCCCTCCGGTGCAGCAGCTTTCCTGCTTCACACATTTTCCAGTATTATCAGCTACGAAGCCTTTCTGACACACACATCCTTCTATACATCTTTTATCGCACGGAGGAGTGAAGTTATCGCAGGTGGGCTGACAGTGACCCTTACACTTACTGTATTCTTTACCTTCCGCCTTTTCACAGGAGACTACAAGAAACAAATAAGGAGAATTAAAAAGAATCTTACGTGTGGTCTAGAATCAGCAGGATATCATTACCCAGGACAGCGCCACCAGTGTCTCCAGGTTGTATGTGGTATTTCAGGTCATCCCCTCTTAGTCTATGAAGCTGAGCGGTAATACCAGTCACAGCCCATGGACAGGTCTACGGATGTCCCTGGAAGTATAAGCCATGTTTTCCTAATCATGGACCAAAGGTAATGATTCTTATTGTTTAATATAAAATGTTGGGCCCCTATGTTGGGGGTGTCTTTCTCTGGATGAAAACTGCACTGGATGTGGTCTGTAGTGTCTGTATGAGAAGCATCGGGAAGTATTGGGATTTCCTAGTCCTCTTCTATATTAGGAGCCATCCATATGATTATTCCCCTGGACAGATGGAGTATACGGACAATCATCCTCCACCATCTGCATGTAGAGTAGAAGTGACATCTATTATAAGCCCATGTTAGGGTGTAAGCAGCGGACACTTGGGTTGGGGGATGGGTCTGGGGATTTAGGATAAGGGAACATTGAAGTGATACATTGCACATTACAATATGGAGTGAAATCTGAATACAATGACCACATCTTTATGGACATAAATCCTTACTCTTTGGGTCTTGTGCTGTTACCATCAGGAGGAACAGACCTGCAAGATAAAAGACAAATGCAAAATCCTGGTATGAAGTGAAAAATACAGAAAACATGAGAGGGTGTAGATAGTAACCTGAGGACATAGGATATAATATAGAATATAATAGAAGGGGGAAGGGGGAGGCACCTATCTGTGAGAACGCAGATGTATTAGGGCTGTGTGTGTAATTGGCATCTCATGGATCTCATCATCTCTCATCTCTGCCGTCCCTCCTTCTATGTGTCAATGGGGCAGATTTACTTACCCGGTCCATTCGCGATCCAGCGGCGCGTTCTCTGCGCTGGATTCGGGTCCAGCCGGGATTCACTAAGGCAGTTCCTCCGACGTCCACCAGGTGGTGCTGCTGCGCTGAAGTTCCCCGAGGCCCGCCGGAATGCACTGAAGTACACCGGCCTATACCTAATGAAGGTAAGCGCGAGTCCTGCAACCCTTTTTTTTTTTTAAATGCGGCGGTTTTTCCGAATCTGTCGAGCTATTGTTTGGCCACGCCCCCCAATTTCCGTCACGTGCTTGCCAGCGCCGATGCGCCACAATCCGATCGCGTGCGCCAAAATCCCGGGGCAATACAGGGAAAATGGGCACAAATCGGAAATATTCGGGTAACACGTCGGGAAACTGCAAATCGGGCCCTTAGTAAATGACCCCCCATGTGTTAGTACAATGTCAGAAGTCATGTGAAAGTGTATATAACCCTGTACCCTGAAAATATAACCACATTGTCACCCCACAGAACTAGATGGATCATAATGTGTCTGATAAGAGAGGCCCCGCCCACACCCTGGAATATTGCACTGAGCAGTCTAGGGAGTGATTGGAGCTAAAACATCAATAAAACTGTACATCAATAACATTGTAAAGTAAGGGGTTAAAATGATCTTTATTCCCTTTAAACTGTATATACAGCATAGAAGGAGACAATAATGTACTGATTGATGACATATACTACTCACTCAGGGATGACAGCAGCACCACCAGGGTTTGGGCCATCTTTAGCTTTGAGGTTCAGACGTTTATCTGCAATTAATTCATTTATGGTAAAAATAAACTTTAAATCAGATGAAACTTTGCTTTTCTCACCCCCAGGCTGACATATTTAAAGAATATCAGTCATTTCAGATGATATTTAATATTGAAGTATATTACATTTCTCTAATATACTTCATGAAGATATTCTGATCAGTTTGCAAAGTAACAGGCTGCAATGTGGCACTTAGTAACAATGTGTCTTCTCTGTTGCTATGGCAAATATGTCTCCATGATTGGAGACAGGTCTCTCTTTCACCCTCCTCTTTGTTACACAGCTGGGATTGTTAACCCTTCCTGCTCTGTCCCTGGCTGCACTATGCTACGAGCAGTAATTTCAAAGATCAAGCTGTTAATCCTCCCTTCTCAGAGCTGTTTAACCAAACAGAGGGAGATTAGATGTAAGTTCATGCAGCCTGCACAGACACCCACTGTACAAGGTGGAATATGCAACTCTATGGGAGGGAGGAGATTAAGTTTATTTTAATAAACTAAGCAGAATTGGTAAATGAGGTATATCAGAAAAATGACCCCCCCCCCCCCCCACGGACACACACATACAATATAGAAACGATCTCAAATGAGTGTTAAACTTTAAAGTATTGTTAAAAATAATCCAAATAGGGTAAAGTTCTTTCTCCTACAAGGGAGGAGGAATACTCCACAAAAAAGACCCCACAGAGACGTTACAGATGGGGTCCTCTCCGTCACATACACCTTGTACAGGGGCAATGATATAAATGACCTTAGTGTATATAGAGTAGTAGCTCTGGTACTTACCTGGGTAATGCTCTGGGTACAGGTTCCTTGTGATGCAGATACTACTAGTGCCTCATATATATACTGAGGGTTCAGGTGTGTCCTGGGTGTAACCTGTAACCTGCAAGTGGTATTTAATTTTACATGTGCGTCAGCATAAAATATACAGTCAGTGATTGTGTAAGTTATGAATAAATAAATAACACTTATTACTAAGATCAGCTTAGTCTAGAAATAGTCTGCAAACATGTGGGAACGTAATGTCCTGGTGATCTATTTTATTTTTGCACCTGTCATATCACATGTCTCCTGTAGTTGGCGCTGTAGAGGTCATAAAGCAGGTGAAATAAGTATTACACCCCACTAGAAGAGGAAGTCCCACCTTAGTTCCAATAGGGAGCGACTCTTCATATATTGTCACAAAGTATCAGGCAACCACAAAAGTTTCCCTTAATCGGACTATTAAAATGTAACATTTATTAGTTAAAAGTAATAAAACAAGTAGTATTTGGCAGAATTATTATATCTAATTGATAACCTTGATTGTGTCAAATTTACACATCAATAGGATTGACTCTATGGGGGACATCTATCAGGGCTTCTGCGCCACGTCGGCTTCACGACGGAGAGGTGTGAAAGAGGGGGAGGCACAGCCAGCGGGAAGTGGCAGGTGGGGGGAATTCCTGTCCTCGCGCATGTGCACTTGCTGCAACCGTCCAATTTTTATATGTGAAAAGTCGCCAGCTGTGTTTATTTCCATGCCGGACAGGGTCTGGCAAAGAGATATCTCTGCGCCAGACCCTGCCAGATACTTATCCGGCTGCTCCAGAGCAGTGGTGGGGCTATCGTAGGCCGGAGCATGAGCGCAGGTTTATGATAAATAACCCCCTATATATCTGTAGTGGGTAAATGGGAACAGTTGGTCAGGATATATGTTTATGTACACCTGGTAGTGCTCACTCACACACCATTATTATTCCCTAGAGAAATAAATAAAAGTTCACTCAGCTCACCGACCACCTGTACCTCCAGTGCTCACCGACCACCACTACCTCCAGTGCTCACCGACCACCACTACCTTCAGTGCTCACCAACCACCAGTATCTTGAGTGCTTACCAACCACTAGTACCTTGATTGATCGACGACCACCAGTACCTTCAGTGCTCAACAACCAGCAGTATACTGAGTGCTCACTGACCACTAGCATCTTGAGTGCTTACCGACCACCAGTACCTTGAGTGCTCACCAACCACCAGTACCTTGATTGATCACAGACCACCAGTACCTTGAGTGCTCACAGACCACTAGTACCTTGATTGATCACAGACCACTAGTACCTTGAGTGCTCACCAACCACCAGTACCTTGAGTGCTCACCAACCACCAGTACCTTGAGTGCTCACCAACCACCAGTACCTTGAGTGCTCACCAACCACCAGTACCTTGAGTGCTCACCAACCACCAGTACCTTGATTGATCACAGACCACTAGTACCTTGAGTGCTCACCAACCACCAGTACCTTGAGTGCTCACCAACCACCAGTACCTTGAGTGCTCACCAACCACCAGTACCTTGAGTTCTCACAGACCACCAGTACCTTAAGTGCTCAATGACAAACAGTACCTTAAGTGCTCACCAACCACCAGTACCTTGATAGATCATAGACCACCAGTACCTTGAGTGCTCACCAACCACCAGTACCTTGAGTGCTCACCAACCACCAGTACCTTGAGTGCTTACTGACCACCGGTACCTTCAGCGCTCACCGACCACCAGTGCCTTCATTGATCACCAACCATGAGTACCTTTATTGATCACCGACCACCAATACCCTGAGTGTTTATCGATCTCCAGTACCTTCAGTGCTCACCAACCACCAGTATCTTGAGTGCTTACCAACCACTAGTACCTTGATTGATCGACGACCACCAGTACCTTCAGTGCTCAACAACCAGCAGTATACTGAGTGCTCACTGACCACTAGCATCTTGAGTGCTTACCAACCACCAGTACCTTGAGTGCTCACCAACCACCAGTACCTTGATTGATCACAGACCACCAGTACCTTGAGTGCTCACAGACCACCAGTACCTTGATTGATCACAGACCACTAGTACCTTGAGTGCTCACCAACCACCAGTACCTTGATTGATCACAGACCACCAGTACCTTGAGTGCTCACCAACCACCAGTACCTTGAGTGCTCACCAACCACCAGTACCTTGAGTGCTCACAGACCACCAGTACCTTAAGTGCTCACTGACAAACAGTACCTTAAGTGCTCACCAACCACCAGTACCTTGATAGATCATAGACCACCAGTACCTTGAGTGCTCACCAACCACCAGTACCTTGAGTGCTTACTGACCACCGGTACCTTCAGCGCTCACCGACCACCAGTGCCTTCATTGATCACCAACCATGAGTACCTTTATTGATCACCGACCACCAATACCCTGAGTGTTTATCGATCTCCAGTACCTTCAGTGCTCACCGACCACCAGTGCTTTGCGTGCACACAAACCGTCCGCCTTGGATCCCGAGGAAGTTTACATCACAATAAAGAAATGACCCAGCGCTCACCTATGGTATGAGATAAAATTCTTCTAGTGTAGCTTTATTTGATGACCAGAAAACATGTCACAACAGAAACACAACCACAAAATTGATGGGTTTTATGAAGGCTGAACTACGCTCTAAATCATGATTGGTTTCAAAGTGGCCGGTCCACACTTACACATACCAGTGCACACAATTGTTACTGCTCACCTGGTTAGGTACAAAACCTGGATCTTATGCAAGACAACCTAATACATAATACATAACCTAATACATAATACATAATAAAAACATTACATAAAACACGTCAGTTAAAATAGTCTATGTAATCCACCTAAATCTCATTAACACACAAATTATATACATTTAGTTATTTTATTTGTGCACGATAAAAATATATCCTGCCTATTATAATATCTTATATAATGGAACAATGATGTAATCACATGTGCTAACACTACATGACCCATTTGATAGGGATCTATTCACACTGTGACAATAAGCCTGCTAGTTCTGTTTTTATATTTCACGTCACGCTTATGTTCATTGTCACACATGTAACCAATGTCACAATCTTCAAATAGTGTCCCCCAGATAATCCGGATGTTAGGTGATTTTACACCAATGTATGCCGGATTATAAGGATGAATGAGCAGCAGGGGGCAGACCTGTGCACAGTACAAGGCAGCTGTTGTCTGTCAGTACGGTTCATATATAAGGCGCACTGGACTATAAGGCGCACCTCTAATTTCTGAGAAAATCAAAGGATTTTTTGTGCGGCTTATAGTCCGAAAAAAAATATGGTAAGTCGGAACTGTATAGTTTATAATTGTAACCCCAGACAAGTTGTTTTTTGGTCTCAATTGGATTTTAAAAATGTTGGGTTGTCATAAGAACCAGGATTATCAATAAATCTTCACTACAGACACCTGTGATAACTGTTACAGCTGATTATTGTAGTCTGAGGCTAAAGTACAGTAAATTACCAATATCCGGAGGTCTGTTTGTAACTGGGGGTCGTCTGTAAATAGGGTGTTCTCAAGTAGGGGATCGCCTGTACAACCACTTCGGAGGTTGTGCTGTCACATTCCCTTTGTGGGGAGTCTGTGTTCAGACTGATTACTTGAAATAGAGGTTATGTCACCAAATTTGCAGTTCAAGTCCCACCCAGGTCATCTGCAAAGAGTTTGTATGTTCTCTCTGTGTTTGCGTAGATTTCCTTCAGGTCCTCCGGTTTCCTCGCACACTCCAAAACATACTGGTAGGTTGATTAGATCGTGAGCCCCATTGGGCACAGGGACTGATTTGGCAAACTCTGTGGAGCGCTGCAGAATATGTAGGTGCTATATAAATAAAGGAATTATTATTATTGATATGATGGTGGCCGCTGTCCCACAGTATGAAGCTTCCACCCACCACTACTTTTCCTGCCAGGTCATCCCCACCCTGCGCCTACAGGTTGTGGACAAAAACAGGTGCGCACCTCCAGTAGTCCCAGGCTGCATGTCAAAGCTAATAAGCACAGACAGGGACGTTACATCTCCTTAAAGGGGTTATCCGGGTTTAAAAAATGTTTATGGCCGGGCTGGGGAGGGCTAGTTAAACACAATAAACATGTACTTACCTCCTCCGGTGCTGCCGATGTCCCGTGCCGCGGCCGGAATTCTCTGTGCGACGGTTTCATTACAAGTGCGCACAGAGAGCTTCCGGCCGGCCGGAAGCTCCCATGCGCACCATCTCCCAGCGCTTACAACGGATGAGAGATAGGGACGGATGGGAGGAGCCGTCCACATCGAGGACCGGAAGCTCCCTGTGCGCGGCTTCCGTGCCCCTGTAAACAAACAAGGGCATGGATCGAAGGGACCGCGGCGCAGTACATCAGCGGCGCCGCAGGAGGTAAGTACATGTTTATTATGTTTAACTAGCCTTCCCCAGCCCGGACACAAAAAATTATTTAAACCCGGATAACCCCTTTAAGCCCTGAACGCTGAGGTCCTTTTCCGTTCTTGCGCTTCCATATTTCAGAATTTGGTGGTTTTTAGTTGGCTCATGGGTGAAGTTTTTAAGGGTTTATTTTTCTCAGGACAAGACACACTTTTCGGGGGTAAGGTTTTGGGGTTGCTACGTCCTATTTGCTAAACTTTTTTGGGGGGCGGGTTAAAGCAAAAACATCAATTCTGTTTTGAATTTTGAACAACAAGTCTGATTTTTTACTTTTTTTGTCTTTGTGTATATTTCATATTTATTCTACAACTCAGTATGATTTCTGTATCTTTGCTTGCGTTTTACTAACTTTGTGGAAAGTGCAATAGTGCAACCCTTAGTAAATGTGCCCCAATGTACTTTATTGGTAAATTTTGGTTGATGTGTTTTGCATTTATTTTTTTTTTTAAAGTAAACTCTAAATTGTCTCCTTTTCAGACTGATAGTAACTAACATTTTCCAAGTGCCTTCTCTATGTCTTGAACATTTTTAAAATGTCTTTATATTTTATTAGACTTCACAAATTGAACATTGATTTTCAGAATTTTTGGGAGATAATTTGCAATACAGGCGGTCCCCTACTTAAGAACACCCGACTTACAGACGACCCCTAGTTACAAACGGACCACTGGATATTGGTAATTACTGTACTTTAGTCCTAGGCTACAATAATCGGCTGTAACAGTTATCACAGGTGTCTGTAGTGAAGCTTTATTGTTATTCCTGGTTCTTATGACAATCCAACATTTTTAAAATTCAATTGTCACAGAGACCAAAAAAATTCGGTCTGAATTTACAATTATAAAATATACAGTTCGGACTTACATACAAATTCAACTTATGAACAAACCTACAGACCCTATCTTGTATGTAACTTGGGGACTGTCTGTATTGATTTTGCTTTATTGTACAGGAAGTACAATAATACCAAATATGTGGGGGTTGGAGCATTTTTATTCATTTGTTGATTTTTTTATATTTTACAACAATTTTTTACACTTTTTTTCACCAGTCCCTCTATGAGACATGAATTTGCAATCATTATAATAGCCTGCAGTACTGATGCATTGCAGGGAATGATCACGGTCAGAGTGCTGTGGGAAAGAATCCCTTGAAGGTATTTAAATATTGCAGCCATGCTGCAGCATTTAACAGGTTAACACATGCAATAGGAACATACTGGAACAGATTTACTTACCCGGTCCATTCGCGATCCAGTGGCACGTTCTCTGCGGTGGATTCGGGTCCGGCCGGGATTCACTAAGGTAGTTCCTCCGACGTCCACCAGGTGTCGCTGCTGCGCTGAAGTCCGCCGAGGTCCGCCGGAGTGCACGATCCCCTTAGTAAATGACCCCCACTATGATCTGTTTTTACCGCTGACATTTCCTGGTCCAGTTTCAGGACTGGTTGTGAGCCCAACTGGGATCATGTGCGGCACTGGACACTAAGTACCATTGCTCTGCGCTGAATATGTGCAGCGCTGAGCAGGAAGTGGTTACAATTAGGCAACAATGGAAAAATATTTTCCAGTTTATTATTTCCAAAAATGGAAATAAGATGCAGTATTTATGGAAATCAGAGAAGCCACACAAAGTTCAGCGCAGCACTCAGTGAAAGCACAGATATGGGGACAGGCTATACTACAACCCATCGCCAACAATGTGAAAAAAAACCTTACAACTAACAGGTATTCCAGGGATATTAGCCACTAAATCATAACAAATAAGTAGAGATGAGCGAACATACTCGTCCGAGCTTGATGCTCGTTCGAGCATTAGCGTACTCGAAACTGCTCGTTGCTCGGACGAATACTTTGCCCGCTCGAGAAAATGGCATCTCCCGCCGTTGTGATTTTTGGCAGCCAATCACAAGCCAGGAGACTCTGCACTCCACCCAGCATGACGTGGTACCCTTACACGTCGATAGCAGTGGTTGGCTGGCCAGATCAGGTGACCTTGGGATAGACTAGCCCCTGCCCGCGCTGCTCGGATCATTCTGTGTCTGGATGCCGCTAGGGAGAGAGCTGCTGCTGGTCAGGGAAAGCGTTAGGGTGTTTTATTAGCTTACTGTTAGGCAGGAGTGATTCTACAAGAACCCAACAGCCCTTCTTAGGGCTACAATAACGTTATACTTTCCTTTTTTTAGTTTGCTTGTGGCTGGGCTTGCTGGCACTAGTAGTGCAGCTAGTACCATATTGTGAGGAATTTGCAGGGGGACTTGCTACCGTTGTGTTTAGCTCTTAGTGACACACATATCCACCTCAAACACCAAAGTGGGACAATTTATTAGGGGTTTGATTTCAATTAGGCAGAGTCTGCTGATTTATTTTTTTGGACCTTTATTTCGTTTTACAACTCAAAGTCATCTTGCAAAGCAGTGTGCTCTCATTGTAGGCTACAAAAAAGCCATAGGGGAACCCCAACGGCTTACTTAGGCCTACAATAGCGTTATATTTTCCTTTTTTTTTATTGCTTTGCTTGTGGCTGGGCTTGCTGGCATTAGTAGTGCAGCTAGTACCATATTGTGAGGAATTTGCTGGGAGACCTGCGACCGTTGTGTTTAGCTCTTAGTGACACACATATCCACCTCAAACACCAAAGTGGGACAATTTATTAGGGGTTTGATTAGAATTAGGCAGAGTCTGCTGATTTATTTTTTTTTACCTTTATTTCTTTTTATAACTCGAAGTCATCAGGCACAGCACAAAATCCAGTTGTGTGCTGTCAGTGTAGGTTAGAAACTAGCCATAGCAATAGGATAGCATTGTTTTGTTTAAAAAAATTAAATAAATAAATAAACACAAAAAAAATTTAAAGTTTACACTTTAATTTGGAAAATGTTTAACCCGAGGGCTAGGGGTAGAGGACGAGGGCGTGGACGTGGGCGTCCAACTACTGCAGGGGTCAGAAGCCGTGGTCCTGGGCGGGGTGAGACACCACCTGCTGATGAGGGAGCAGGGGAACGCCGCAGAGCTACACTCCCTAGGTTCATCATGTCTTAAGTTACTGGTACTCGTGGTAGAGCACTGTTGAGGCCAGAACAGTGCGAAGAGGTGATGTCGTGGATTGCGGACAATGCTTCTAGCTATTTGTCCACCAGTCAGTCTTCCACGTAGTCCACCCATGTCACCGAAATCAGCACTCCTCCAGCTCCTCCACCTCAGCCTCCTTCCCCCCAGTCTGCCCCCTCCCAGCAAAATTTGGCATTTGAACCGGCATACTCTGAGGAACTTTTTTCTGGACCCTTCCCACAGTCACAAACCACTTGTCCGGTTGCTGCTGAGCTATTTTCCGATGCCCAGGTTTTCCACCAGTCGCAGTCTGTGGGTGATGATGACATTATTCACGTAGTGGAAGAAGTGTGTAAAGAGGTGTCGGACGATGAGGAGACACGGTTGTCAGACAGTGGTGAAGTTGTTGTCAGGGCAGGAAGTCCGAGGGGGGAGCAGACTGAGGGATCGGAGGATGATGAGGTGACAGACCCAAGCTGGGTTGATAGGCCGGGTGAACACAGTGCTTCTGAGACGGAGGCGAGTCCTATAGCAGAACAGGTTGGAAGAGGCAGTGGTGGGGCCAGACGGAGAGGCAGGGCCAGAGCTGGTGCATCAGCGCCAAATGTTGCCTGTAGTCAAGCTCCCGTGGCGAGAGCTAGATTTTCAGATGTCTGGAGGTTCTTTAAAGAAACACCGGATGACCGACGGACTGTGGTGTGCAACCTGTGCCACGCCAGGATCAGCAGGGGTTCCACCACTACTAGCTTAACTACCACCAGTATGCGCAGGCATATGAATGCTAAACACCCCACTCAATGGCGCCAAGCCTGTTCACCTCCGGCCGGGCACACCACTGCTCCTTCCCCTGTGTCATCTGCTACTCAGCCCCCTGCCCAGGACCCCGGCCCAAACACCTCCCGTGCGAAAACCCCATCTTCGCCTCCACGATCCTCCACAGCATCCACCAGCGTTCAGCTCTCCATACCCCAAACGCTGGACCGCAAAAGGAGGTATTGTGCAACCCAACCACATGCCCAAGCCCTCAACATCCACATCTCCAAATTACTTAGCCTGGAGATGCTGGTAGACCGAGGCCTTTCGAAACCTCATGGCGGCGGCCGCCCCTCGGTATTCGGTCCACAGCCGACACTACTTTTCCCGATGTGCCGTCCCAGCCCTGCACAAGCACGTGTCAGAGAACATCATCCGTGCCCTGACCAACGCCGTTTCTGACAAGGTCCACCTGACCACGGACATGGACTAGTGCTGCCGGGCAGGGCCACTATATATCGATGACGGCACATTGGGTTAACTTGGTGGAGGATGGGACCGAGTCTGACCCTGGGGCTGGTCATATACTGCCGACGCCGAGGATTGCGGGGCCTACCTCGGTCCAGGTCTCAAAGGCCTACTATGCCTCCTCCTCCTCCCACCCCTCCTCCACCTCCTCCTCTGAATTACCATCCGTGGGCATGGCGCCATCAGTCGGTAGCTCTAGGCACAGCAGCAGTGCCGTCGCTAAGCGACAGCAGGCGGTGCTCAAACTGCTGAGCCTAGGCAATAAAAGGCACACCGCCCAAGAGTTATTACAGGGCATCACGGCACAGACTGATCTGTGGCTGGCACCGCTGAACCTGAAGCCAGGCATGGTTGTGTGTGACAACGGCCGTAACCTGGTGGCAGCTCTGCAACTCGGCAGACTGACACATGTGCCATGCCTGGCCCATGTGTTAAATCTCATAGTTCGCACAAAAGAATGACCTAGCACAGCCTAATCAAAAATAATAATTGCCGACACACCAATAAACAGTTAATGCATATACCAAGAAAAGAAGCCAGTGTGTCATACGGCAAATGGTAGTACAAAAATGAAAAAATCTTTATAGTAGGTTACATACAAGACATACAAGGAAAACTTAAGGTTAAAATCACTTAAAAAGTACCAAGTACACATGAAAAATCCAAAGTTGGATACACAGGTAAGTATATACCAACAACACCCCCTCACACATGGGATAAAGTACTTTCCATAAACACCTGACTACGTGTGCTAACCAAGCCAAGGTATAAAGAGATAAAATGGTGCAATAAAGATACCTATCACAAAAGAGTCTGGCCTAGATACATTACACTGCACACTGGACAACAGTGTTCCAGTCGAGTGGAAGAGGGTAAATCTGTAAAGCAACGGAGTGAGGGTGGAGGGGGTGGAGGGCTCCCCACGCGTTCCGACTCCTTTTAGGAGACTTCCTCAGGGGTAAAAGTCCCCCCTGGAGTGCCAGGCTCCCTTATGTACCTCTGTCCTACCTGCTCCCAGGTGCATTGAGGTTCGGCTGAGATCACGTGCAGTCCATAATCAGTTACTAGGTAACTAAGCAAGGTTTGCGAGCGTCTGTGGTTACAGCCGCATCACACAAAAAACGCCGCGATCGCTCGTATCTATATAGTGGCGCCGATGCCGCAGATTCAAGGTTCTTAAAAGAAATGTGCGAGTGAATTAAGAGATCTATTTTTCAGGATCAAAATAAACAGCGAAATATAAGGTAGTGAACAATAATGGCTACATAGTTACAAAGTAAAAATTAGTTAAAAGGTACAAGAAAAAGTATAAGTTATAGTTATATAATTAATTATATATCCTTATACTTTTTCTTGTACCTTTTAACTAATTTTTACTTTGTAACTATGTAGCCATTATTGTTCACTACCTTATATTTCGCTGTTTATTTTGATCCTGAAAAATAGATCTCTTAATTCACTTGCACATTTCTTTCAAAGCTGGACATGTGGCACGTACTGGCGCTGTACGCCTTGGAGGTTCTTGCCTACACTGCCACTAGCGTGTTGTCCGAGCGGGTTTTCAGTGCAGCTGGTGGCATCATCACCGATAAGCGTACACGCCTGTCGACTGACAGCGCTGACAGGCTGACGCTTATTAAGATGAATAAAGCCTGGATTTCTCCGCATTTCCATTCTCCACCAGGTGAAAGAAGCTCAACCTGAATAATTTATGCACTCCTCCTCCTCATTGTCCTCCTTCTCCTCCTCTTTGTACACTAAAGCAGAGGAAACTGGCTATTTTTTGCCAGGGCCAACTGGTTCTAGCTATAGTTCTCTATGTATTTAATTTTTCTGGAGGGCCACCTACCCGGTCCTCTGTTTTAAACAATTTTTGGGAGTGCCACATACAGGCACTCAATCTATTTAATTTTTCTGGAGGACCATCTACCTGCTCCTCTGGTTTGAAAACTTTTTTGGACTGCCACATACAGGCACTATCCAAATTAAATTGTCTCCATAGCAGCCTCCACACGTCGTCTTTTTAGCTGGCTCCACACGTTGTCTCCATTGCTACCTCCACACGTCATCGCCATAGCTGCCTCCAAAAGTCGTCCATATAGCTGCCTCCATACATGGTCCCCTTATCAAACGAGAACCAGAACCCAAACTTATAAGAACGCTACTACACTTGATCTTATACAAAAGGTTCTTAGAAGTGCTGTTTGGGGAGTAGCCTAGAGACAGGGGCTTGGATTGGCGAAAGCTCGCCTGGCAGCGGAGCGCCAGCTCCATCCCAAGATCCAACTAACATAGTTTTAACTGCAGCACCTTTAATCTACTACTTGTTCGCTGCCTCCATTTGAAAATTATAATTTTTTCAAAGTAAACGCTTCTGGCCCCCAGGCCCATTTTGGGTGGGGAGGAGCCGAGAGACAGGGGCTTAGACAGGCGAAAGCTCGCCTGGCAGCGGACCGCCAGCTCCATCCCAAGATTAGGCAGCCTCAGAGGCATCCATGCATGCTGCCCCTGCTGTTTCCTGTCCATTTTGCCTCCACGATCCTCCACAGCGTCCACCAATGTATCATTTCAACTCTCTATATCCCAGACGCTGGAGCACGAGAGGATATGCAGCACATCATCCCCTTATTAAGCTGTGTCAGGCAGAATTTTCAGGTGTTTCACCAGATACATAGTGGAACTCGGCCCATCTGTCGCCGCCATGCTGGAGACCTGAAGTTGCAATCATAGCAGAGCAATATGAATGCCCCATACTGTCGCTCTTAATCATGGAAGTCGTCTCCATGGCTTCCTCCACATGTCGTCCCCTTATCAAAAGAGCTGTGTCAGGCTAATTTTTTGGGTGTTTCACCAGATAGGTTATGGAACTTGGTCACTATGTCGCCACCATGCTGTGTTATCGACTAAATATACCGTCAACCTTTTGTTCACATAGGAAATCATTTCAGCGCTTCTTGCTCACCTCCTTTGGTTCCTCTCTGCCACCCATTGGTTTGAAGCCTGAGTCCATTTAGGGTATGTCGCCATGCCACTCTCTAGCCTTCCGCTGCTGCCGCTGCCTCTGCATGCCGTCCCCTATAGTGTCAGGGTCAATTATTGGATGTTTTAGATGCTATCTAGCTTCATTCTGTCACTCTGTCATGGCCATGCTGTTGCCCATAATTTTGGCATAATGGTGCGATTAAGCAGCCTCAGAGGCATCCATGCATGCTGCCCCTGCTGTTTCCTGTCCATTTCCGTGGTGTTTCCATCCTTTTCTGAGGTTCCCAGGTGTTTGGCCAAGCTTCCCTGTGCAGAGCCTTGGTCCCCTTGAAAAATGCTCGAGTCTCCCATTGACTTCAATGGGGTTCGTTATTCGAGACGAGCACTCGAGCATCGGAAAAAAGTTCGTCTCGAATAACGAGTACCCGAGCATTTTAGTGCTCGCTCATCTCTACAAATAAGGCTATAAATATTCAAATTCGGAGAAGAGATGGACGGCACTCACCAATCTTCAATAAAATCTTCTTGCTCTTTATTTCACATCACAGGAGCAAAGACATACTCACAACAATACGTGCAAGGGAGGGGGGAGTGGAGAATGCCTACGGTCGGTGGCAACGGCCGATTCGCGCAAACCCGCGCTTCTTCCGGCCTCCGATGTCAGTGATTTAAGACATGTAAGGGTGTTTATGCACCTTTGGACCTAATGGTCACTCACCAGAGTAGATAGGCCCCGTGATAGGTGGTAAGGGCTATCAATCTCTGCCCCCAGGAAGTCTACCTTTAAAACACCACCTGTTGCTGCGTCGCTCCACCCACCAAATCCCGGCCCGCCCGGTAAGAGGCTGTCCGGGGCCGCGCCACGCCGTGCAGGTCTTAGGCAGTGGCGGCGCCTCCCTCAGCCCCCAGAACGTCAGGCGGGTCACGTGACCGGGAGCCACACCCACTAACCGCATCGTCAGGTGACGCGTTGCCATATAAAGGTAGAAGGGGTGGTAGGTGGATGGATGGGACGTGAGGATAGCCCTTTTTTGGGCTAATCCTCACGTCCCGGGTGTCTTTTACAAAACTTTATTACATGTATATGCAAATTTTTTTATGCAGCTACTGGGGCGTGGAGTAGCCGGACATGAGGCTACTAGTCGCGGCTACTCCACGCCCCAGTAGCCGCGTTACTCCGCCTACCAGGTAATCTTCGGCGCGCAGCTCCTGGTAGCTGTGCGCCCTCATCCGGGTCCCCTGCGTTCTGCGCATGCTCAGAACGCAGGCCTCCGGCTGCGCGGGCGCGGCTCCGGGCTGGAGCTACTGCGCATGAGCAGAAGGCCAAAGATGCCGAGGGAATCCTGGTAGCTGCGCGCCGAAGATTACCTGGTAGGCGGAGTAACGCGGCTACTGGGGCGTGGAGTAGCCGTGACTAGTAGCCTCATGTCCGGCTACTCCACGCCCCAGTAGCCGCATAAAAAAAATAGCATATACATGCAATAAAGTTTTCTAAAAGACACCCGGGACGTGAGGATTAGCCCAAAAAAGGGCTATCCGCACGTCCCATCCATCCACCTACCACCCCTTCTACCTTTATAGGTAGAATCGGGGTGGTAGGTGCTCTTTAAGCTCTGTGGCTTGTTGTTCAAATTTATCCTGGGTGTTATTAATGCGTCTTGTCCTCAGTAGTTGCCCGTACGGTATGGCCCTTATTACGTGTTGTGGATGGTAACTATTAAAATTGAGTAGGGCATTTGTTGCAATTTGTTTTCTATGTACGGATGTGCAAATCTGATCTCTATCAGCACATCCAGGAATTCGAGTCTATGGCTACTAATGGTAAAAGTAAACATCATATTGATTCTATTTGTTCTATTGGGGTGTGTCACCATTTCCTCGAATGTCTCCTTGGTACCGGACCATATTATTATCACATCGTCCACATATCTCTTATAGAATTGGATGTATTTAACAAATGGGTTGCTCTCGCTAAAAATGTAAAGGCTCTCAAATACCGCTAAGAAGATATTTGCATAAGTACAGACGGGAGTACCCATCGCCGTTCCATCTCGTTGAGCGTACCAAGTCCCATCGAAGATGAAAGCATTGTGGGACAATATAAAGTGCAATGCATCACATACAAAGTTAACAAGATCCTTATCTCTTCCTATTTTTGAGATAACCCCTCTAACCGCCCAGATACCTTCCTTGTGTGGAATCCGAGTGTAAAGGCTCTCCACGTCGATGGAAGCCAAGAGGTAGCCGCTCTGCCAAATCTGTTCGTTGAGTGCTTTTAAAAAATCATTGGTATCTTTTAAAAATGAGGGGATATTTTTCAGAATGGGTCTAAGTAGCCAATCTATATATTGGGATAGATATTCCGTAACCGACCCGATGCCAGCCACGATTGGCCGGCCCGGCGGTCTTTCCAGGTTTTTGTGGATCTTTGGTAAAATATACCAATCCGGTTACTTAGGAAAGGGGGGAGCAGTTTTTCTGCCGTGGTTTTGGATAGGATGACCTTCTCTACTGCTGATCTTAGTAGGGTCTTAAGTTGTTCTATGTATCTTGGTGTAGGGTCTTTAGTTAACTTTTCATAGTTTTTTTCGGCCCCTAATAACCTTTCAGATTCCGCTTTGTAGTTTTCGCTGTCCATAATTACCACATTCCCCCCCTTGTCCCTTTGTGTGCGGGGAGTGGTGTTTTAAAGGTAGACTTCCTGGGGGCAGAGATTTATAGCCCTTACCACCTATCAGGTATCTACTCTGGTGGGTGTATCCCATTAGGTCCAAAGGTGCATAAATACCCTTGCATGTTTTAAATCACTGACATCGGAGGCCGGAAGAAGCGCAGGTTTGCGCGAAACGGCCATTACCACCGACCGTAGGCATTCTGCCTCCACTCCCCCCTCCCTTGCACGTATTGTTGTGAGTATGTCTTTGCTCCTGTGATGTGAAATAAAGAGCAAGAAGATTTTATTGAAGATTGGTGAGTGCCGTCCATCTCTTCTCCGAATTTGAATATTTAACTAACTGTTTGCTTAGGACTTGAGCACCACCTATTCCATGTATGTCACTACAAGCAGGACAGTGCACAGGGCATTTTTTATAGATTTTTTTATTTGCTGAACAAATCCCCAGAGGAGACACTAGGTGGTGCCATTGTCCTTGTTGGATATTTAAGACTATAAATAAATTAATACAACAATACACAGTGTCAATAACCACAAAATAGAACTGAAATAATTTGTTTCTCTGATACAACAAATCCCATGATCCCTCAGTTACAGTTCCTCCTCTCAGTCTCTGCTCCCAGTGATCTTTAAGGGTAGTCATTTAACAGACTCTTCTCCTCTGTCAACATAGTAATGGCAAGTGATAAGCTAACTGTTTCTCTCACTATATCCATGTGTAACTACCATCCCGGCACATTATCCCAGTCCCTCTGACATGATGTCTTACAACAACATTGTCGGACTGAATGTGTCACTTCTGTGGGCTCGTTGTGATGTTTCAGCCCAAACTATTTCTATAATGACTAGAAAACTAAATTAACATAAAACCTTTTGCAAAATACATGATGATTAGAGATGAGTGAGTATACTCGTCCGAGATTGATGCTCGAAACGGCTCGTTGCTCGGACGAGTATTTCGCCCGCTCAAGAACTGCTCGCGTTAATGCAAATTGTCTAAGTTAGCAGATGTATGGAAACATCTGCAATGTGTTCTTCAGTGAAGAATAGATTGCAGATATTTGCATACATCTGCTAACTTATCAGAAGACATTATTTCTCAATAAAATGACACATTTTATTGCCGAGCCTTGGTCCCTTTGAAAAATGCTCGAGTCTCCCATTGACTGCAATGGGGCTCGTTATTCGAGACGAGCACTCGAGCATCGGGAAAAGTTTGTCTCAAATAACGAGCACCCGAGCATTTTAGTGCTCGCTCATCTCTAATGATGATGATAATTAGAGAACAGCAATGACTGAAGGTTACAACAGTCACCAATCAGTAAGAGTGCACAGGCACTTTCCCCTGTCAAAGTCTGCCATTGGTGCTGTCATCGGAAGCAACTACCCTCCCCAAAATAAACCCAGGCCCAAACAAATATTTTAAATCTGGATCTCGTCTGAAACCAAATTTTAACAAGTCTATTCATCACTATCTACTACAGAACACTGGAGATGTATCAATGTGTCGCTCATGAGATCAGTGTAGACTAGACTAGTCTTTGCTGTGCCAGATTTATCACCATGTCTCTGATGCTGGATCATAAAATCTGTCCAGTAATTTGCATAATCCATTTGTTGGTCTAATTTGCTGCACTACTGTCAAGGCTCGGGGTAAGTGAACCCCCTGGACTACAGCTGATGATGACACAAGCCGACACGTTGGAACAGAATCTAAATGGCACCCTGTCTTCACCAGAGCCCGCCGCAATGCAGGTTGGTGTTGCTGCGGTGTGGTACCACCAGGTTGTTCCACAGGCGCCACTTGTCTGCGGTGGCAGCCAAGGTCAAGGTACAAAGTCGGCAAGCAATCTCATGGCCGGGGACAAGCAATAGGTCAATGTAGGTGGCAGAGGTTCAAGGTCGGAGATGAAGCAAGAGGTCAGGGCAGGCAGCGTACGAGCATAGTCAGAAACGGAACCGGGGTCACAATGGGAAATCACAATGACAGCGGAGGGCATCAGACAAAGCTTTCTCTAAGGCACAAGGCACGAAGATTTGGCAGGGTGTGCAGGAAGAGGCAGGTTAAAATTGATTTCTGGAAAATGACCTGCGCCAATTAATGGTCCGCTGGCCCTTTAAAATTCCTGAAGCCGGATGGGAATCAGGCACGGGGAGAGGTGAGCAGTGCGAGCGCCCCACCTGCAAACATAGAGGGGCACGGGTGAGATCTCCCCCTGTCCTGACCCCAGGCTCTGGCCTCCTCCATACACTACAGTAGATCCCCCCATGTCCTGACCCCAGGCTCTGGCCTCCTCCATACACCACAGTAGATCTCCCCCTGTCCTGACCCCAGGCTCCGGCCTCCTCCATACACTACAGTAGATCTCCCCCTGTCCTGACCCCAGGCTCCGGCCTCCTCCATACACTACAGTAGATCTCCCCCTGTCCTGACCCCAGTCTCTGGCCTCCTCCCTACACCACAGTAGATCTCCCCCTGTCTTGACCCCAGGCTCCGGCCTCCTCCATACACTACAGTAGATCTCCCCCTGTCCTGACCCCAGGCTCCGGCCTCCTCCATACATTACAGTAGATCGGACAGGACTGTGGGCCATTTGTATAGCGGGTCAAGATATTATAGACAATCTAACTACCACTCCTCAAGTGAAACTGATTAGAAAATAAAATTATAAGAAGTAAACCCCTCAACCAAAAAGTTACTTTGAATTCCATACCCCTGCATCATCCTGAGTCGTAGCCAATAATTTATCGTAGAATGGGGCAGATTTACTTACCTGGTCCATTCTCGATCCAGCGGTGCGTTCTCTGTGGAGGATTCGGGTCTTCCGGCGATTCACTAAGGTAGTGCGCCCGATGTCCACCAGGTGTCGCTGCGTCACAATCCGATCGCGTGCGCCAAAATCCCGAGGGAAAATCTGCGCAAAACGGAGATATTCGGATAACCGCGATTCGGGCCCTTTGTAAATGACCCCCAATGTCTCACCAACCTCATACACCAACTCCAGCATCTAGATCTATCTACACGATATCCAAACAATGAGATATCATTTATGGATCAATACTGTAGATCTTCATTCAGTGGACAATAAAACAGATAAGAACAATGCTTGACAATGATTTTATTCCCATTAGACTCATCTCCAGGACATTGGAGGAGGTCCCTGTATATGTGGACAGTGTGGTGGAGTATTGTAGGAGTATTATGGTAATTTGTACCTCGGGCAGTCCTCGGGTAGGACGCATCTCTTGGAGAGAAATGCGTCGTGTGTATATCCAGGGAGACAGAAGCAGCCTGGAAAACAATGTAGTGAGCACTTTACTAGAGGGTCTCCAGGTTTCCTGCAGAAACGACCACAGTCATTGCCACATGCTGCATATGTAGTGTTCCCCCCGGTGCAGCAGGCTTCGTTTTTCACACATTTTCCAGTATTATCAGCTACGGTGCCTTTCTTACACAGACATCCTTCTACACAAATTCTAGGGCACACGGGAGTGAAGTCATCGCAGGTGGGCTGACAGTGGCCGTTACACTCGCTATATTCTTTACCTTCTTCCTCTTTACAGGTGACTACAAGAAACAATACATGAGAAATACTTAGGATTTTGTCTATAAATAGAAAAATGTGGTTATCCAGGACAGCGCCACTACTATCTACAGGATGTAAGTGGTATTGCGACTCATCCCTACTCACTCTATAATAATACCCGACACAACACATGAATAGCTGTGCCGATGTTTCGGAAGAATAGAACATAAAAGAGAGAAATGTGATAAGTATAGTGGGACAGTGATTTGCAGAAAATAGAGTAAATCTTTACTTTTTGCATCAAGGGAGGTCATCATCAGGAGGAGTAAACCTGCAAAATAACAAAAAAAAATTAGATAAAAGAAAGTTAATAACATACAAAACATATACAATGCGAAGGTTACCTAGTAAGTATGGTTGAAAAAAGACAAGTCCATCAAGTTCAACAAAGGACGGTAAGAGAGACAAATCTATATTATATTATATTATATATTATAACATAACCATCACGTAATTTTGATGAAAAAAGGACATTTAGATGCTTATTGAAGCTCTCTGCTGTCCCTGCTGTGAGCAGCTCCTGAGCTTAGCTATAGATTGACAGTCCTTATAGTAAAGAAACATTGTCGCCTCTAGAGATCAAGTTCAACAAAGGAAGGTAAGAGAGAGAGTTCTATATTATATTATATTACATTATATTATATATTATAACATAACATCATGTAATTTTGATGAAAACATTTTAGATGTTTATTGAAGCTCTCTGCTGTCCCTGCTGTGAGCAGCTCCTGAGCTCAGCTATTCCATATATTTACAGTCCTTACAGTAAAGAAACATTGTCGCCTCTAGAGATCAAGTTCAACAAAGGAAGGATAGAGAGCAGGTCTATATTATATTATGTTATATATTATAACATAACCATCATGTTATTTTCATGAAAAAAGGCATTTGGATGCTTATTGAAGCTCTCTGCTGTCCCTGCTATGTGCAGCTCCTGAGCTCAGCTATAGATTTACAGTTCTTACAGTAAAGAAACATTGTCGCCTCTAGAGATTAAACCTTTTTACTCTCGATACAGACAACGTCTTGTCTTCTGATTTGATATAACCTGAAACTACTTTTCACCATATTTTTTGTATGAACCATTTACATATTTATATAAATTAATCCCCTCCCCCCTTTTTGAGACAAATTAAATCAAATTATTTTAGTAATTTCTTTACTAAAGAAAGAGACCCTCCACTCCCCTTATTTTTGTGGCTCTTCATAGCAACCTCTCCAGCTCCAGGGCTTCCTTTTTATGGACTGGGGCCTACAATTGAATTGCATATTCCTAGTGAGGCTGAACCGATGCCTTGTACAGTGGTAATATTACACCCAAATAAAGAAATGTCCATTCCCTAAAAATCTATACATTCTAATTATCCAATCAGAACTTCAAACATTTACATCGCCCCACTACATTAAAATAGATTCCATAACTCAGATCAAATGGGTGGCATGGTGGCTCAGTGGTTAGCATTACAGTTTTGCAGCGCTGGGGACCTGGCTTTAAGTCCCAGGGTCAACATCTGCAAAGTGTTTGTCTGTTCTCCCCCTGTTTGCGTGGATTTCCTCCGGGTCCTCCGATTTCCTCCCACACTCCAAAACATACTGGTAGGTGATTAGACTGTGAGCCCCATTAGGGACAGGGACTGATTTGGCAAACTTTGCGCAGCGCTGCGTAATCTGTGTGCGCTATATAAATAAAGGATTTTTTTTTAAATGTGCATATTGGTTGGATTTGGTGTAGTTGACAATTTGAACTTGACACCCTCTTGGGTTTTCTTGCTCTGAGAGGTGAAGAAGAGCTATTTGGCAGTGGCACAGACTGCACTTCTTATTAAAGTCTACAAACTATAAACGAAAACCTGATTTGAGGTTTTTGTTGTATCTCAAGCACAGATAATGCAATTTATAAATTCCTGAAAAAGAATATTTATGAATCTGTGTATAATAGCAGTAATATTATAAGTAACACAATAATGTACAAGAAGATAATAAATACAACTTACTCAGGGATGGCAGCAGCATCACGGAGGTCCGGGTCATCTTCAGACTGAAGGCTAAGATGTTTCCCTGCAATTAATCGATTACGGCAAAAAATGACTGTGATCTGTTCAGGGCAACCAGAAAGCTGAATATATAGTTAAATAACCTTAGACACCGGCATAGAATATATTTGTGCCCCAACAGTAGCCAATAGTCACAGATCTTTCAAACAATAGTCACAGTTACTCCTTTGAACCTATAGTCACAATGTACTACAGCAGTCAATAATAACAGTGCACTCTCAGAGGTTTACAGGACCTACCCTGCAGTATCCAATAGTCACAGTGCCTGCCCCACAATAGCCAGTAGCCACATTGCCTGCCCCACAATAGCCAATAGTCACAGTGCCTGCCCCACATTCGCCAATAGTTACAGTGCCAGCCCCCCAATAGCCAGCAGCCACAGTGCCTGCCCCACAATATCCAGTAGCCACAGTGCCTGCACCACAATAGCCAATAGTCACAGTGCCTGCCCCACATTCGCCAATAGTCACAGTGCCTTCCCCACAATATCCAATAGTCATAGTGCCTGCCGCACAATAGCCAATAGCCACAGTGCCTGCCCCACAATAGCCAGTAGTCACAGTTTCTGCCCCACAATAGCCAATAGTCATAGTGCCTGCCCCACAATAGCCAACAGTCACAGTGCCTGCCACACAATAGCCAATAGCCACAGTGTTGCCAGAAGCCAATTGTTACATTGTCGAGTAGTAGCAAATAGTAGAAAAAGAAAATAGTCAGCTCACCACATTTCAATAAGTAGCAGATAGCCACAATATTTTCTGAAGCCCCCTCCTTATTGGACCATCTTTTCTGAAGCCCCATCCATATCAGGACAAGCCACAAAAAAGTGGACATTATACATAGCGGATATTATAGTGTCCCATTTTCTCTACCCACCTCACTTATAATGATCCTCTGTCTGTAGAACCTACAGTACATTGATATTCAGCTTTGCCCGCTCCCCCAAAGCCCCTGTTTCCTCCTCTGTGTATGTAGCTCTGGACCAAGTTTAGGTTCATCATTCTGAATGTATCAGAACTGCTTACAGCGGCCGGTTACTTTCCCACCTCACAGAGAGAAAAGAAGACGACTGCTGCTCCAGGGAAAGCTGATTATCGATTACAGCATTTGGGTAACTTGTACACCTCCTGCTCTGCTAGATATCAACACTGCTGATCATATCTTCCAAATTGTGGAGGTAACAAAAGAGCAGGTCACAGTGACTGCAAACCTTACTTAAGCCTTGTCACCTAGATTAACCCGTTATTGACCCCTATAATTATCCACCTTAGTGGATTTATAAGCACGGTGCAACTCATGATCAGTAAAAAATAAGTAATATGTACACAGTGACTACACCAGTAGAATAGTTAGTGCAGCTCTGCTATTCCGTGTGGTTGTTTCTGAAGCTTCTGCTGTGTGTTTGTGCTTTTCAGCTTGTTTGGAGATCCATGTACCCACCCTTGGCCTTCCCTCTCTTCCTCAAGAAAGGTAGTTAGGTTTTGTGTATGAGTGTGGAAGCCCAACCCCGAGCTCCTGCTTCCTGATCCAGTACTTCATAGGGGCAAGAGAAGACAGCAACCGGTGAGCCCCATAGAGGACTCAATGGTGGGATCTTAGAGATACTATACCCAAGCCAGTGCAGATAAAAGCTTTTGGATCTGCACGTGGAGTGCCGAGTGCTCACTGAGGTCCGGATGACCTGGGCACTGAAAATAACTCAGAAGTCCCTGTACCCATATTCCTTCTGAGGTCCAGTGCCACTTCTGTATCTGGTTAATGGTTATAAAAGTAGAAGAAAAAGCCTTGATATGTCAATGCCTTCTCATACACAGAGACAGGTATCTAAACCCCCGCTCTGTGCTGTAGTTCTATCAAATCGGGGTATAGAGTATGAAGTAGAGACATTTGGCTTCAGGATAACCCTGTGTCCAAGCATTTTAAGACACATAATTGGAGAGATACACCTTCTGCTAAAAGATGTGCAGTAGTGTCCTGGTGTAGACATTCATTACTCACTTCAAGGTTAAAATTCAAGACACAACAACTCTGAAGCCTGCGTCATAGAAATGCTCATAGATTTAGACCCGGGAGGAGAGAACAGCCCTTGTGCCCTGGTCACATCATGGAAATAGTCAGATCAGCTGTAAAGGAGGCTCTGACAGTGAGGAGGAGATATAGGATGAGACTATACCCACATTAATACAACTAAGACTAAAAAAAAGAGGTAACACAACATACAGAAGGAAGGGTTAGGCGACCGGCAGAATACTGACTCTCGGGATGGAGTACTGGATAATACCACTATGATGTACACTGCGCGTCATCTGATATCCAAGCTAGCATAGACATAGAACAAATAGAACCATAGAGGAAAAGACTGCACATGCAGAAAAGTGTCATCATTTACCTTAAAATTTCAAGAAGAAAAAAGTTTGTAATCTTGTAACCAATGGCTCCTAATGCGATCAGACCCAGTGATCTGTTATCAGGATGGAAGGTAATTATGCCAGAGGGGAAATTGCAGATACTTATACCCAAGAAGGAGAGGAGGAAAAATGTAAAGGGAGGGGTGAGGAGGAGAGATGTAGAGGGAGGAGAGAGGAGGAGGGATGTCTAGGGAGGAGAGAGGAGAAGAGATGTAGAGGAGGAGGGATGTAGAGGAAGGAGAGATGTAGAAGGAGAGAGCATGATAGATGTAGAGGGAGGAGAGAGGTGGAGACATGTAGAGGAGGGGAGATGTAGGGGGAGGAGAGAGGAGGAGGGATGTCTAGGGAGGAGAGAGGAGAAGAGATGTAGAGGAGGGAGAGATGTAGAAGGAGGAGAGAGCATGAGAGATGTAGAGGGAGGAGAGAGGTGGAGACATGTAGAGAGAGGAGATAGAGAGAAGGAGAGATGTAGAGGTAGGAGTAGAGATGTAGAGAGAGGAGACAGAAGGGGAGATATAGAGGGAGGAGTGAGAAGGAGAGATGTAGAGGGAGGAGAAATGTAGAGGGAGGATGATTAATGTAGAGGGAGGAGAGAGGAGAAGAGATGTAGAGGGAGGAGAGAGGAGGAGAAATTTAAAGGGAGGGGTGAAGAGGAGAGATGTAGAGGGAGGAGTGAGAAAGAGATGTAGGGGGAGGAGAGAGAAGGAGAGATGTATAAGGAGGAAAGAGGAGGAGAGATGTAGAGGGAGGAAAGAGATGGAGAGATGTAAAGGGAGGAGAGCTAAGGAGAGAAGTATAGGGAGGAGAGAGGAGGAGAGATGTAGGAGGAGGAGAGAGGAGGAGATATTTAGAGGGACGAAAGAGGAGGAGAGATGTAGAGGGAGGAGAGAGGAGGAAAATGTAGAGGGAGAAGTGAGGAGGAGAGATGTAGAGGGAGGAGGAGAGATGTAGAGGGAGGAGAGAGGAGGAAAATGTAGAGGGAAGTGAGAGGAGGAGAGATGTAGAGGGAGGCGAGTGCAGGAGAGATATAGAGGGAGGAGAGATGAAGAGGGAGGAGAGTGGAGGAGAAATTTAAAGTGAGGGGTGAGGAGCAGAGATGTAGAGGGAGGAGAGAGAAGGAGAGATGTATAGGAATGAGAGAGGAGGAGTAATTTAAAGGGAGGGGTGAGGAGTAGAGATGTAGAGGGAGGAGGAGAGATTTAAAGAGAGGAGATAGGAGGAGAGATGTAGAGGGAGGAGAGAGAAGGAGAGATGTAGAGGGAGGAGGAAATATGTAGAGGGAGAAGAGAGGGGGAGAGAGGAGAAGTTAAGTTAAGATAAAAAATATGTAGAGACAGAAGAGAGGCAGCACACCAGGGGGAGAGCAGGAGTGATATAGAGGATAAAGTGAGGAGGGACATCAGAGGAAGGAGAAGAGTGATACAGTGGGAGGTGGCATTGAGATGGCCGTCCCCTGAACCAAAGTTTGTAAAACTTTTCTGTGTAAAGGAAAAATAGTTTTTGAGAGATAAAAATCCTGCCCGGTGAAGAGAGCTCAGCATGAATCTTTGAGATGTGTCTGTGGTGCAGTCTGGCACAACACAACATGCAACACAGATGTGACAGTTTTAGGGTATAGGAGGCTTGAGGGACTCTTGATGCCTCAGTATGTCACAGTGGGGGGCAACTGTACTGTTCTTAATAAAGCCCATTTGAGAAAACAAGATACAAATGAAGGTTCTGACTGCCGTACAAAGACATTGGATCCTTCACTCCACAGAACATCTCTCCGGTAGTAGCATTGTGTGTTACACACCTCTATCTGATGCTTTCCATTGTCCTTGATGATGTAATCCTAGCATGCAGCTACTCGGGCATGGAGACCCATCTCACATGGCTCCTGGCACCGGAGAGCATGATTGTACAGACATTGATGCAAAAAGAGGTTTGGACTCGGAAGCCCTGGTATAAGCAGAGTGTTTTAGCTACTTTGCCCTCTGCTCTTCAACAGTCTTCATCCCTTTGGTCTGTAACTGAATACTGTATACTGTATACAGTAAAATTTTTTCCCCATACAGTATATACACATTGGGGCACATTTACTTACCTGTCCGGAGGGATTCACAGAAAATGCGCTGTCCGTCGATAATGCGCTGTGCCGCGATTCACTAAGGATCGATATCGATATCCTGCATGTGTCGCTTCCCCACTCAGGTCCGCCAGAGTTCACCTTCTTCTTCCTGGTGCATGTAAGTGATTGGGCTTGCGACATATTTTGAAAGTTAAATCCCGCGCTCAGCCTGAATCCGATGGTTCGTCCAACGGCCTGCCCAAAGACTTCTATCGCATGAAAGCAGTGCAGCTGCGCCAAAAGCCAATCGTGTGGGACGCAATCCCCTGTTAAATACCTGTCACAGACGTGCAAACCCCGAAAACGTCAGAAAGTTCGGACCCTTAGTAAATAAGCCCCATAATGTAAACTAATATTCACTGTATAATTGTACTGTATATATCACTATTACACAGTACATTCATGTTATGGGTATAACAGTAATATAAAGTTTTGAAATGTAATTAGATACTGTGGAGCACATTTACTTTTTCCATCTGGGGGACTTTATAGAAAGTGCATTGTCCGTGTATAATGCTCTGCGCAGGGAGTCACTAAGATCGTGCGCACGATATCCTGAACGTGTCACTTCCCCGCTCAGGTCCGGCAGAGTTCGCCTTCTTCTCCCCGGTGCATGTGCTTGATCTTGAGACATAATTTGAAAGTTAAATCCAGGACTCAGTCCGAATAAGTCGGATCGTCCAACGGGCCGCCACCTGATTTCTGTCACATGAATGGCAGCGCAGCTGCGCCAAACACTGATCATCTGCGACTCAATCCCCGGTTAAATAACTTTCACAGTGGCGCAAAACCCAAAACGCCAGAAGGTGTTTCCATGCCAGAAGTGTTTCCACGGACCCTTAGTAATTAACCCCTATATGTACATGTCACACTACTATACTGTAGTATAACAATAAAATATCCATATATGAGATTTCCCCACTTCCCTGACCCCAGGCTCCTCTATACACTACAGTAGATATCTCCATGTCCTGACCCCAGGCTCCAGCCTCCTCCATACACTACAGTAGATCTCCCCCTGTCCTGACCCCAGGCTCCGGGCTCCTCCATACACTACAGTAGATCTCCCCCTGTCCTGACCCCAGGCTCCGGCCTCCTCCATACACTACAGTAGATATCTCCATGTCCTGACCCCAGGCTCCGGCCTCCTCCATACACTACAGTAGATCTCCCCCTGTCCTGACCCCAGGCTCCGGCCTCCTCCATACACTACAGTAGATCTCCCCCTGTCCTGACCCCAGGCTCCGGGCTCCTCCATACACTACAGTAGATCTCCCCCTGTCCTGACCCCAGGCTCCGGCCTCCTCCATACACTACAGTAGATCTCCCCCTGTCCTGACCCCAGGCTCCGGCCTCCTCCATACACTACAGAAGATCTCCCCCTGTCCTGACCCTAGGCCATGGCTTCCTCCACACACTACAGTAGATCTCCCCCTGTCCTGACCCCAGGCTCTGTCCTCCTCCATACACTACAGTAGATCTCCCCCTGTCCTGACCCCAGGCTCCGGCCTCCTCCATACACTACAGTAGATCTCCCCCTGTCCTGACCCCAGGCTCTGTCCTCCTCCATACACTACAGTAGATCTCCCCCTGTCCTGACCCCAGGCCCTGGCCTCCTCCATACACTACAGTAGATCTCCCCCTGTCCTGACCCCAGGCTCCAGCCTCCTCCATACACTACAGTAGGTCTCCCCCCGTCCTGACCCCAGGCTCCGGTCTCCTCCATACAGTACAGTAGATCTCCCCTCTCCTGACCGCAGGCTCCGGCCTCCTCCATACACTACAGTAGATCTCCCCCTGTCCTGACCCCAGGCTCCGGGCTCCTCCATACACTACAGTAGATCTCCCCCTGTCCTGACCCCAGGCTCCGGCCTCCTCCATACACTACAGTAGATCTCCCCCTGTCCTGACCCCAGGCTCCGGCCTCCTCCATACACTACAGTAGATCTCCCCCTGTCCTGACCCCAGGCTCCAGCCTTCTCCATACACTACAGTAGATCTCCCCCTGTCCTGACCCCAGGCTCCGGCCTCCTCCATACACTACAGTAGATCTCCCACTGTCCTGACCTCAGGCTCCGGCCTCCTCCATACACTACAGTAGATCTCCCCCTGTCCTGACCCCAGGCTCCGGCCTCCTCCATACACTACAGTAGATCTCCCCCTGTCCTGACCCCAGGCTCCGGCCTCCTCCATACACTACAGTAGTTCTCTCCCTGTCCTGACCCCAGGCTCCGGCCTCCTCCATATACTACAGTAGATCTCCCCCTGTCGTGACCCCAGCCTCCGGCCTCCTCCATACACTAGAGTAGATCTCACCCTGTCCTGACCCCAGGCTCCGGGCTCCTCCATACACTACAGTAGATCTCCCCCTGTCCTGACCCCAGGCTCTGTCCTCCTCCATACACTACAGAAGATCTCCCCCTGTCCTGACCCTAGGCTCCGGCCTCCTCCATACACTACAGTAGATCTCCCCCTGTCCTGACCCCAGGCCATGGCTTCCTCCATACACTACAGTAGATCTCCACCTGTCCTGAACCCAGGCTCCGGCCTCCTCCATACACTACAGTAGATCTCCCCCTGTCCTGACCCCAGGCTCTGGCCTCCTCCATACACTACAGTAGATGTCCCCCTGCCCTGACCCCAGGCTCCGGCCTCCTCCATACACTACAGTAGTTCTTTCCCTGTCCTGACCCCAGGCTCCGGCCTCCTCCATATACTACAGTAGATCTCCCCCTGTCGTGACCCCAGCCTCCGGCCTCCTCCATACACTAGAGTAGATCTCCCCCTGTCCTGACCCCAGGCTCTGGCCTCCTCCATATACTACAGTAGATCTCCCCCTGTCGTGACCCCAGCCTCCGGCCTCCTCCATACACTAGAGTAGATCTCACCCTGTCCTGAACCCAGGCTCCGGCCTCCTCCATACACTACAGTAGATCTCCCCCTGTCCTGACCCCAGGCTCTGGCCTCCTCCATACACCACAGTAGATCTCCCCCTGTCCTGACCCCAGGCTCCGGCCTCCTCCATACACTACAGTAGTTCTTTCCCTGTCCTGACCCCAGGCTCCGGCCTCCTCCATACACTACAGTAGATCTCCCCCTGTCCTGACCCCAGGCTCTGGCCTCCTCCATACACCACAGTAGATCTCCCCCTGTCCTGACCCCAGGCTCCGGCCTCCTCCATACACTACAGTAGATCTCCCCCTGTCGTGACCCCAGCCTCCGGCCTCCTCCATACACTAGAGTAGATCTCCCCCTGTCCTGACCCCAGGCTCTGGCCTCCTCCATATACTACAGTAGATCTCCCCCTGTCGTGACCCCAGCCTCCGGCCTCCTCCATACACTAGAGTAGATCTCACCCTGTCCTGACCCCAGGCTCCGGCCACCTCCATACACTAGAGTAGATCTCCCCATGTCCTGACCCCAGGCTCTGGCAATAAATCATCTACACCACCATTTAAATTGGCTATGAATTGATTGGTCAGCGATTGATCCCAGATCTGTGGATGTAACAGAAGATAAAATAAAACAGATGAAAACAATGTTTGACAATGATTTTATTCCCATTAGACTCATCTCCAGGACATTGGACCAGGTCCCTGTATATGTGGACAGTGTGGTGGAGTATTGTAGGAGTAATATGGTAATGTGTACCTCGGGCAGTCCTCGGGTAGGACGCATCTCTTGGAGAGAAATGCGTCGTGTGTATATCCAGGGAGACAGAAGCAGCCTGGAAAACAATGTAGTGAGCACTTTACTAGGGGGTCTCCAGGTTTCCTGCAGAAACGACCACAGTCATTGCCACGTGCTGCATATGTGGTGATCCCCGCGGTGCAACACATTTTCCAGTATTATCAGCTACGGTGCCACTCTTACACAGACATCCTTCTTCACATTTTTTGGGGCATGGAGGATCAAAGTTATTGCAGGTGGGTTGACAGTGGCCGTCACACTCAGTATATACTTTACCTTCTTCTATTCTACAGGTGACTGCAAGAAACAATAAATAAGAAATGAGTGGCGCCACTGCTACATACAGGATGTAGATCCTCATCCTCACTCGCTCTATGAAGCGGAGATGTAATACCAGACACAACACATGAATAGCTGTGCTGATGCCTCTGGAATAATAGAGCAAATAAAAGAGAGGAATATGATAAACATAGCGCAAATATAGTACAATGATCTGCAGAAAAGGAAAACATTAAAGCCTTACTCTTCGTATCAAGTGAGGTTATCATCAGGAGGAGCAAACCTACAAAATAGCCAAAAAAATGTAGGTAAAGAAAGTTTATAGCATACAAAACCTATACAAAGTAACATAGTTAGTACGGTTGAAAAAAAGACATATGTCTATCAAGTTCAACAAAGGAAGGAAAGGGAAGGGATGTAAGGGAAACGATTCTATATCATAACATAAACATTGATGAAAAAAGGCATCTAGATGCTTATTGAAGCTCTCTGCTGTCCCTGCTGTGAGCAGCTCCTGAGCTCAGCTATTCCACAGATACACAGTCAAGAAATATTGTCGCCTCTGGAGATTAAACCCTGTTACTAGAGGTACAGACAGCGTCTTTTCACTATAATTTTTGTATGAACCATTTACATATTTATATAAATTAATCCTGTCCCCACTTAGTCTTTTAGAGACTAAATAAATAAAAAAAATTTATAGACCGTATTTTATGAACCGATACCTTGAATAGTGTAATATTACATGGTATCAAAGTTCATACGTTTGAAAAGAGACACTTGCCCATCATGTTCACTCAAGGAAGTGAAGGGATAGAGTAAGGAAGAGATTCTAAAAAAAATTCTAAAGAAAAAATTCTATATAACATAACCATCAATGTTATTTAGGTGTAAAAAGGCATCTAGACTCTTCTTGAAGCTCTCTGCTGTCCCTGCTGTGACCAGCGCCTGAGGCAGGCTATTCCACAGATTGACAGTTCTCATAGTAAAAAAAGCCCTGTCGCCTCTGGTGATTAAACCTTGATTTCTCCAGACGGAGACAGTGCCCTCTCGTCTTCTGATTTGATTTAATCTGAAACAACTTACCACCATATTTTTTTCATGGACCATTCATATATTTATATAAATTTATCATATCCCCTCGTAGTCGTCTCTTTTCCAGACTAAATAAATCTAGTTGTTTTAATCTTTCCTCATAACTAAGACCCTCCATACCCCTTATCATTTTTGTGGCTCTACGTTGAACCCTCTCCAGCTCCAGGGGATCCTTTTTATGGACCGGTGCCCAGAAGTGGACGACATATTCCAGGTGTGGCCGAACCAGTGCCTTGTATAGTGGTAATATTACATCCCTATCACGAGAGTCCAGACCACTTACTTCTGATACATGACAAGATCCTACTGGCTTTAGAGGCAGCTGACTGACATTGCATGCTGTTATTCAATTTATGATCTACTAGTACCCCCAGGTCCTTCTCAACAAGGGACTCTCCCAGATTTACTCCCCCAAGGAGTTGCCAGGTGCATAGCCTTACATTTATCCACATTGAATCTCATTTGCCAAGTGGACGACCAAACATTCAAAATAAACAATATGACAACAAAGTAAAATAACACAAGGGAGTCCCGAAAGTCCAAGACATTTGGTGACCATTCCCCCAAAAAATATACTTTTTATTTATCAACTATCATTAGAGATGAGCGAACATACTCGTCCGAGCTTGATGCTCGATCGAGCATTAGCGTACTCGAAACTGCTCGTTGCTCGGACGAATACTTCGCCCGCTCGAGAAAATGGCAGCTCCCGCCGTTTTGCTTTTTGGCGGCCAGAAACAGAGCCAATCACAAGCCAGGAGACTCTGCACTCCACCCAGCATGACGTGGTACCCTTACACGTAGATAGCAGTGGTTGCTGGCCAGATCAGGTGACCCTGGGATAGACTAGCCGCTGCCCGCGCTGCTCGGATCATTCTGTGTCTGGATGCCGCTAGGGAGAGAGCTGCTGCTGGTCAGAGAAAGCGTTAGGGTGTTCTATTAGAATAGTGTTAGGCAGGAGTGATTCTACAACAACCCAACAGCCCTTCTTAGGGCTACAATAACGTTATACTTTTTTTTTTTTTATTTGCAGCTAGTACCATATTGTGAGGAATTTGCAGGGGGACTTGCTACCGTTGTGTTTAGCTCTTAGTGACACACATATCCACCTCAAACACCAAAGTGGGAAAATTTATTAGGGGTTGGATTTCAATTAGGCACAGTCTGCCAGTTTCTTTTTATTTTCCGTTTATTTTTTTAATAACTCAGTGTCATCTCATCTGGCATAGCAGTGTGCTTTCATACTTGGCTAGAAAATAGCCATAGGAGAATCCAAACGGCTTACTTACGCCTACAGTAGCGTTATATATATTTGATTTCTGGTTGATCTGCTGGTGGCTGTCCTTGCTGCAGTGCATCTACTAGCAAATTGTGAGCAATTTGTAGTGAGACTTGCGACCGCTGTGTTTTGCGCTTAGTGACGCACATATCCATTGCAAAGACCGAAGTGGGAAAATTTATTAGGGGTTTGATTTCAATTAGGCACAGTCTGCCATTTCCTTTTTTATTTTACGTTTATTTTTTTAATAACTCAGTGTCATCTCATCTGGCATAGCAGTGTGCTTTCATACTTGGCTAGAAAATAGCCATAGGAGAATCCAAACGGCTTACTTACGCCTACAGTAGCGTTATATATATTTGATTTCTGGTTGATCTGCTGGTGGCTGTCCTTGCTGCAGTGCATCTACTAGCAAATTGTGAGCAATTTGTAGTGAGACTTGCGACCGCTGTGTTTTGCGCTTAGTGACGCACATATCCATAGCAAAGACCGAAGTGGGAAAATTTATTAGGGGTTTGATTTCAATTAGGCACAGTCTGCCATTTCCTTTTTTATTTTACGTTTATTTTTTTAATAACTCAGTGTCATCTCATCTGGCATAGTAGTGTGCTTTCATACTTGGCTAGAAAATAGCCATAGGAGAATCCAAACGGCTTACTTACGCCTACAGTAGCGTTATATATATTTGATTTCTGGTTGATCTGCTGGTGGCTGTCCTTCATAGTATAGTATATATAAGGCTGGAAGGAGACGCAAGTCCATCAAGTCCAACCTTCAAGAATTAAATAAATGTTTTATCCCCATAACCCGTGATATTTTTTCTCTCCAGAAAGTCATCCAGGCCTCTCTTGAACATGTACATAGAGTCGGCCATAACAACCTCCTGCGGCAGAGAGTTCCATAGTCTCACTGCTCTTACAGTAAAGAACCTTTGTCTATGGTGATGGTAGAATCGCCTCTCCTCTAGGCGTAGAGGATGCCCCCTTGTCCTGGTCACAGGCCTAGGTATAAAAAGATCTTTGGAGAGATCCTTGTACTGTCCGTTCAGGTATTTGTACATTGTAATGAGGTCTCCCCTCAGTCGTCTTTTTTCTAAACTGAATAATCCCAAATGTTGTAATCTGTCAGTGTATTCTAGTTCCCCCATTCCCCTAATAATCCTGGTTGCTCTCCTCTGCACCCGTTCCAGCTCTACTATATCCTTTTTATATACTGGTGCCCAAAACTATACACAATATTCCATGTGTGGTCTGACCAGGGATTTGTATAAGGGCAGAACTATGTCTTTATCATGAGAATCTATTCCTCTCTTGATACATCCCATCATTTTATTTGCTTTAGCAGCAGCCGCCTGGCTCTGGTCACTAAAATTAAGTTTACCATCCACCAATACGCCCAAGTCCTTTTCAGCTTCAGTTTTACTAAGTAATTGACCGTTTAGAACATAATTATACTTTTTGTTTCCATGGCCCAAGTGCATAACTTTACATTTATCTACATTAAACCTCATCAACCATTTCTCTGCCCATCCCTCAAGCTTCCACAAATCCCTCTGTAATGCTAAACTATCGACCTCAGTATTTATTACTTTACACAGCTTAGTATCATCTGCAAATATTGAAACTTGACTGTGTAAACCCACTACAAGGTCATTAATAAAAATATTAAAAAGAAGTGGCCCCAATACTGACCCCTGTGGCACTCCACTGGTAACATCAACCCAATCTGAGAATGTGCCATTAATGACCACCCTCTGTTTTCTATCACTAAGCCAATTACTTACCCAGATACACAGATTTTCTCCTATTCCCAGCAGTCTCATTTTATATACCAACCTTTTATGTGGCACGGTGTCAAATGCCTTTGAAAAGTCCAGATATACAACATCCACAGCGTCCCCCAGATCCAGTCTTGAACTTACCCCCTCGTAGAAACCAATCAGATTAGTCTGACAGGACCGATCTCTCATAAACCCATGCTGACGCTGGGTTATAAGGTTGTGCACAGTGAGATACTCCAGGATAGCATCTCTAATAAACCCCTCAAATATTTTCCCCACCACAGCAGTTAGACTTACGGGTCTGTAGTTTCCAGGATCGCTATTTGATCCTTTTTTGTATATTGGTACCACATTTGCTATGCGCCATTCCTGTGGAACATAACCAGTCCTCAGTGAATCTTCAAATATTAAAAATAACGGTCTGTCTATCACCGTACATAATTCATGCAGAACCCGGGGGTGTATGCCATCTGGCCCAGGTGATTTATCTATCTTAGTGGTTGCGAGGCGGCGCCGTACCTCTTCCTGGGTTAAACTGTTGACATTATAAAAAGAATTTACATTATTCCTCATTGTGTCTTCCACCAGGGGATTTTCCTGGGTAAAGACAGTTGAGAAGGCAACATTCAGTAGATTGGCCCTTTCCTCATCTCCTTCCACCATGACCCCCATGTTATTTCTAAGGGGACCCACACTCTCTGTTTTTAGTTTCTTATCATTTATATACTTGAAAAATAATTTGGGATTATTTTTACTCTCTCTGGCAATATTTCTTTCAGTCTCTATTTTTGCGGCCTTTATCTGTTTTTTACAGGATTTATTTTTCTCTCTATAATCCTGTAATGCCTCATCGCTACCTTCACGTTTTAGCACCTTAAACGCTTTATCTTTCTCGCTTATTGCTTTCCTTACAAGACTAGTTAGCCACATAGGGTTTTTCTTGTTCCTTTTATGCTTTTTCCCATAAGGTATGTGTTTCTCACAGGACTTTTTCAGAATATATGAGAAAAAGTCCCATTTTTGGGGGGCGCTTTTGTCTTTGAGAGCATTATCCCAGTCTATGCCTTTTAGGTCTTCCCTTAGTTGATGAAAATTTGCCCTCCTGAAGTTTAGAGTGTTGGTTGCCCCTTCACTAACGTGCTTAGTAAAGTGTAATACAAAATCAATGATATTATGATCACTATTCCCCAGGTTCCCCCCAACCTGTAGTTTTGATACCCTATCAGGTCTGTTGGTAAGGATAAGGTCCAGCAGTGCCCCCCCTCTTGTTGGCTCCAGGACTAGTTGCGACAGGTAATTGTCTTTTGTTGTTGACAAGAACCTGCTACCTTTGAAGGACCTGCATGTTTCTGCCCCCCAGTCAATATCTGGGTAATTGAAGTCCCCCATGATAAGTACTTCACCTTGCTTTGAAGCCGCATCCATTTCACTTATCAGCATTTCCTCTGCTGCCTCCATTATATTTGGAGCCTTATAACAAACCCCTAGTAATATTTTATTTTTATTTTTCCCTCCTCTTATCTCCACCCATAGGGACTCCACATTTGCGTTACTGATGTCATCTCGCAAGACGGGCTTGAGGCAAGAATTCACATATAAACAAACCCCTCCCCCTTTTTTATTTATACGGTCCTTTCTAAAAAGACTATAACCATCTATAGTAACAGCCCAGTCATAGCTACTGTCCAGCCATGTCTCGCTGATACCCACTATATCATATTTCCGTTCCAACATCAAGAGTTCCAGTTCCTCCATTTTGTTTGTGAGGCTTCTGGCATTTGTGTACATACACTTTATATGGTTTTCCCTGTCCGTATTCCTTTTGTCCTTATTCCCCAATCTCATTCCAGCCCCCCTTCCTCCCCCATGGACTATGACTCTTCCCAGCTCTCTATGTACACCGTCTATTTGCCCTGCACAAGTGTAGTTGCCCTCCCCCCAGGTCTCTAGTTTAAACACTCCTCCAGCCTTCTAGCCATTTTTTCCCCTAAAACAGCGGCCCCCTCCCCATTGAGGTGCAGCCCATCCCTACTGTAGAGCCTGTAGCCCACAGAAAAGTCAGCCCAGTTATCCATGAACCCAAACCCCTCCTTTCTACACCAACCTTTGAGCCACTTATTTACCTCCTTGATCTCCCGCTGCCTTTCTGGTGTGGCACGTGGTACAGGCAGTATTTCGGAGAAAATTACCTTTGAGGTCCTTGCCCTGAGCTTATGGCCTAAATCTCTGAAATCATTTTTAAGGACCTTCCACCTACCTGTTACTTTGTCATTAGTGCCAATGTGGACCATGACCGCTGGTTCCTCACCAGCCCCTCCCAGTAATCCATCAACCCGATCCGCAACATGCCGAACCCGAGCACCCGGCAAACAACACACTGTTCGGTATGCACGGTCTTTGTGACAGATTGCCCTGTGTGTTCCCCTAATAATGGAATCTCCCACTACCAGCACCTGTCTGACCTTGCCTGTGCTCCCATTACCCTTCTTACTGGAGCAGACAGTCCCCTGGTTGCTAGCGGCCACGTCTTGCTGCAGCATTGCTACCCCAGAGCTGATATCCCCCTCATCCGCCAGCCTGGCAAACTTATTGGGGTGCACCAGATCAGGACTAGACTCTCTACAACTCTTCCCTCTACCCCGCCTTCTACATGTTACCCAACTAGCTGCCCCCTCACTCTGCACCTCCATACTTCCCTCCCCACAACCATCTTCCCCAGAGAGTTTGTGCTCCAGGAGCAGCAAACTTCGTTCCATATTATCAATTGCCCGCAGCCTTGAAACTTGCTCATTTAGATCCAGAATCTAGGCTTCCAGATGAGCAATTTTCACACACCCCACACAGCAGTATTCCCCCTCGAACGGCTGTTCAAGGAAAGCATACATGGCACAGGATGTACACCGTGTAGCAATGCCACTTATGGAGTCCATTATTCTAATGGGGATTACAATAGAATTATGCACAGAAAGAAGAATTTACAGTCAAAGTAACACAGAACACAGAAGTTACCTGCTAAAGCCCCTCAAACTTAAGTCCCTTAAACCTAAGTCACACTTAAGACACTGCACACACTTCAGATCAATGCACACTCGCTGCCAAGCTCACACACTCGCTTTGCTAATGCTTTTTTAAAAGTTATCTGCCACAAAAATCTGCAGAGCTCACTGCACAAGATCTGGCTGCAAATCCTTGCTGCAGTGCATCTACTAGCAAATTGTGAGCAATTTGTAGTGAGACTTGCGACCACTGTGTTTTGCGCTTAGTGACGCACAGATCCATCGCAAAGACCGAAGTGGGAAAATTTATTAGGGCCCGGGGTTGTATTTCAATTAGGCACAGTCTGCCATTTCCTTTTTTATTTTACGTTTATTTTTTTAATAACTCTGCGTCATCTCATCTGGCATAGCAGTGTGCTTTAATACTTGGCTAGAAAATAGCCATAGCAATAGGATAGCATCGTTTGGTTTTAAAAACTAAAAAACACAAAAAACACAAAAAAAAGTTAAAAAAAAAATTAAAGTTATAACTCTCATTTTCAAAATGTTTAACCCGAGGGCTAGGGGTAGAGGACGAGGGCGGGGACGTGGGCGTCCAACTACTGCAGGGGTCAGAGGCCGTGGTCCTGGGCGGGGTGAGACACCACCTGCTTATGAGGGAGCAGGGGAACGCCGCAGAGCTACACTCCCTAGGTTCATGTCTGAAGTTACTGGGACTCGTGGTAGAGCACTGTTGAGGCCAGAACAGTGCGAACAGGTGATGTCGTGGATTGCCGACAATTCCTTCGAGCAATTTGTCCACCAGTCAGTCTTCCACGCAGTCCACCCATGTCACCGAAATCGGCACTCCTCCAGCTCCTGCACCTCAGCCTCCTCCCCCCCAGTCTGCCCCCTCCCAGGAAAATTTGGCATTTGAACCGGCATACTCTGAGGAACTGTTTTCTGGACCCTTCCCACAGTCACAAACCACTTGTCCGGTTGCTGCTGAGCAATTTTCCGATGCCCAGGTTTTCCACCAGTCACAGTCTGTGGGTGATGATGACCTTCTTGACGTAGTGGAAGTGTGTAAAGAGGTGTCCGACGATGAGGAGACACGGTTGTCAGACAGTGGGGAAGTTGTTGTCAGGGCAGGAAGTCCGAGGGGGGAGCAGACTGAGGGATCGGAGGATGATGAGGTGACAGACCCAAGCTGGGTTGATAGGCCGGGTGAACACAGTGCTTCTGAGACGGAGGAGAGTCCTCGACCAGAACAGGTTGGAAGAGGCAGTGGTGGGGCCAGACGGAGAGGCAGGGCCAGAGCTGGTGCATCAGCGCCAAATGTGTCAACTAGTGATGCTCCCGTGGCGAGGGCTCCTGCGACGAGGGCTAGATTTTCAGAAGTCTGGAGGTTCTTTAAGGAAACACCGGATGACCGACGGACTGTGGTGTGCAACATTTGCCAAACCAGGATCAGCAGGGGTTCCACCACTAATAGCTTAACTACCACCAGTATGCGCAGGCATATGAATGCTAAACACCCCACTCAGTGGCAACAAGCCCGTTCACCTCCGGCCGTGCACACCACTGCTCCTTCCCCTGTGTCAGCTGATAGTCAGCCCCCTGCCCAGGACCCTGCCACAAAAACCCCATCGTCGCCTCCACGATCCTCCACAGCATCCACCAGCGTTCAGCTCTCCATACCCCAGATGCTGGAGCGGAAACGCAAATATAGTGCAACCCACCCGCACGCCCAAGCCCTTAATGTCCACATCTCCAGACTACTTAGCCTGGAGATGCTGCCCTATAGGCTAGTAGAGACCGAGGCCTTTCGCAACCTCATGGCGGCGGCCGCCCCTCGGTATTCGGTCCCCAGCCGCCACTACTTTTCCCGATGTGCCGTCCCAGCCCTGCACCAGCACGTGTCAGACAACATCATCCGTGCCCTGACCAACACCGTTTCTGACAAGGTCCACCTGACCACGGACACGTGGACGAGTGCTGCCGGGCAGGGCCACTATATATCGCTGACGGCACATTGGGTTAACTTGGTGGAGGCTGGGACCGAGTGTGACCCTGCGGCTGGTCATATACTGCCGACGCCGAGGATTGCGGGGCCTACCTCGGTCCAGGTGTTTCAGGCCTACTATGCCTCCCCCTCCTCCCACCCCTCCTCCACCTCCTCCTCCGAACTACCATCCGTGGGCATGGCGCCATCAGTCGGTAGCTCTAGGCACAGCAGCAGTGCCGTCGCTAAGCGACAGCAGGCGGTGCTCAAACTGCTGAGCCTAGGCGATAAAAGGCACACCTCCCAAGAACTATTACAGGGCATCACGGCGCAGACTGATCTGTGGCTGGCACCGCTGAACCTGAAGCCAGGCATGGTTGTGTGTGACAACGGCCGTAACCTGGTGGCGGCTCTGCAACTCGGCAGACTGACACATGTGCCATGCCTGGCCCATGTGTTAAATCTGATAGTTCAGCGTTTCCTCAAGACATACCCCAATCTGTCTGATTTGCTCACGAAGGTGCGCCGCATCTGTGCGCATTTCAGGAAGTCCAGCACAGATGCTGCCACTCTCAGGGCAGCGCAGCGCCGCCTCCAACTGCCCGCTCACCGACTGTTGTGCGACGTGCCCACGAGGTGGAATTCAACACTGACCATGTTATCCAGAGTTTACCAGCAGCGCCGAGCGATTGTAGACTGCCAGATGTCAACTTCCACCAGAACTGGTAGTCAGGTCAGTCAGCTTCCTCAAGTCTACAATGAGGAGTGGACGTGGATGTCTGATATCTGTCAGGTGCTGAGTAACTTTGAGGAGTCAACACAGATGGTCAGTGGCGATGCCGCCATCATCAGCCTCACCATCCCGCTGCTTGGTCTGTTGAAAAACTCTCTGATCAGCATGAAGTCGGAAGCTTTGCGCTCGTCACAAGAGACGGGGGAAGAAGATTCCCTTGTTGATAGCCAAAGCACCCTGAGGTCTGTTTCTCAGCGCATATCGGAGGAGGTGGAGGTGGAGGAGGATGAGGAGGAAGAGGAGGAGAATGTTGGCGTGACACAAGAGGGGACCATTGTTGAGTCCTTCACTGTTCAGCGTGTATGGGCAGAAGAAGAGGAGTTGGAGGAGTTGGAGGAGGAGGAAATGGACAGTCAGGCCAGTGAGGGGAGTGAATTCTTACGCGTTGGTACTCTGGTGCATATGGCAGATTTCATGCTAGGCTGCCTATCCCGTGACCCTCGCGTTCAAAAAATTTATTCCAGCACCGATTACTGGGTGTTCACTCTCCTGGACCCACGGTACAAGCAAAATCTTTCCACTCTCATCCCTGGAGAGGAAAGGAGTGTGAGAATGCATGAATACCAGCAGGCCCTGGTGCACAAGCTGAAACAGTATTTCCCTTCTGACAGCGCTAGCGGCAGAGTGCGTAGTTCTGCGGGACAAGTGGCGAGGGAGAGTAGGCGACCAGGCAGCTTGTCCAGCACTGGCAAGGGTACGCTTTACAAGGCTTTTGCCAGCTTTATGTCACCCCAGCAAGACACTGTCACCTGTCCCCAGTCTCGGCAGAGTAGGGCTGATCTTTACAGAAAGATGGTGAGGGAGTACGTAGCTGACCATACCATCGTCCTAAATGATCACACAGCTCCCTACAACTACTGGGTTTCAAAGCTGGACATGTGGCACGAACTGGTGCTGTACGCCTTGGAGGTTCTTGCCTGCCCTGCCGCTAGCGTCTTGTCCGAGCGGGTTTTCAGTGCAGCTGGTGGCATCATCACCGATAAGCGTACACGCCTGTCGACTGACAGCGCTGACAGGCTGACGCTTATTAAGATGAATAAAGCCTGGATTTCTCATAATTTCCAATCTCCACCAGGTGAAGGAAGCTCAACCTGAATAATTTATCCACTCCTCCTCCTCCTCATTTTCCTCCTTCTCCTCCTCTTTGTACAGTAAAGCAGAGGAAACTGGCTATTTTTTGACAGGGCCCACTGGCTCTAGCTATAGTACTTTATGCATTTAATTTTTCTGGAGGGCCACCAACCCGGTCCTCTGTTTTAAACAATTTTTGGGAGTGCCACATACAGGCACTCAATCTATTCAATTTTTCTGGAGGGCCACCTACCTGCTCCTCTGGTTTGAAAACTTTTTTAGACTGCCACATACAGGCACTCAATCTATTCAATTTTTCTGGAGGGCCACCTACCTGCTCCTCTGGTTTGAAAACTTTTTTGGACTGCCACATACAGGCACTCAATCTATTCAATTTTTATGGAGGGCCACCTACCTGCTCCTCTGGTTTGAAAACTTTTTTGGACTGCCACATACAGGCACTCAATCTATTCAATTTTTCTGGAGGGCCACCTACCTGCTCCTCTGGTTTGAAAACTTTTTTGGACTGCCACATACAGGCACTCAATCTATTCCATTTTTCTGGAGGGCCACCTACCTGCTCCTCTGGTTTGAAAACTTTTTTGGACTGCCACATACAGGCACTCAATCTATTTCACTTTTCTGAAGGGCCACCTACCTGCTCCTCTGGTTTGAAAACTTTTTTGGACTGCCACATACAGGCACTATCCAAATTGAATTGTCTCCATAGCAGCCTCCACACGTTGTCTCCATTGCTACCTCCAAAAGTCGTCCATATAGCTGCCTCCATACATCGTCCCTTTATCAAACGCGGTGTGTCAGGCCGAAATTTGGGTTGTTTTCATGGATTCCACATCAAAGTTGTTAACTTTGTCGCCACCCTGCTGTGTTATCCACAAAATATACTGGCAAACTTTTACCATTTACGGATATTATTTCAGCGCTTCTTGCGCATCTGTTTACATTCCCCTCACCCGTCATATCCCAAACTTATAAGAACGCTACTACACTTAACTTGGTGGAGGCTGGGACCGAGTCTGACCCTGGGGCTGGTCATATACTGCCGACGCAGAGGATTGCGGGGCCTACCTCGGTCCAGGTCTCAAAGGCCTACTATACCTCCTCCTCCTCCCACCCCTCCTCCACCTCCTCCTCCTCCGAATTACCATCCGTGGGCATGGCGCCATCAGTCGGTAGCTCTAGGCACAGCAGCAGTGCCGTCGCTAAGCGACAGCAGGCGGTGCTCAAACTGCTGAGCCTAGGTGATAAAAGGCACACCGCCCAAGAGCTATTGCAGGGCATTCCGCATCAAACTTGTTAACTTTGTCGCCACCCTGCTGTGTAATCCACAAAATATACTGGCAAACTTTTTTCATTTACGGATATTATTTCAGCGCTTCTTGCGCATCTGTTTACATTCCCCTCACCCGCCATATCCCAAACTTATAAGAACGCTACTACACTTGATCTTATCCGAAAGGTTCTTAGAAGTGCTGTTTGGGGAGTAGCCTAGAGACAGGGGCTTGGATTGGCGAAAGCTCGCCTGGCAGCGGAGCGCCAGCTCCATCCCAAGATCCAACTAACATAGTTTTAACTGCAGCACCTTTAATCTACTACTAGTTCACTGCCTCCATACATGGCCGCCTTATCAAACGTGCTGTGTCAGGCAGAATTTTGGGTTGTTTTCATGGCTTCCACAACAAACTTGTTAACTTTGTTGCCACCCTGCTGTGTAATCCACAAAATATACTGGCAAACTTTTATAATTTACCAATATTATTTCAGCGCTTCTTGCGCATCTGTTTACATTCCCCTCACCCGCCATATCCTAAACTTATAAGAACGCTACTACACTTGATCTTATACAAAAGGTTCTTAGAAGTGCTGTTTGGGGAGTAGCCTAGAGACAGGGGCTTGGATTGGCGAAAGCTCGCCTGGCAGCGGAGCGCCAGCTCCATGCCAAGAACCAACTAACATAGTTTTAACTGCAGCACCTTTAATCTACTACTAGTTCACTGCCTCCATACATGGTCCCCTTATCAAACGAGCTGTGTCAGGCAGAATTTTGGATTGTTTTCATGGCTTCCATGTTAACTTTGTTGCCACCCTGCTGTGTAATCCACAAAATATACTGGCAAACTTTTATCATGTACTGATATTATTTGAGCGCTTCTTGCTCACCTCCTTTGGTTCCTCTCTGCCACCCATTGGTTTGAAGCCTGAGTCCATTTAGGGTATGTCGCCATGCCACTCTCTAGCCTGCCGCTGCTGCCGCTGCCTCTGCATGCCGTCCCCTATAGTGTCAGGGTCAATTATTGGATGTTTTAGATGCTATCTAGCTTCATTCTGTCACTCTGTCATGGCCATGCTGTTGCCCATAATTTTGGCATAATGGTGCATTTAAGCAGCCTCAGAGGCATCCATGCATGCTGCCCCTGCTGTTTCCTGTCCATTTCTGTGGTGTTTCCATGCTTTTCTGAGGTTCCCAGGTGTTTGGCCAAGCTTCCCTGTGCAGAGCCTTGGTCCCCTTGAAAAATGCTCGAGTCTCCCATTGACTTCAATGGGGCTCGTTATTCGAAACGAGCACTCGAGCATCGGGAAAAGTTCGTGTCGAATAACGAGTACCCGAGCATTTTAGTGCTCGCTCATCTCTAACTATCATTTAGACAATTTCTTTGTACAACGTCAAACACTTCCATTGTGCGAAATAGGTTCTATAACTTAGATCACACCCCTGTATACCTACTAGTAGAGTTTAGCTCTTTCCCTCATCTCCACCGTAATTGGAAAAGAAATGAAACTCTAGTAGACAACCCACCAAAATTGTGGGCCTTTACTAGCATTTTGCAGATAATATTCTAGCATTAAAGAGGAGTTTATAGTGTTAGGCTCACACATCAGGTAAAAGAGGAATAAGAAAGCACCCTTATACTCGGTCTTGTGCTGTACATCTGGGCATGCAGTTAGAAGGGGGCAAATTTGTGGCTGAACTGTCATAGGGGACGAAATAATTTTTTGTAAATGTGCGTATTGGTTGGATTTGGTGTAGTTAACAATTTGGACTTGACATCCTGCTGGGATTTCCTGCTCTGAGAGGGGAAGGAGAGCTACTTGAATTCTGAATGGTTCACTTGGCAGTGGAAGACACGGCACTTCTTATTAAAATCTGCAAACAATAAAAGAAAACCAGATTTTTTTAGGTATGTGATGTTTTGTGTTGTATCTCAAGCACAATTCCCAGACAGTAATATATATATTACAAAATTCCCAGACAGTAATATATATATTACAACTTACTCAGGGTTGGCAGTAGCATCACAAAGGTTCCGGTCATCTTAAGCTTTAAAGTTCAGATGTGTCCCTGCAATTTATTGATTATGACAAAATAAGAAACTGATATATATATATATATTTTATTTTAAAAGCCATTGCCCTGTGACCTGTTCACAGCAGCCAGAAAGCTGAATATATTTTTAAATAACCTGGCCTACAGTACTTATGATATTCAGCTTTTTTTGCTCCACTAAATCCTATGTTTTTTCTACTCTGGGCAGCAGATGTATGCAGCTCTGAACCCAGGTTGGGTTCATAGTTCTGATGCCTTCAGAACCACTTGCAGCCACCTCACAGAAGAGATAAAAAGGAAGACTCCTGTTACTGCTTCTGGGAAAGATGGAAACCCAGTTATACAGTAATCGTAGAGGATTGGGAGGTGACATCTTCTACATACCATCAGCAAGCCAGTGCGGATGAAGGCTTTTCTTTAGGAGCACTCTTAAGGGGTGCTCACTGAGGTCAGGATGATCTGGGCACTGAAAAGAACTCAGAAGTTCCTGTGCAACTATGCCTCACGAGTCTTGTGACACTTCTGTATCTGGTTAATTGTTATAAAAGTAGAAGCAAAGGTCTAGATATGTCAATGCAAAAAACGTGGCACAAGCAGAAAATGTGCCATAATTTACCTCAAAATATCGAGAAAAAAAAGTTTTGTGATCTTGTAACCAATGGCTACTAGTGGGATCGGACGCAGTGATCTGTTATCAGGATGGAAGGTAATTATTCAGGAGGGAAAATGCAGATACTTATACCCAAGAGGGAGAGGAGGAGAGAAGTAGAGGGAGGAGAGAGGGGGAGAGATGTAGAGGGAGGAGAGAGGGGGAGAGATTTAGAGGGAGGAGAGAGGAGGAGAGATGTAGAGGGAGGAGAGGGAGGAGAGATGTAGAGGGAGGAGAGAGGAGGAGAGATGTAGAGGGAGGAGAGGGAGGAGGATAGATTTAGAGGGAGGAAAAATGAGGAGAGATGTAGAGGGAGGAGAGACGACGAGAGATGTAGATGGAGGAGAGAGGAGGAGAGATGTAGAGGGAGGAGAGAGGAGGATAGATGTAGAGTGAGAAGAGAGGAGAAGAGATGTAGAGGGAGGAGAGAGGAGGAGAGATGTAGAGGGAGGAAAGAGGAGGAAACATGTACAGGGAGAAGAGAGAAAGAGAGATGTAAAAGGGAAGAGAGAGGAGGAGAGATGTAGAGGGGGGAGAGAGGAGGAGAGATGTAGAGGGAGGAGAGAGAAGGAGGGATGTAGAAGACGATTAGAGGAGGAAAGAAGAGAGGAGGAAAGATGAGAGGAGGAGAAATGTAGAGGGAGGAGAGATGTAGAGGGAGGAGAGAGGAGAAATGTAGAGGGAGGAGAAAGGAGAAGAGATGTAGAGGGAGGGGAGAGGAGGAGAGATGTACAGGGAGGAGAGAGGAGGAGAGATGTAGAGGGAGGAGAGAGGAGGAGAGATGTACAGGGAGGAGAGAGGAGGAGAGATGTAGAGGGAAGAGAGAGGAGGAGAGATGTAAAGGGAGGAGAGAGGAGGAGAGCTATAGAAGAAGATGAGAGGAGGAGAGATGTAGAAGAAGAAGAGAGGAAGAGGAGAGATGTAGAAGAAGAAGAGAGGAGGAGAGATGTAGAGGGAGGATAGAGGAGGAGAGATGTAGAGAGAGGATGAGAGATGTAGAGGGAGGAGAGAGAGAGGAGGAGAGATGTAGAGGGAGGAGAGATGTAGAGGGAGGAGGAGAGATGTAGAGGGAGGAAAGAGGAGGGGGGAAGTAGAGGGAGGAGGAGAGATGTAGAGGAAGGATAGAAGGGGAGAGATGTAGAGGGAGGAGAGAGGTGAAGAGATGTAGAAGGAGGAAAGAGGAGGAGGAGAGATGTAGAGGGAGGAGAGAGAAGGAGAGATGTAGAGGGAGCAGAGAGGAGGAGAGATGTAGAGGGAGGAGAGAGGAGGAGAGATGTAGAAGGAGGAGAGAGGAGGAGAGGTGTAGAGGGAGGAGAAAGGAGGAAGGGAGGGGGATATGTAGAGACAGAAGAGAGGGAGGACACCAGGGGTAGAGCAGGGGTGATATAGAGGAGTGAGGAGGGACATCAGAGGAAGGAGAAGAGTGATGCAGTGGGAGGTGGCATTGAGGTGGCCTTCCCTTGAGCACCTCATTGCAACTTAAATCTTCTTTGTAAAATTTTTCTGTGCAAAGAAAAAATTGTTATGGAGAGATAAAAATCCTGCCCGGTGAAGAGAGCTCAGCATGAAACTTTGAGATGAGTCTGTGGTGCTTTTTGGCACAACACAACATGCAACACAGATGTGACGCAGTCTCAGGGTATAGGAGGCTTGAGGGGCTCTTGATGCCTAAGTATGTCACAGTGAGGGGCAACTTTACTGTTCCTACTGAAGCCCATTTAAGACAAAGGCTGTGAAATGAAGGCTCTGACTGCCGCACAAATAAATTTGATGCTTCACTCCACAGAACATCTCTCCGGTAGTAGCATTGTGTGTTACACACTTTTATCTGATGCTTTCCATTGTCCTTGATGATGTAATCCTAGCATGCAGCTACTCGGGCATGGAGACCCATCTCACATGGATCCTGGCACCGGAGAACAGGATTGTACAGACATTGATGCCAAAATAGGTTTCTGGCTTTCATGCGCCAGAAATCAGGGGGGCAGGCTATCAGACAGTTCGACTGATTCGGACTGAGCACAGGATTTAAGATTGAAATTGTGTCGCAACTAATGCACTTACATGCACCAGGAAGAAGAAGGTGAACTCCGGCGGACCTGAGCGGGGAAGCGACACATGCAGGATATCGGATGCACGATCTTAGTGAACCGCGGCACAGCGCATTATACACGGACAATGCACTTTTGGGAACTCCTTCGGATGGGTAAGTAAATGAGCCCCAAAAAGCTGCAATACAATTGTATTATAGTATATTATGTCAGTAAGTAGAACCCTCCTGGGGTTTAAATACCTCAAGAGGCCTAAAATAGTAAAAACAATATATACGGTACATAAAAATTCAAAGAAATACAAAAAATTGATTTAGATGTAAATAAAATGATTACATATCACACACTAGTTGTCTTACAAGAGAGCATGGGAAGAGCCAGCTACTGAGGTGGGTTGGTGCCTAGAGCTGTGGACAAAGGGTTGTGGTACCCATCACTTACACACAGTTTAGACAAAATATGAGGTAAAGTGGTCAAACCCTTTAATGACTAAAAATCTATTTTATTTCTAAGTAGCCAAAGATTCTTGTATACAAATCCCTTGTTAAGTAGAATTATTACAATCCAGCACCCAATCATCTTTAGATGAATACATATACCGGGAAGAAGGTGAACTCCTGCGGACCTGAGCGGGGGAGCGACACATGCAGGATATCGGGCGCACAATCTTAGTGAATCCTGGCACAGGGCATTATCGTCGGACAATGCACTTTTGTGAGCTCCGCAGGACCGGGTAAGTAAATGTGCCCCCATTGTGTACACTGCTGCCACCCCGGTGTCCCTCAGTACAAAACCCCTTCCATACATCCTATATGTGATCTTAACCTTTCAATAATAAGATATTCTGATGTAGTGCTGGAAATCATATATGATCTATATATATCACAGCACAGACCTCCTTCATATGTTACAGTAGATCCGGGGATTGTGGCGCTGTCCACTGCTTGTGGTGCTGAATTACACCGATCAGAAAAGTTGCAACATATATGGTATATATCACATTGGAATAACTATCCAGGATGTATGTGAATGGATGTGTAATGTAATTATGACATGTCCTATCACTATATAATCCTAAATCTGATCAGGTGGGGTGCAGCGTAACATTGGGAATGCTTCATCTGTTAGTTACGGCACAGAGCTTTGCATTATGACCCAGAGCACTTGCTGGGAATGTGGCCGCTCTTGTGATACTGGTCTACATAATAAGAATAATTCTGTATTTATATATCACCTACAGATTATGCAGCGCTGCATGGAGTTTGCCAAATCAGTCCCTGTCCCCATGGGGCTCACAATCTAATCAACCTACCAGTATGTTTTGGAGTGTGGGAAGAAACTGGAGGACCCGGAGGAAACCCACACAAACGTGGAGAGACCATACAAACTTTTTGCAGATGTTGACCTGGATGGGACCCGAACCCAGGACCCCAGCGCTGCAAGGCTGTAGTGCTAACTTCTAAATATGTGACAATAAACTGTGTACAATCTACCTGCCCTATTAAGCATTAGGGGTCACTAGGTAGGACGTGGCAACTGAATATTGTGGGCGATACTGTGGCTGATTCTTCAAAGCAGGAGAGGCTTCGAGGGTTATTTATCATTTCCTGGGCTTTTGTGGCGTAAAAAAGTCTCAAAGTAGTCACATTTGAGACTTTTCACTGCTAAAAAGTCTCTCAGGATTATATACACCTCTTCATTAATCTGGGGTAAAGATAGAACTACTGCTAGAACAACACCAAGCAAAGCAGAGTCATGACTTGGGTCTTTTGCAAAAAGTCTCACAAAAAGTCTCATAGTTACTCCAGTCCGCTGCTGGTCTATGTGCTGAGACGTTTTATGTATTTTGAGACTTTTTTGGGACTTTTTGAAAAAAAAAATCACAAACAGAAAATAGACCATAAGAACATTTATTGAAGGGCCAAAGCCACTTTAATGAATCTGATGGGCAGCAGATCTCCAAAATTAGACATATAGCTGTCCCAAGTAGCTGATCTAAGGATAAATAACCCCCTTGGTGTTAGTGGGCTCTGTGAGGGTGGACATGACTTTCATTTTGCTGAGGAACATGAAGATGAATGTACTAGGTCTTCAGTGAGGATCAGGAACAATGGAGTTTTTCTGGGTTTCTCCTGGTATAGAAAGTTATTGGGCCACATTGGACCATGCGCCAGTTTTCTGGCGGACTTTCTAACATTGTTTTATGTTCAAACTGCTTGCACAGGTATTTCATCTGGTCCATTGTCTATCAATCCCTAATGATCAGGTAAATAGTAATACCGTATAGATAAAGTGGTTGTGTGCATACATGGGCCCCACTCCATTCATAGGACCGTAAGTGATCACCGATAATGGAAGTGAATGGGGTGGTACCTATGCATTGGCACTCAATGGCAGTGGCTTAAGTTGGCGTAACAACACCAGAGGTGCTATAGGCCCCTGACTATAATGTATGGTTTATATTACTAGTGACACCTAATGGGCCCCTAAGCCTCTTTGGCCCGGTTGCAACCTCTGCACCCGCTCAATTTACACCCCAGCTCAATGGCATTGAAGGGAGTTAGAGAACCCTATTTCCTAGAAAAAATATCTATATGGTTGGAGAATCTATTATACACCGTGTTATTACCACTCCTCTAGAGGCTAAAAGGTCAAGAAATAGACTTTTTTGGAGTCTAAAACCAAAAAATTCCACAGGAAGACAATAATTACCCCCCTTACCGCTGCCCCTTACCGCTGTGTTGTAGCCAACAATTCGTCCTACAAAATGTCACCATCCTTACACACCCATCCTCATACCTAGAGGTATATAAACAGCATCAATAATGGGGCTCATCGCCCGCGGGATACGGACAGGTAAGTAAATGTGCCCCAATATGTTACTGCAGAGGAGATACATAACTTATCAACATTACAGTCCAATAAATCCACCACAGATTGGCCGTGATCTGATTGGTCAGATATTCATCACAGATCTGTGGATGGAGTCACAGCCTAGAAATCAGTCAAATAGATAAAAACAATGTTTGATAATTTTATTTGCATTAGACGCATCTCCAGAACTTTGGATGAGGTCCCTGTGGATGTGGACAGTGTGGTGGAGTATTGTAGTATTTAGTACTCTGGGCAGTCCTCGGGTAGGACGCATCTCTTGGAGCCACATGAGTCGTGTGTATATCCAGGGCGACAGAAGCAGCCTTCAAAACATTGACTTGAACACATTACTTGAGGGTCCCCAGGTTTCTTGCAGTAGAGGGGGCAGTCATTGCCACATTTGGAATATGTAGTGTTCCCCCCGGTGCAGCAGGCTTCTTTTTTTTACACATTTTCCAGTATTATCCGCTACCGTGCCTTTCTTACACACACATCCGGATCTACAATCAAAAGTGCACATAGGGGTGAGGTTATCGCAGGTCGCCGGGCAGTGGGCCCGACAAGGGCTTATCTCTTTACCTTCTTCACAGGTCACTACAAGAAGCAAAAATAAGTTAGTAAGATTAGAAAAATATGTTGATGGGAACCTGATCCCCCCCAAAGCTCAGTACGGAATCAAACATTGGGGCACATTTACTTAGGCTTTGCATCACTTTGCGAAGCACTTTTTTCGGGCTGTGTCTTATCTTCTATGGGAAAACGGCTTGCACAGATATTTAAGAAGTTGGTGCGCTGTGATTGTGTTGCTATTGACCCCTTTTGCGGCGCAGCTGTGCCGGCTTCCATGTGACACAAATTTGTGGGCGTCCCGTAGGACGATCTGACTGATTCGGACTGAGCGCAGGATTTACCTTTCAAATTGTGTCGCAAGCCCAAGCACTTAGATTTATCGGGCGCGCGATCTTAGTGAAACGCGGCACAGTTCATTATCATCGAACAGGTAAGTGAATGTGCCCCATTGTGTTTCAGGTCTGATCATGCCTTAATGATAAGTTATGACCAATAATAATTCAATGTATATGTTTTAACGTCACATAGAGTAACAAATTTGAATAAAAACTCCCCTAATTCGGTATATTCTGATCACTGAGACCCTTATCCAACACATCCCATGATGGAAGGGGTTGCTGCGGAGTGGACCCCTCCTTGTATCACAGCAAATCTTCTGATTCTGACCTCAAACAGGAGGCATCCTTCCCTGCTCTCTCACAACTGTTGAATACTTTTCACAGGTTGACCAATTTTAAGATAAAATTGCCACAAGGGGGTGGATTAAGGGGCAAAAAGATTTAGCTCCCTTCTCATGGTCCACCTCTGACAGAACAGTCCAATATTGCTGGATGGAAAATACCCTTCAACTCTTGGCTGGGCTGCTCAAACCTTCCGAAAATTATAGTAATACCCAAGGTCACTTACCTACTGCAGCCTCTACCTATTCACCTCCCTTATTCATTCTTTTGATGGGGAATTATCTTCCACTATGTCATGGATGGAATAGACCATGGAGTGGAATATCTTGGGTTATTCGGTCCCAAACTCTATGTAGAGTAAGATGTGGAGAGAAATTCAGTGATCCAGCTCTTGATCCCTCAGCATAAGAAGAGCTTATGCTTCAACCCAATTTGAACCCCTTGATCAAGAGACCGGGCAAGTACGGCACAAACTCTAAAAAAAATTGACATTATTTGGCATCACCAGTCATCCTTGACTAGATTGGGTGATTTGCTAGACCTTGGAGCACCTGGTGGCTGTCAGTGGGGTGGTCAACGCTGGTTAGTAGAGGCTTTCTATAAATCTTTCTCGATTTTGTATTGGATAAGGAGCCATCGTGAGGGATGTTGTGAGAATCTTTTGCTTCTACCTCCCCACCTCATACCAAAACAGCTTGAATGTATGAGCTCATTATCCAGGAGGAGAGCCACCAATGTTGCCCCTAGATTTATAGTTGCATAGAAAAGTGAACTGATGGTTAAGTTTACAGATCATGGGGTGAAGTTCATATTCCAAAATAGTTTTGGTTCTTCCAGAAAACTATCTATAAACTAGTGAGTGGGGGGTGGGGATGGCTACACAACACATTCACCGCATTACTGACCTACTGGGTGTGTTAGGTTTCCCCAACTGTGTAGAGTAGAGGATCTCAGTGGTCTACATCTTCATAGGTGTAAAATGTTTCAGAAGACCTGGCCTCGGTGGGCAGTAGCTATACGAGACCCATTGGGTGGAATTACCTTATATACTCGAGTATAAGCCTAATTTTTCAACACAAAATTTGTGCTCAAAAACCCTAACTCGGCTTATACTCGAGTCAACTAAAAAAATAAAGTCAAAACTCACCTTTCTGACATCATCTGACATCATAGGTCCTCTTCTGTCTGAGACAGTCTGAGACAGAAAAGGACCTATGGGGGACGTCGGAAAGATGAGTACAGTGTTATTTTTTTTCCTACTACAGGGGTTGGGCAGGCTGTATTCTACAGGGGCTGGCAGACTATATACTGGGAGGCTGTAACCAATGCATTTCCCACCCTCGGCTTATACTCGAGTCAATAGGTTTTCCCAGTTTTTTGTGTTGAAATTAGGGGTTTTCGGCTTATACTCGGGTCGGCTTATACTCGAGTATATACGGTACCACTTCTGTTCTGACAAATAATTTCCCTTAAGATGTTTCCACCCCTTAATAAGATAGTCCATGACTCCACAAATGTGATTACATTCTTCCCTCCCATCCTATTTGGACATTAGGAAATTGGGCACCTTCTTCTACGTATAACTCAGTTTTGTTCTATTGATGCTGTTTTGTGTTGTTTTAATTAAGTTGAATTTAAAAAAAAATACTATAAAAATCCATCTGATAAGAAAAATGAATAAAATCAACTAATCACATCTTTATAGGGTCACATCCTTACTCTTTTCAGCTTTTGAATATACCATCAGGAGAAACAGGCCTGCAAAAAAAAAAAAAGACAAATGGAAATTTTGGATATCAGGAGTGAAAATCCATCTTTAGAGCATCATTGTTTAGTCTTAGTAGATGTTTTACAGTCACTAAAGTGTTTTGAACACCCGTAGAAATCCGGCAGCAGATTCAAACGCCCCTAAGTTGGGCTCTGTAGCATCTGTATGCTTCTGATTTCATTGTAAAGATTAGAATCTCATCTTTCCAATCACTTCAGGATGGAAACTCTAAGTCTACAGAACTAGAAATACAAGTTTGTAAAGATATAGCTGCAGACTATGGTATAGGGACTGGGCCTGACCGGAACCTCCCCTTCCATCCTATAAAATTGACATTTCTCATCTGAAGTTCATATGATTTCAGGTTTTTTTTCGTTATTAGGAAATCAGGCCCACAAGTGAAAATGTGGATCAACCGGTGGGGCCCTGAGCTTTGTGGGGTATTGCTGGCTCACAGTTAAGAGGGACTAAGTTCAAAGCAAAGACCAGACAGCAGGTTACTGATAGGGCTCCCGGGTCCATAACAGTCCAAGGCAATAACTATAAAAGCAAACTATGGTGTAGAGCAGTGGGGCCTATTAAAAGATTTTACTTATGGGCCCTAGTCATTGCACTCCCCCAACGATGGACCCTTTAAAGGAAACCTACCATTTGATTTCATGCATTATGAAGCAAACATACCTTGAGAATGCTGTAGCGACACTGATGCAGAAACATATCATGTTAACTCCCTGATCCAAGTGGTTTTGCTGAAAAAACTATTATAAAATTATGAAATGATAATGAGCCTCTGTCGCTCCTATGACTGCCCCGGTGCTTCTCCTCTTACCCTAATTATCCACTGCTTCAGAGAGTGATGTATTCACTGTGTTGTCCCCGACAGGCATAAGTAATAAATTGCTGCACCCTCCAACCAGCTGCTGTCTATGAGTCATCAAACTCAACTTGATTAGTCCTGTCTGGACAGCTCAGGAGACGCTGTGTAATGTGTTTATGAACGCCAGCCTGTATGCAACCAAGCTTTCCCAAAGCCCTGAATTTAAAATATTTTTTTAAGTAAAACCACTCGGATGAGGGATTAAACAAGATATGTTTCTGCATCAGAGTATTAGTATTCTCATAGTATGTTTGTTTCACAATGCATGAAAATATATGGTAGATTTCCTTTTAGTGGGGTAAAAGCTGGTGACAGAATCCCTTAAAAGTGAAACTTTAGGTTTAATTTTTAAGATGCTTATTAAATGAGTTTTATATATATCGTAAGAAATAGATAGAGAAAGAAACAACAGTATACCAATATATACTATGGGGCAGATTTATCAAGCAGTCTGAAAGTCAGAATATTTCCAGTTGCCCATGGCAACCAATCACAGCTCAGCTTTCATTTCACCAGTGCTCATGAATATTTTAAAGGGGAGCTGTGATTGGTTGCCATGGGCAATTGGAAATATTCTGACTTTCAGACTGCTTGATAAATCTGCCCCTATATGTTTTATATTAGATATTGATTAGTTTTTAGTACAATAAATCAGGCATACATATCATGTACAACAGATACAGATACATAACACCTCCGATACATATCACTGGGCATAAAAATGTCCTGGTCTTGTGCCTTATACAGAATACCAGAAATAAAGAAGAAATAAATTAAAAAGAAAGCAGATAAAACACAGATATATAATGTATTCTACTCACTCAGGGATGACAGGAGCCCCGAGGTGGGTTGCACCATCTTTAGTTTACAAATTCTGACTTTTCTTTTCTAAAATTTGAATTAATTTGATTGGTGTTAAAATAAAAAATTGCTATTTTTGACAGTAGTTACCTTATATACTCGAGTATAAGCCTAGTTTTTCAACACAAAATTTAAGCTCAAAAACCCTAACTCGGCTTATACTCGAGTCAACTAAAAAAATAAAGTCAAAACTCACCTTTCTGACATCATCTGACATCATAGGTCCTCTTCTGTCTGAGACAGTCTGAGACAGAAGAGGACCTATGGGGGACGTCGGAAAGATGAGTACAGTGTTATTTTTTTTCCTACTACAGGGGCTGGGCAGGCTGCATGCTACAGGGGCTGGGCAGGCTGTATGCTACAGGGGCTAGACAGGCTGTATGCTACGGGGGCTGGGCAGGCTGTATGCTACAGGGGCTGGGCAGGCTGTATGCTACAGGGGCTGGGCAAGCTGTATGCTACAGGGGCTGGGCAGGCTGTATGCTACAGGGGCTGGAAGGCTATATACTACAGGGGCTGGACAGGCTATATACTACAGGGGCTGGAAGGCTATATACTACAGGGGCTGGGCAGGCTGTATGCTACAGGGGTTGGGCAGGCTGTATGCTACAGGGGCAGGGCAGGCTGTATGCTACAGGGGTTGGGCAGGCTGTATGCTACAGGGGCTGGGCAGGCTGTATGCTACAGGGGCTGGGCAGGCTGTATGCTACAGGGGCTGGGCAGGCTGTATGCTACAGGGGTTGGGCAGGCTGTATGCTACAGGGGCTGGGCAGGCTGTATGCTACAGGGGCTGGCAGACCAGGGCCGATTCTAGCATATTTGCTGCCTGAGGCGAATATTAAAATGCTGCCCCCCCCCCCCGCTCCCTCTTAAGTAAATGCGGAAAACTTTACTAACAAGTAACAACCCTACAGACAGCTCCCTGACACTGTGTGACTGACTACAGGATCTGAGAGATATTAGTGGCATCTAGTACCTTATAGATGACAATCTCTTCCATCAGGAGGACTTTATTCCGGATTCTCCAATCCATGACGTATCACTGCTGAATTCACGGCCGGATATCTTCAGCTCCGTGCAGCATCTCCACCCGGGACCCTAAAAATACCACAGTCACTTACAGTATAAAGTCTCCTGGATAACAACACTGCGCTCCTAAATAAAATATACCCCTCACAACACAACTGATCGCACGCTACCAACTTATAAAACATCCCTTCATTATATATATTCTACTGGAATTATAGCAGGCACAGCACCAATCAATATACAACACCCCCAATTTATTAATACAGACCCCTAACATTTTGTTTAAATTATGCAAAGTAATCTATGGTATCCTATAACTAATATATCCCATCCTGTTATTATGTTACATGATTTTACATACAGTGCAACCCTGACCAATGTGAATATATAGCACCCCCTAATATACAGCCCCCCAGCTTAGTAATATACTGTATCCCATATACAGCCCCCCAGCTTAGTAATATACTGTATCCCATATACAGCCCCCCAGCTTAGTAATATACTGTATCCCATATACATCCCCCCAGCTTAGTAATATACTGTATCCCATATACATCCCCCCAGCTTAGTAATATACTGTATCCCATATACAGCCCCCAGCTTAGTAATATACTGTATCCCATATACATCCCCCCAGCTTAGTAATATACTGTACCCCATATACAGCCCCCCAGCTTAGTAATATACTGTATCCCATATACAGCCCCCCAGCTTAGTAATATACTGTACCCCATATACAGCCCCAGCTTAGTAATATACTGTATCCCATATACAGCCCCCCAGCTTAGTAATATACTGTACCCGATATACAGCCCCCCAGCTTAGTAATATACTGTATCCCATATACAGCCCCCAGCTTAGTAATATACTGTATCCCATATACAGCCCCCCAGCTTAGTAATATACTGTATCCCATATACAGCCCCCCAGCTTAGTAATATACTGTATCCCATATACATCCCCCCAGCTTAGTAATATACTGTACCCCATATACAGCCCCCCAGCTTAGTAATATACTGTATCCCATATACAGCCCCCCAGCTTAGTAATATACTGTATCCCATATACATCCCCCCAGCTTAGTAATATACTGTACCCCATATACAGCCCCCCAGCTTAGTAATATACTGTATCCCATATACAGCCCCCCAGCTTAGTAATATACTGCATCCCATATACAGCCCCCCAGCTTAGTAATATACTGTATCCCATATACAGCCCCCCAGCTTAGTAATATACTGTATCCCATATACATCCCCCCAGCTTAGTAATATACTGTATCCCATATACAGCCCCCCAGCTTAGTAATATACTGTATCCCATATACATCCCCCCAGCTTAGTAATATACTGTATCCCATATACAGCCCCCCAGCTTAGTAATATACTGTACCCCATATACAGCCCCAGCTTAGTAATATACTGTATCCCATATACAGCCCCCCAGCTTAGTAATATAGTGTATCCCATATACATCCCCCCAGCTTAGTAATATACTGTATCCCATATACAGCCCCCCAGCTTAGTAATATACTGTACCCCATATACAGCCCCAGCTTAGTAATATACTGTATCCCATATACAGCCCCCAGCTTAGTAATATACTGTACCCCATATACATCCCCCCAGCTTAGTAATATACTGTATCCCATATACAGCCCCCTCCCAGCTTAGTAATATACTGTATCCCATATACAGCCCCCTCCCAGCTTAGTAATATACTGTATCCCATATACAGCCCCCCAGCTTAGTAATATACTGTATCCCATATACAGCTCCCCAGCTTAGTAATATACTGTACCCCATATACAGCCCCCCAGCTTAGTAATATACTGTATCCCATATACATCCCCCCAGCTTAGTAATATACTGTATCCCATATACATCCCCCCAGCTTAGTAATATACTGTATCCCATATACAGCCCCCCAGCTTAGTAATATACTGTATCCCATATACATCCCCCCAGCTTAGTAATATACTGTACCCCATATACATCCCCCCAGCTTAGTAATATACTGTACCCCATATACATCCCCCCAGCTTAGTAATATACTGTATCCCATATACAGCCCCCCAGCTTAGTAATATACTGTATCCCATATACTGCCCCCAGCTTAGTAATATACTGTATCCCATATACAGTCCCCTCCCAGCTTAGTAATATACTGTATCCCATATACATCCCCCCAGCTTAGTAATATACTGTATCCCATATACATCCCCCCAGCTTAGTAATATACTGTACCCCATATACATCCCCCCAGCTTAGTAATATACTGTACCCCATATACATCCCCCCAGCTTAGTAATATACTGTATCCCATATACAGCCCCCCAGCTTAGTAATATACTGTATCCCATATACAGCCCCCCAGCTTAGTAATATACTGTATCCCATATACAGCCCCCCAGCTTAGTAATATACTGTATCCCATATACAGCCCCAGCTTAGTAATATACTGTACCCCATATACAGCCCCAGCTTAGTAATATACTGTACCCCATATACATCCCCCCAGCTTAGTAATATACTGTACCCCAAATACATCCCCCCAGCTTAGTAATATACTGTATCCCATATACAGCCCCCCAGCTTAGTAATATACTGTATCCCATATACAGCCCCCTCCCAGCTTAGTAATATGCTGTACCCCATATACATCCCCCCAGCTTAGTAATATACTGTATCCCATATACATCCCCCCAGCTTAGTAATATACTGTACCCCATATACATCCCCCCAGCTTAGTAATATACTGTATCCCATATACAGCCCCCCAGCTTAGTAATATACTGTATCCCATATACAGCCCCCCAGCTTAGTAATATACTGTATCCCATATACAGCCCCAGCTTAGTAATATACTGTACCCCATATACAGCCCCAGCTTAGTAATATACTGTACCCCATATACATCCCCCCAGCTTAGTAATATACTGTATCCCATATACATCCCCCCAGCTTAGTAATATACTGTATCCCATATACAGCCCCCCAGCTTAGTAATATACTGTACCCCATATACATCCCCCCAGCTTAGTAATATACTGTATCCCATATACAGCCCCCCAGCTTAGTAATATACTGTATCCCATATACATCCCCCAGCTTAGTAATATACTGTACCCCATATACAGCCCCCCAGCTTAGTAATATACTGTATCCCATATACAGCCCCCCAGTTTAGTAATATACTGTATCCCATATACAGCCCTCCAGCTTAGTAATATACTGTACCCCATATACAGCCCCCCAGCTTAGTAATATACTGTACCCCATATACATCCCCCCAGCTTAGTAATATACTGTACCCCAAATACATCCCCCCAGCTTAGTAATATACTGTACCCCATATACATCCCCCCAGCTTAGTAATATACTGTATCCCATATACAGCCCCCCAGCTTAGTAATATACTGTACCCCATATACATCCCCCCAGCTTAGTAATATACTGTATCCCATATACAGCCCCCCAGCTTAGTAATATACTGTATCCCATATACAGCCCCAGCTTAGTAATATACTGTACCCCATATACAGCCCCAGCTTAGTAATATACTGTACCCCATATACTGCACCCCCAGCTTAGTAATATACTGTATCCCATATACAGCCCCCCAGCTTAGTAATATACTGTATCCCATATACATCCCCCCAGCTTAGTAATATACTGTATCCCATATACAGCCCCCCAGCTTAGTAATATACTGTATCCCATATACAGCCCCCCAGCTTAGTAATATACTGTATCCCATATACAGCCCCCAGCTTAGTAATATACTGTACTCCATATACAGCCCCCCCAGCTTAGTAATATACTGTATCCCATATACATCCCCCCAGCTTAGTAATATACTGTATCCCATATACATCCCCCAGCTTAGTAATATACTGTACCCCATATACAGCCCCCCAGCTTAGTAATATACTGTATCCCATATACAGCCCCCCAGCTTAGTAATATACTGTATCCCATATACAGCCCCCCCAGCTTAGTAATATACTGTATCCCATATACATCCCCCCAGCTTAGTAATATACTGTATCCCATATACATCCCCCAGCTTAGTAATATACTGTACCCCATATACAGCCCCCCAGCTTAGTAATATACTGTATCCCATATACAGCCCCCCAGCTTAGTAATATACTGTATCCCATATACAGCCCCCAGCTTAGTAATATACTGTACCCCATATACATCCCCCCAGCTTAGTAATATACTGTATCTCATATACATCCCCCCAGCTTAGTAATATACTGTATCCCATATACAGCCCCCCAGCTTAGTAATATACTGTATCCCATATACAGCCCCCAGCTTAGTAATATACTGTATCCCATATACAGCCCCCCAGCTTAGTAATATACTGTATCCCATATACAGCCCCCCAGCTTAGTAATATACTGTACCCCATATACATCCCCCCAGCTTAGTAATATACTGTACCCCATATACATCCCCCCAGCTTAGTAATATACTGTACCCCATATACAGCCCCCCAGCTTAGTAATATACTGTATCCCATATACATCCCCCCAGCTTAGTAATATACTGTATCCCATATACAGCCCCCCAGCTTAGTATTATACTGTATCCCATATACAGCCCCAGCTTAGTAATATACTGTATCCCATATACATCCCCCCAGCTTAGTAATAAAATGTATCCCATATACAGCCCCCCAGCTTAGTAATATACTGTACCCCATATACAGCCCCCCAGCTTAGTAATATACTGTATCCCATATACATCCCCCCAGCTTAGTAATATACTGTATCCCATATACATCCCCCAGCTTAGTAATATACTGTACCCCATATACAGCCCCCCAGCTTAGTAATATACTGTATCCCATATACAGCCCCCCAGCTTAGTAATATACTGTATCCCATATACAGCCCCCAGCTTAGTAATATACTGTACCCCATATACATCCCCCCAGCTTAGTAATATACTGTATCCCATATACATCCCCCCAGCTTAGTAATATACTGTACCCCATATACATCCCCCCAGCTTAGTAATATACTGTACCCCATATACATCCCCCAGCTTAGTAATATACTGTATCTCATATACATCCCCCCAGCTTAGTAATATACTGTATCCCATATACAGCCCCCCAGCTTAGTAATATACTGTATCCCATATACAGCCCCCAGCTTAGTAATATACTGTATCCCATATACAGCCCCCCAGCTTAGTAATATACTGTACCCCATATACATCCCCCCAGCTTAGTAATATACTGTACCCCATATACATCCCCCCAGCTTAGTAATATACTGTACCCCATATACAGCCCCCTCCCAGCTTAGTAATATACTGTATCCCATATACACCCCCCAGCTTAGTAATATACTGTATCCCATATACATCCCCCATCTTAGTAATATACTGTATCCCATATACATCCCCCAGCTTAGTAATATACTGTATCCCATATACATCCCCCCAGCTTAGTAATATACTGTATCCCATATACATCCCCCCAGCTTAGTAATATACTGTACCCCATATACAGCCCCCCAGCTTAGTAATATACTGTATCCCATATACATCCCCCCAGCTTAGTAATATACTGTATCCCATATACAGCCCCCCAGCTTAGTATTATACTGTATCCCATATACAGCCCCAGCTTAGTAATATACTGTATCCCATATACATCCCCCCAGCTTAGTAATAAAATGTATCCCATATACAGCCCCCCAGCTTAGTAATATACTGTACCCCATATACAGCCCCCCAGCTTAGTAATATACTGTATCCCATATACATCCCCCCAGCTTAGTAATATACTGTATCCCATATACATCCCCCAGCTTAGTAATATACTGTACCCCATATACAGCCCCCCAGCTTAGTAATATACTGTATCCCATATACAGCCCCCCAGCTTAGTAATATACTGTATCCCATATACAGCCCCCAGCTTAGTAATATACTGTACCCCATATACATCCCCCCAGCTTAGTAATATACTGTATCTCATATACATCCCCCCAGCTTAGTAATATACTGTATCCCATATACAGCCCCCCAGCTTAGTAATATACTGTATCCCATATACAGCCCCCAGCTTAGTAATATACTGTATCCCATATACAGCCCCCCAGCTTAGTAATATACTGTACCCCATATACATCCCCCAGCTTAGTAATATACTGTACCCCATATACATCCCCCCAGCTTAGTAATATACTGTACCCCATATACAGCCCCCCAGCTTAGTAATATACTGTATCCCATATACAGCCCCCCAGCTTAGTAATATACTGTACCCCATATACAGCCCCCTCCCAGCTTAGTAATATACTGTATCCCATATACATCCCCCTCCCAGCTTAGTAATATACTGTATCCCATATACAGCCCCCCAGCTTAGTAATATACTGTACCCCATATACAGCCCTCCAGCTTAGTAATATACTGTATCCCATATACAGCCCCTGCAGCTTAGTAATATACTGTATCCCATATACATCCCCCCAGCTTAGTAATATACTGTATCCCATATACAGCCCCCCAGCTTAGTATTATACTGTATCCCATATACATCCCCCCAGCTTAGTAATATACTGTTCCCCATATACATCCCCCAGCTTAGTAATATACTGTATCCCATATACATCCCCCCAGCTTAGTAATATACTGTATCCCATATACAGCCCCCCAGCTTAGTAATATACTGTATCCCATATACAGCCCCCAGCTTAGTAATATACTGTATCCCATATACAGCCCCAGCTTAGTAATATACTGTATACCCCCAGCTGAAATCTGGACCCATATAAATATATAACCCCCCAGGAAAAGAATAATCTGGCCTCATACAATATATACAGCCCCCCAGTATAAAATTATTCTGGCCCCATATAATATATAGAGCACCCCCCCCCCCGCCCCAGTTTAAATGTATCTGGCCCCATATAATATACACAATACCCCCCCCCCCCCCCTGCCCCAGTTTAAATGTATCTGGCCCCATATAATATACACAATACCCCCCCCCCCTGCCCCAGTTTAAACAATTCTGGCCCCACAAAATATATACAGTACCCCCCCCCCCAGTATAAAACAATTCTGGCTCCATAATACAATATATACAGTAAACCCCCACCCCCCCCCCCCCCAGTATAAAACAATTCTGGCCCCATAATACAATATACACAGTAACCAAGACCCCCCCCCCCCAGTATAAAATAATTCTGGACCCATACAATATATACAGTGACCAACCGCCCCCCCCCCCCCCCGCCCCCAGTATAAAACAATTCTGGCCCCATGTAATGTATAACCCCCCCCCACACAGTATACATCAATTATGGCCACATATAATGTATACAGTGTTCCCTCCCCCCTCCCACGATAACGACACCTCCCCACTCCCCCACATAAAATAAATGACAGCACATGAAAAATAAAAAAAAATCACACTCACCTGCAGGCAGCTGCTCCCTCGGCGCGCGGCCCCGGTCTTCACGCGGCTCTTCTGTGAGACGCGGCTCCGCACAGTGACACAGGCGCATGACGTCATGACGCCTGTGTCACTGATTAGAACGGAGCGACGCAGCTGCCGGAAAGGCGCTGCGTCGCTCCGCATATAAATCGCGCCTGTGTCTTAAAGAGACAGGCGCGATTTATTTAGCTGGTGGGCGATTCGGGCGTAATGGACACCCGAATCGCCCACTTTAGAGCGGCGAATTTCGCCGCCCTTTACAGGGACCCGCATTCTGCCGCCTGAGGCGAGATTTTCATCTCGCCTCATGGCAGATGCGGCTCTGTGGCAGACTATATACTGGGAGGCTGTAACCAATGCATTTCCCACCCTCGGGTTTCGGCTTATACTCGGGTCGGCTTATACTCGAGTATATACGGTACATTTAAAGAGTGCAGATATTTCAGGTATTACTGCGAATGTGCTTCTATTATTCATTGTTCTTTTTTGTTTCCTTCACCCTTGCTGTATATGAGAACCAATGGGGCACGCTTACTTACCTGGTCACCAGAGTCCAATGATAATGCCCTGTGCCCGAATCACTAAGATCGTGCACCCGATATCCTGCATGTGTCGCTTCCCCGCTCAGGTCCGACATCTTTCTCCTGGTGCATGTAAGTTTGCAACACAATTTTAAAGTTAAGTCCTGCGCTCAGTCTGAATCAGTCGGACCGTCCGACGGCACGTCCCCTAAATTGTGTCGCATAGAAGTAGCGCAGCTGTGCCAAAAGTCCAACATGTGTGCCAAAATCCCAGCGCAGACACTAGTTAAATACCTGTTCAAGCCATATAATGGGGGTCATTTACTAAGGGCCCGAATCGCGTTTTTCCGTCGCATTACCAGAATATTTCCGATTTGCGCCGATTTTCCCTGAATTGCCCCTTTTTTGGCGCACGCAATCGGATTGTGGCGACGGAAATGCACGCGACGGAAATGGGGGGGGCGTGGCCGTAAGATAACCCGACGGATTCTGAAAAACCGTATTTAAAAAAGCAAAAGTGTCGCTTGACACGCGCTTACCTGCACCCAGGGTAGAACGGTGAACTTCCGTGAACTCCGACGGAATTCAGCGCAGCAGCGACACTTGGTGGACATCGGGCGCACTACCTTAGTGAATCGCCGGAAGACCCGAATCCTCCACTGAGAACGCGCCACTGGGTTCGCGACAGGACCGGGTAAGTAAATCTGCCCCATTGTCCGAAAAAAGGTGCACAGTCTGACGAAAGTGCGATCCGTGACCCACAGCAAATGAGCCCCTATGTGCTGAATCTGTTTATATTACGGCTCTTTCAGCACAAATTCCCCTCATTGTACACCGAGAAAAATAAGTATTTGACCAACTGCAGTTTTCTCACCTAAAAAGAAAGAAGACGTCTATCATTTTATAACTTCAACTGTGAGAGACCGGTTATCACTTTGTATCGAGGAAATAACATTGGATCATTTCTTCAAAATGTATTTACATTTCATTGCATGAACATTTGATACAATTGAAACACAGAACTTAATATTTGGTACAGAAACTGTACTATTGGACAGGACCTAATTAGTTGGGGGTGGCCTTATCTTTAAGTATCCCGCGTTGTCACGCCGCGCACAGTTAGCCCGAACCCCTGATGAAGCCAGTTTACTGGTGAAACATGTTGGGGGGCTAAAATTTGCATGTTTTAATCAGCAGTGTGTGTGTGTCCATTGAGCGAGACAGCTAAATCCATACATATGGTTAGCTCGATATAGGGTGGTTGAGGGATTTTTAGGGTAGTCTAGGGTAGTCAGCTAATATCTAACTTCACTATAGGGTCAGGAGAATAAGTAATAATCACAGCTTCACCTCTTTAGCTGCCACACTACCATAGCGGTCCCGTATTGGGGATCACGGTGGCAGCCCTCAATAGGGCAAACTTGCCCAGAGAATTTCCACAGTAATAACATCGTAGTGTGCACAACAATCTGTGTGATTGGATACCCCCTGTGAGGGTTACAGAGTGTGACTGACATATGACAATTACTTGTGTCTATCGCCATCTCTAGTCCCTATAGACTATTACCATCCTTTACACTCGTTCCCTGGCTACCTATTCACTACCAGCCTGAGCAACAATCACTGTGACTGTCAAAGACTATGGGGGTCATTTACTAAGGGCCCGATTCGCGTTTTCCCGACGTGTTACCCGAATATTTCCGATTTGCACCGATTTTCCCTGTATTGCCCTGGGATTTTGGCGCATGTGATCGGATTTTGGCTGGCACGCACGCGACGGAAATCGGGGGGCGTGGCCGAATGAAAACCCGACGGATTCGGAAAAACCGCCTCCTTTAAAAAACCGGAAGTGTTGCGGAGCTTGCACTTACCTTCATCCATGATAGGCCGGTGTATTTGAGTGCGTTCCGATGCTCAGCGCCACCTGGTGGACGTCGGAGGAACTACCTTGATGAATCCCGGCCGGACCCGAATCCACCGCAGAGAACGCGCCGCTGGATCGGGAATGGACCGGGTAAGTAAATCTGCCCCTATAAGCCAGCTGATAAACATGTGCAGATAGCACCCTAAAAGGTGCGTGTTCAGCTCACCCCACAGTGTGATGGTCCACAGTCCTCTGGTATCAGCCATGGTGCACGAAAAAGGAAAGACTACCGCCAGGTCTGCACATGTTTTTCGTTTGCTACCGTTCGTGTTCCTGCTCCCCACTAGCTGGTCTATACATTTAAACATGTCTCAATCCGGAGCACTGCCTGTTACTGCTAATGACATGTCGGGTGTTGCCAATAATGATGGATTTGTATCAAGACGCCATAGAGCTGCGGAAATTTTTAATACTATTGCGGCAACGTGCAACCCAATGTCGGAATCTTTTGTTATGTGGGATAAACTACTGAAACTTTCAGAAAAGGAAGTACGGACTTGGTGGGACTGTGAAACATTAAATTCATATATCAGTAAGGATAAAAAAAACTTCCGACCACGGAATATTCTCCTACATTTATGGAAACTTGGAATACAATATTAAGTAAATGCTCACTGAAACTCATGCATTTAACCCCATAGCGCAATAAGACGTACCTGTACGTTTTATTGCGCATGGGGTAGTATGAAGAGGGTTCACGGGCTGAGCCCTCTTCATACACGCCGGGTGCTTGCTTCACAATGAAGCAAGCACCCGTCGCTAACACCCGCGATCGGTCCTTGTACCGATCGCAGGTGTTAACCCTTTCATCGCCGCCGACAAAGCTGCCGGCGGCATTAACGAGCGTGGGCGCCGCCATCTTGGCTCCGATCGCCGCTCCCCGTGACGTCATCGGGGAGCGGCGATCCATTGCCATGACAGCCTCGGATCACACAATGATCCGAGGCTATCATGTTTTAGGCCATCTATTACAATGTGCGATCAACAAGGCATTTCCGCCCACAGAACTGCCGCTCACTGGATGTTTTTTCTTTTTCGGACCATTCTTTGTAAACCCTAGAGATGGTTGTGCGTGAAAATCCCAGTAGATCAGCAGTTTCTGAAATACTCAGACCAGCCCTTCTGGCACCAACAACCATGCCACGTTCAAAGGCCACAAATCACCTTTCTTCCCCATACTGATGCTCAGTTTGAACTGCAGGAGATTGTCTTGACCATGTCTACATGCCGCCATGTTATTGGCTGATTAGAAATTAAGTGTTAACGAGCAGTTGGACAGGTGTACCTAATAAAGTGGCCGGTGAGTGTAGATTCTAAATTTATTTTACTCACTCAGTGTGAAACCTGGGCCTGTTTCGATAAACACAAAACGGATATCCTGGCACGAATGGTGGAAAGACGCACACAAAGCTCTTCCTCAACAGTTCTCAGTTTCTCCCTGGTTTTAGTATACGGTGCTGATTATTATGTGGCTCATATACTGCAATATAAAGGAGTAGAATGAGAAGTACTATGGCCATGAGGCCAGAGTACAAGTGCCAGCTCATATACTCAGCATATGAGTTGGTACTTGTAGTACTCCAGCCTCATGACTATAGTATTTCTCATTGTTATATGCAGTATACTGCTGGAGTACTACAAGTACCAGCTCATATGCTGAGTATTCTGCCAAGAGTTCATATACTCAGGCAAAAGTTTATATAGTCAGCATTATTGGCGGGCATTACCTTGGCGGTGGGCAAATGCGAGAGTCTCTCCACTCTCAGGATGATGCGCCGGCCTCGGTGATATCATTTTGTCGCGCGAGGTTCAAAGCTTGCGCATGTGTTATTGTACACGTCTGCTACATTGTAAGAAGCCGTGACAGTGCATCGCTGCGCATTGCCGGGAAACAAAACACAGGGGGCACCATAGTTTGGGGAATTTTCCCCGCGGCACATCCGACCATGTGTCACGGCACACTGGTTGAAAATCACTGATCTAATCAATCAAATGATACCTCCTCCAACCAACGTGAAGATCAACAGAACAGAGACATTACCACACCGCGGTCAAAAAACGTCACAGGAGGGGGGGAAGGAAACATAAACGGCGGAACCGCAAGGAGACAAAGAAGTAACAAATAATGTCTTGAACTTATCGGCTAACATCTTGACACAACCACAAATCGATGTATTAGCCAAGGGGCTTAATTTCTCACCTAGCTGTGACTTTGATTTATTTAGGACGATTCTAGATGTTAATAAGTTGGCTAGAGACATTACGGTCAGGATGCATTTTGATAATAATGTGAATGAGGACCAATCTGATGTTTCTTATGAAAATGAATACATGAATGACTTAATGGCACCTACTCACAATGTGGTACGGGCAGACCTTTCTCCACACGCAATCCTGATTTCTACCCAGTGACGTCTAGCCCGTCCATTTTGGATAGATTTCAGGAGCTTGTGGAGGGGGATAACATTAAAGCCAGAAGGCACAATTCCAGTCAATTCAGGTATAGGGGTAACTTAACAAAGAAAGAAAGGGAGTCCCTAAAACAATTGAGCGATAACCCCAATATAGTAGTGAGACTGGCAGACAAGGGGGAGTACAATGTTGGTCAGGGACTCTTCCTTATATAAGTATTTGAATGAGGAGGCGTTACGGGATGACACCACCTCCCGCCCTTTGTCCAGCAATCCGACAGATGTCTTTTCGAATAAGCTGAGTAATCTATTGGAGGAAGGGGAACACTTAGGTATAATTACCACTAAACTTAGGAAGTATTTGATGGTGGACCACCCTATATCCCCAGTCTTTCACTCGCTCCCCAAAATCCATAAGGGGATTTTCCCCCCTCCACTAAGACCGATAGTTGCCGGCATTGGGAGCTTAGGAGACAAACTGGGGGAGTGGGCCGACCACCACCTACAACCTCTTACACGAGTCACGCCCACTTTCTTCCAGGATACCAAGCACGTACTCCAGATTATGGAAGACTTTCGGTGGGGCGATGAGTAGAAGTGGGCGACATGCGACGTTGCCGCGCTGTACTCATCCATCCCGCATAAGTTGGGCCTACACTTCCTAAAGTTACACATGAACAAATACAGTACCGATGGGGATGACTTAAAAGAATTTATTTTGTTGCCCACTGAATTTTTCTTGTGCATAACTTTTTCATTTTCGACGGTAGATGTTACCTACAGGTGGAGGAGGCCCCTATGGAGGTTGAGATTCACATATCAATTTTGGGGCGACAACATCAATTTCCTCGATGTGAACCTGGCAGGTAGAGGAAGCAAAGTAGTCATCTCTCCCTATAGGAAAAGCACTGGCAGTAACTCAATGGGGCAGATTTACTTACCCGGCCCATTCGCGATCCAGCGGCGCGTTCTCTGCACAGGATTCGGGTCCGGACGGGATTTATGAAGGTAGTTCCTCCGCCGTCCACCAGGTGGCGCTGCTGCGCTGAAAATCATCTGAACGCGCCGGAATACACCAGCTTGGACCAAGTGAAGGTAAGCGCTTCCCAAGCGACACTTTTTCGGTTTTTAAATGCGGCGGTTTCTCCGAATACGTCAGGTTTTCGTTCGGCCACACCCCCCCCCGATTTCCGTCGCGCGCATGCCGGCGCCGATGCGCCACAATCCGATCGCGTGCGCCACAATCCCAGGGCAATTCAGGTACAATCGGCGCAAATCGGAAATATTCGGGTAACACGTCGGGAAAACGCGACTCGGGCCCTTAGTAAAATACCCCCATTTTTGTTGGCATCTTCGTAAAGAAACTATAGCGAGGCTGACCGGTTTCATACAGAAAAAGAAGCAGTGAAAAAACGATTTGTATGAACGTAAATATAACAAGAGTGATGTCCTCAAAGCCGAAAAGAAAATTTCAGTTGTGTCAATTAGATTTATTGCGTAACAATAAAGTAGCTGTACGTGGCAGTAACAAGGAGAAACCATTCGTTTTTTCAACCATGTATAGTGATCAGTTCTCCGAAATTTTGTGTGTCCAAATAAAGTATCTAATTGGTATTTTGTTTCTTTTTACTTTTCTGCAGTTTTATGTCATGTCCCCTTCTTATCGATCTTCCTCATGTAAGTACACAGTGACTCATCTGACTTGTCCGCGAGACGTCCATTGTTACAGTTCCTCTTCCTTTGTCTTTCTTTTTTGGCTGCAGGAGAATTTTATGAGTTTGCCAAAATCTCCGGCTCAAACATTACATTTTCATTCTATTTTCTCCTTGAGTATTTGCTTCTTAATATCTACAGACACTTCTTTATCTGCATTACTTCTGAGCACAGATTTTACACTATTTATAATAGCAGTCCCCGGGTTATGTACAAGATAGGGTCTGTAGGTTTGTTCTTAAGTTGAATTTGTATGTAAGTCGGAACTGTATATTTTATTATTGTAACCCCCAGCCATATTTTTTTTTGTTCTCTGTGACAATTGGATTTTAGAAATGTTGGATTGTCATAAGAACCAGGATTATCAATAAAGCTTCATTACAGACGCCTGTGATAACTGTTACACCTGTCACCAGAACACAGTTTTTAGGTTCTCCCGCGTCCTCCCAGTCAATACCAAGCATATCCGAAAACAATATTTGACAGATTTCAGGCTTGTTTCTTTCAAACAATAACTTTTATAAAACTTTACCTAGTCGTCCCGTGGGAGTGGTCATCATGGCTCAAAGTAAGTGCCCCCTTTCCACCAACAGCTCGTCCTCCTCGATTTTGAATTTAGAAACCCTCCCACCTCCCTCCGCTACTTTGCTTCATGCCTCCGCCTCCTCGAGGACAAAGCAAGCGATTCTAGCGCATGCGCTGTCAGCAACAGATTGCGGACATGCGCAGATAGGAGTGGAGAAGTGCCATGGCTTCCGCTCTACCTGCGCATGCGCCAGATTCAGCACAGAGTTGGTAGACAGTGAGGCGGATGCAGGAACGCAGACTCCGCAGCGAGTTGCGTCTAGCCATTGCAACCCAGTGCTCAACGAGTTGAATGAACAGGTCCGCGAGAGTATGCAGGAAGGCAAGGAGCAATGCAGGGGAGGGAGGTGGGAGGGGTTTTTTTTAATTCAAAATCAAGGAGGACAAGCTGTTTGTGGAGAGGGGGGCACTTACTTTGAGCAACGATGACCACGCCCAGAGGACGACTAGGCAAGGAGCAAGGTAAATTGTTTGAGAGAAACAAGCCAGAAATCTGATGAAAACTGTTTTCAGGTATGCTCGGTATTGACTATGAGGACGTAGGGGAACCTAAAAACAATGTTCTGGTGACAGGTTCCCTTCAAGCAAAGTGTCCTTCTTAAATATCCCTTAAAGGGTTATTCCCATCTGGGCCTTTACATTTATTTTAATTCATTTTCCATATGTAAAAATTTCTTCAATTGGATAATTTAAAAAAAAACGTTCCTGTGTGAAGATAATTTCTCATAAATGTAGTCATGTTGTCCCTTGGAAACCAGATAGCTTCCTTGGATACGACCACCTCACACTCTGGCAGCGGTGGCCAGACATGCGCTATAGAGTCCACCAGGATTCAGCAATGGGTGTGCAACATGCAGTAATTCCCGGACATTTTATATACAATAACGTTTTTTTTTTTTTTGTGCAATCCCGCCAGCAGAGGTGGCCGTATCCAAGGAGTCAGTCTTGTTTCTAAGGGACCATATGACTACATTTATGAGAAATTATCTTCACACATGTAAATTATTTTAATAACATCTAATTGAAGAAATGTTTATATATCTGGCAGATTAATGAATCTGGATGTGAATGCCCAGACGAGACGAGAATACCCCTTTAAAGATCAATTGAAATACCCAAAACATTATATACTGTAATTTTGAATTCGGTGCCATATTTGTGTAAATAGGAAAAGATGAGGCAGAGATAGGAGATGAAAATATAAACGTTACAAACACTGGAACAGCTAATACTAGGGGAAAGGTAACGCTACATATGGAATGAAGGATGGAAGGAACATACTGGGGCTCATTTATTAAGGGCTCCACGGACGCAATTTCGTCAGGTTTCCCGATTTTTTTCTTTTCTGCGCCAAATTCTGATGGATTTTGGCGCAAGCGATTGGATTTTGGCGCAAGCTTTTTGCCGCCGGCTTTCACACGACAGAAATCGGAAGGGGCGTGGCCACTGGAAAACCCGACGGATACGGAAAAAAACAAAAAATTTAAAAAATAAATTGTGTCTCAAAATCAATCACTCACATGCACCGGGAATAGGTTGGTGAACTCCAGCGGACCTCGGCGGACTTCAGCGTAGCTGCGACACCTGGTGGACATCGGGGCACGGCCTTAGTGAATCGCCGGAAGACCCGTATCCTCGTCTGAGAACGCGCCACTGGATCGTGACAGGACCACGTAAGTAAATCTGCCCCACTGCCTCTGGTGATGGAGTACTGGACAATGCCACTATACTATACACTACATAGGGATCCACATGGTATCACCATCACCATGGATTCCTGTATATACTTTGGAAAGGGGTTATTCCTGATTTTTAAGCTCCTCTATGTTAAGGAACAGTTTTTGGGGTGAGTTCAGCAACAGTTGGCTATTGGGTCAAAATTATGACCATAATCGGCCATTGTTGCGGGGCCAGTAGGTATATAATGTCCAGCAATGGGGGGGGGGTCATGGTTTCTCCTATGATCCCGTGGTAGTTATGTATATAAAGTAGGTGATGTCAACTATTCAGCCCACAAGTTCAGGACCATTTGCTGCTGCTCTCCACCCGATCCTGCGTACGAGTGGTCACTTAAGGAGTAATCTGAGCTTACGGCTAGGTTAAATTCAGTGGTTTATGGTTATGGTTTTTAGTATGAAAGGTTATTACAAATTATTGTAGATATCCAAAGGGAAAGGGTAACATCCGGCACTCCAAAAAAATATACTAGAAATTCTTAAAAATACTAATGTATCCAGTTCTTATTCATGATCTCAGACCATGAATGAGAACTGGATACATTAGTTCGAAACGCGTAGGTCATCCTTCTGGAGCATGGAGCATATGTCCTTCTTTTAAATCAAATGCAATAAATATTATGTATTTTTAAGATTTTTTAAGTATATTTTTTGGAGTGCCGGATGTTACCCTTTCCCTTTGGATATCGACAATTACTATAGCTGATCGTCACTGCTTCCTTGCACCCTCCACCATAACAGGACTTCTTATTTTGGTATACGTGAGTTAGCTGGCTATTTTTTCTTTTTTCTGGATTAAAAATTATTGCTCATTTTAAAACTTTAACAAAACAACTTATGTATTCAGCTGTATTGCTTCCACTTGTCTTCTTATTGCTAAAATTATTCATAATTGTTATCAAAATGGGTGTTTGAGGAGTTTAGGGTGGGCATGTGTTATGTATATTACCAGGTGGGATCCCGGCTAGCAGATGCACACAAACAAATGTGTATAGATACATAATAAGAAAAAAAGAAGAAAGCAGAAAAAGTGTCATCACTCACCTCAAAATATCAAGAACAGAACAACTTTGTGATGTTGTAACAGATTGGTTGTGATGGGAACAGGTCCAGGGATCTGTTATCAGGGTGGAAAGTAATGATGCAAAAGAGAAAACTGCAAATGCTTATACCCAAGAGGGGTAGGAGGAGGAGAAATGTAAACAGAGGAGGAGAGATGCAGAGGGAGGAGAGAGGAGGAGAGATGTAGAGGGAGGAGGGGAGATGTAGAGGGAGGAGGGGAGATGTAGAGGGAGGAGAGCAGAGGTGAGATGTAGAGGGAGGAGAGAGGAGGAGGGATGTATGTATAGGGAGGAGAGAGGAGGAGAGATATAGAAAGAGAAGAGAGGAGGAGAGATGTAGAGGGAAGAGAGATGTAGAAGGTGGAAAGATGTAGAGGGTGGAGATAAGAGGAGACATGTAGAGGGAGGGGAGAGTTGGAAAGATGAATAGGGAGGAGAAATGTAGAGGGAGGAGAGCTGAGGAGGGAGGAGGAGAGATGTAGAGGAATGAGAGATCTAGAGGGAGGAGAGAGGAGGAGAGATGTAGAGGGAGGAGAAAGGAGAAGGGATGTAGAGGGTGGAGAGGAGGAGAGATGTAAAGGGAGGAGAGAGGAGGAGAGATGTAGAGGGAGGAGAGATCTAGAGGCAGGAGAGCAGAGGCGGGATGCAGAGAGAGGAGAGAGGAGAAGGAATGTAGAGGGGGAAGAGGAGGAGAGATGTAGAGGGAGGAGAGAGAAGGAGAGATGTAGAGGGAAGAGAGATGTAGAGGCAGGAGAGAAAAGGAGACATGTAGAGGGAGGAGAGAGCTGGAGAGATGAAGAGGGTGGAGAAATGTAGAGGGAGGGGAGATCTAGAGGGAGGAGAGCAGAGGCGAGATGTAGAGGGAGGAGAGAGGAGGAGGGATGTATAGGGAGGAGAGAGGAAGAGACATGTAGAGTGAGGAGAAAGGAGAAGGGATGTAGAGGGGGAGAGGAGGAGAGATGTAAAGGGAGGAGAGAGGAGGAGAGATGTAGAGGGAGGAGAGAGGAGGAGAGATGTAGAGGGAGGAAAGGAGGAGAGATGTAAAGGGAGGAGAGATGTAGAGGGAGGAGAGAGGAGGAGAGATGTAGAGGGAGGAGAGATATAGAGGGAGAAGAGATATAGAGGGAGGAGATAGGAGGAGAGATGTAGAGGGAAGAAAGAGGAGGAGAGGGAGGAGAGATATAGAGGGAGGATAGAGGAGGAGAGATGTAGAGGGAGGAGAGAGGAGGAGAGATGCAGTGGGAGGAGAGTGGTGGAGAGATGTAGCGGGAGGAGAGAGGAGGAGAGATGTAGAGGGAGGAGGAGGTGGAGAGATGTAGAGGGAGAAGAGAGGAGGAGAGATGTAGAAGGAGGAGAGAGGATGAGAGATGTAGAGGGAGGAGAGAAGAGGAGAGATGTAGCAGGAGGATAGAGGTGGAGAGATGTAGCGGGAGGAGAGAGGAGGAGAGATGTAGCGGGAGGAGAGAGGAGGAGAGATGTAGAGGAAGGAGAGAAGGTGGAGAGATGTAGAGGGAGGAGAGAGGAGTGATGTAGAGGGAGGAGAGAAGAGGAGAGAAAAATTCTTTTTTTGAAACTTCTTGGGAAGAGGAGTTGTTGATGAACCTCTATCTGGAGAGCAAGCTGCGGCGCTCTACCATAGGACATGGCTGATATGTAACTTGTTGCTTTATTGGAATAAACCTCAAGAAATATCGCTCAGTGCTTGTCTTCTCTGATCATGAGGGTCTTTCATGACACACCCTACATTAGCACCTCCACACTGGTGCACCCTACATCAGCTCCTCCACACTGGTGTACCCTACATCAGCTCCTCCACACTGGTACATCCTACATCAGCTCCTTCACACTGGTACACCCTACATCAGCTCCTCCACACTGGTACATTCTTCATCAGCTCCTCCACACTGGTGCACCCTACATCAGCTCCTCCACACTGGTGTACCCTACATCAGCTCCTCCACACTGGTACATTCTTCATCAGCTCCTCCACACTGGTACACCCTACATCAGCTCCTCCACACTGGTACATCCTACATCAGCTCCTCCACACTGGTACATTCTTCATCAGCTCGTGCACACTGGTGCACCCTACATCAGCTCCTCCACACTGGTACACCCTACATCAGCTCCTCCACACTGGTACACCCTACATCAGCTCCTCCACACTGGTACACCCTACATCAGCACCTCCACACTGGTACATTCTTCATCAGCTCCTCCACACTGGTACACCCTACATCAGCTCCTCCACACTGGTACACCCTACATCAGCTCCTCCACACTGGTACACCCTACATCAGCTTCTTCACACTGGTACACCCTACATCATCTCCTCCACACTGGTACACCCTACATCATCTCCTCCACACTGGTACACCCTACATCAGCTCCTCCACAGTGGTACACCCTACATCAGCTCCTCCACACTGGTACACCCTACATCAGCTCCTCCACACTGGTACATTCTTCATCAGCTCCTCCACACTGGTACACCCTACATCAGCACCTCCACACTGGTACACCCTACATCAGCTTCTTCACACTGGTACACCCTACATCAGCTCCTCCACAGTGGTACACCCTACATCAGCTCCTCCACACTGGTACACCCTACATCAGCTCCTCCACACTGGTACACCCTACATCAGCTCCTCCACAGTGGTACACCCTACATCAGCTCCTTCACAATGGTACACCCTACATCAGCTCCTCCACACTGGTACACCCTACATCAGCTCCTCCACACTGGTACACCCTACATCAGCTCCTCCACACTGGTGCACCCTACATCAGCTCCTCCACACTGGTACACCCTACATCAGCTCCTCCACACTGGTACACCCTACATCAGCTCCTCCACAGTGGTACACCCTACATCAGCTCCTTCACAATGGTACACCCTACATCAGCTCCTCCACACTGGTACACCCTACATCAGCTCCTCCACACTGGTACACCCTACATCAGCTCCTCCACACTGGTACACCCTACATAAAGGTTCTACCCCCCTGGTTCTCAGAGAACAGATTTGCATAGGCTCAGAATTCCAAGGGGACCCTGTGTCTGACTATATGGAGGCCTAGTGAGGTTCAGTGTGGTATCTATTGTTTGGTGTTGATCTCTGTTTTCAGCTGCAGCCTGAGATCCTGATAAATGAATGAATATAAATATCATAAAACTCAATTTCACAATTATTTAATTTCATTGTGACTTTTCTTCATATCATCGGACAAGGTCACCTTACAGCTTGTCACTGGATAATAAAATGTACAGTATATGGGACATTTTAGCCACTTTTGGGGGCGGGGCAGTCCTGAGGAAGGACACATTTGTTGGTGCCCGCTGGTATCCAGTATCCGTCTTTACAACCGCAGCCTATGTCACATAAGTAATTACAGAGTGATGTAGGATCATAATATCTTGCACAAGATTGCTCACATCTGTTAAAACAATTTTTATATGTGTAGTTGCCGGTGCAGCAGTCTTCCTTATTCACACACGTGCCGGATTCGTTTTCTAGCGTGCCGCTTTCGCAGAAACATTTGGACACACACCCTCCCTGGCATTGTTTATAAAGGGAATCGCAGCTTCTTGCACAGGGGTCTTCACACGCCACATATTCTTTGCCTTTTTCACAAATCACTTGAAAAAGAATTGCATTTAATAAAGTTTTCTTTGTCAATATTTTGATATTTATAGATATAAACTTTGCAATCATAGTTTAATTAACTCCTTTTTGTAAATTACCTAATTGTAACCAATGATTTATGCTTATTCTTTGCTTGTGTGCTCAACTCATAGACCTCCTCTTGTTCATGGAATTTAGTTGTGAGCTGGTGCTAGTTCAAGGTTGATGAGAAAATTCCCCTCCGGCACTCGGATAGACGATAAAAACCTCACTTTATTTTATATATAAAAAATACAGTGGGGCACATTTACTTACCTGTCCGGAGGAGTTTAACAGAAAGTGCATTGTCCGTGTATAATGCCCTGTGCCGCGATTCACAAAGACTGTGCGCCTGATATCCTGCATGTGTCACTTCCCCGCTCAGGTCCCCGGAGTTCACCTTCTTCTTCCCAGTGCATGTAAGTGCATTGGATTGTGACACAATTTGAAAGTTAAATCGCCGAGCCCAGCCTGAATCAGTTGGATCGTCCGACAGCCCGCCCCCCAATTTCTGTAGCATAAAAACTGCACCAAAATTCGATCGCGTGCGACACGATCCCCTGTTAAATATCTATCACAGCTGTGCAAAACCCGAAAATGTCGGAAAGTCTGAAAAAAATGCATCCACAGACTCTTAGTAAATAAGCCCCAAAGTGTTCACATTTGCGGCTCAAATCAGATCAATGGGGCACATTTACTAAGGGTTACGGAATACACTTTTGTCGGTTTATTGCTGTTTTCGGGATTTGCGCAGCTTTGCCAGGTATTTAACAGGGATTTGCGCTGAGATTGTGTCACATGTGTTCGCATTGTGGTGCAGTTGCGCTAGTTTTCATGCGACAGAAATCGAGGGGGCGGGCCGTCGGACATTCTGACTGATACGGACTGAGCGCGGGATTTAATCCCTAGGCGCACCAGGGCGTTATAGTACGTCCCCGGGGCTAAATGATAAGCGCACGGGGACGTTCTATAACGTCCTGCTTCTCGCACCGGCTCACAAACGGAGCCAGCACCAGAAGCAGCGGCTGTCAGCTGTCTATCACAGCTGACAGCCTGCGCTAACAACCGCGGATCCGATCGCGGTCGTTAACCCCTTACACGCCGCGGTCAAGCATGATCGCGGCGTGTAGTGGTGTTTGCGCTGTGGATCGGATCCCCTGTGCCGCTTACCGGGGGATCCAATCCTCTTCTGGGCAGCTCCGAGGACTGGCATGTGCCCCGGAGCTGCCCGGTCTCCATGGCAGTCAGACCCCTTCCGGGTCTGACTGTAAAGTGTCTGAGCATGCGCGAGCATGCCAGACAGATTACACTGCTCTACAATAAAATAGAACTTGAACAAGCAATCAGAGTATCGCTGATTCAAGTTCAAGTATGTATAAGTAAAAAAACACTAAAGTTAATACATTAGAATAAATAAATAAAAAATAAATACATAAAAATATAAGCCCCTAAAACGTCACTTTCCTATAAAAACACTTAATAAAGTATAAAAAACACAAAAAAAAACCTGCATATTTGGTATTGCCGCGTCCGTAACAATCTGTATTAAAAAAACAGAATTGTTACTGGACCCGCACAGTAAACGCCGGAGAAAAAAAACGCAAAAACTTCCCGAAAAAATATTATTTTTAATTAATGCCCTATAAAAAAATGCTCTAAAAAGTGATTTAAAAAATGTTATGCACTCTAAAATAAGCCCACTAAAAAGAACAACTATTATCGCAAAAAATAAAAAAGTTATGCATATGAAAAGATGGTGATGCTAAAATGAACAAGATTTTCTCCAAATTGGTTTTTATTCAGTACAATTGAATAAAATACACAAACCCCCACATATTTGGTATCGCTGCGTCCGTAACAATCTGCATAATAAAACAGAATCGTTATTAGATCCGCAAAGTGAACCCCGTAAAAAAAAAAAGTAGCTCCAAAAAAAGATAATTTTCAATTATTACCCTATAAAAAAATGCTCTAAAAAGTGATTTAAAAAATGTTATGCACTCTAAAATAAGACCACTAAAAAGAACAATCCTTCTCGCAAAAAATAAGCCCTTAAACAGATTTGTGAGGCGAAAAATAAAAAAGTTCTGCATATGAAAGACGGTGATGCTAAAATTAACAACATAATGGGGGTCATTTACTAAGGGCCCGATTCGCGTTTTCCTGACATGTTACCTGAATATTTCTGATTTGCGACGATTTTCACTGTATTGCCCCGGGATTTTGGCGCACGCGATCGGATTGTGTCGCATCGGCGCCGGCATGCACGCGACGGAAATCGGGGGGCGTGGCCGAGCGAAAACCCGAAGGATTCGGAAAAAGCGCTGAATTTAAAACAATAAAAGTGTCACTTGGGACGCACTTACCTTCACTTGGTCCGGCTCGGTGAAGTTGAGTGCGTTCAGATGCTTTTCAGCGCAGCAGCGCCACCTGGTGGACGGCGGAGGAACTACCTTGATGAATCCCGGCCGGACCCGAATCCACCGCAGAGAACGCGCCGCTGGATCGCGAACAGACCGGGTAAGTAAGTAAATCTGCCCCACAGTATTTGCCAAATTACTTTTTATTCAGTAAAAATGGGAAAAAATAAAAAAACTCTATATAAATGAGGTCTTTTTGTAATCGTGGTGACCCATAGAATAAAAATAATATACTATTTTTATGGTATGGTAAAAAAAAAACATAAAAATGTTCCTAAAAATTGATAATTTTCATTTCCTCCACCAACAAAGAGTTAATAAAATCTCACCAATTAGCTATAGATGCCCCAAAATTACGTACCAGAAAAGTGCATCTCATGTGGCAAAAGAAATAAGCCCCTGTAGGTCCTCAATAAAAAAAGAAAGAATTATAGCCAGTACAATGTGACATAGCAAATCTGATCTGCACGGCGCCTCCTTCCCTTCTATGCCCGGCCGTGCGCCCATACAGCAGGTTACCAGCACATATGGGGTATCGGTGCATTCGGGAGGAATTGGGTATCAAACTTTGTGGAGCCTTTTTTCATTAAATCCATTGTAAATGTTTAATTTTCCACCCAAAATGAGTGTATTGTCAAAAAATATTACAATCTGCAGACTGCACCTCCATTTTGTTTTAACCCCTATAAAACACGTAAAGGGTTAACAAACTTCTTAAAAGTGGTTTTTCATACGTTGAGGGGTTTAGTTTCCACAATGGGGTAATTTACGAGTCTCGCTATTATTTAGGCCTCTCAGTGTCAATTAGAAGTTGAGCAGGTCCATCTAAATACGGGTTTTGGTGATTTTACGAAAAATGTGAAAAATGGCACCTAAATTCTGAGCCTCATAACATTCTAGTAAAATATGTGGAATCTTAAAAAACCATGCCAACATAAAGCAGACATTTGGGAAATGTAAGCTATACATTTATTTGGGTGCTTTGACTATCTATATCAAAAGTAGAGAATTTAGAACTTTTAAAATAAAGAATTTTTCCAAATTTTTGCCAAATTTTGTTTTTTTTTTCATAACTAAACGCAAAAGATTTCATTCAAATTTTTTTACAAATTTAAAGTACAATGTGTCACGAGAAAACAATCTCAAAATCCCCTGGATATCTCATAGCGTTCCAAAACTATAACCACTTATAGTGACACAGGCCAGATTTGAAAAATGGGAGCGCGTCCTTAAGCCCAAAAGAGTGCCGAAGGGGTTAAGATGCAAATTGTGTCACAAGACAATGCACTTGCATGCACCAGGAAGAAGAAGGTGAACTCCTGCGGACCTGAGCGGGGAAGCGACACATGCAGGATATCGGGTGCACGATCTTAGTGACTCCCCGCACAGCGCATTATACACGGACAATGCACTTACATGCACCAGGAAGAAGAAGGTGAACTCCTGCGGACCTGAGCGGGGAAATGACACATGCAGGATATCGGGCGCACGGTCTTTGTGAATCACGGCACAGCGCATTATACACGGACAATGCACTTGCATGCACCAGGAAGAAGAAGGTGAACTCCTGCGGACCTGAGCGGGGAAATGACACATGCAGGATATCGGGCGCACGGTCTTTGTGAATCGTGGCACAGGGCATTATACACGGACAATGAACTCCTCGGACCGGGTAAGTAAATGTGCCCCAAGGTGTTTAGTTTACAAACAGTCTGAATCATGGTCTGGGGTAACTAAGGAAGCACCGGGTGTTTCTGGTAACTCCTCCCCCAAAGTATCATTATTGATCAGTATCGGTGTCAGTATCAGCCAGGGGCAGGGTCTAATAGGCAAATGCTTAGGACAAAGCAGGGGGTCTTCATTAGGCTTTTCTTGCTTATAATATCACTTAGCTATCATGCCGTGGGATGTTGGCACAGGTAGTCAGATTGTTCTCTCCATACATTATAGATCACTAAGCATTGTCGGTCCTACCCAGAATTACCAGCAGTGTGTAGCATGGCCGGTACAATTCTGGGGTGAATCCAGCGCTGCCTTTTTATATCCTACTCAGCATTTTTTTGTGCAGAACAAGAGGACAACGAAAACACTAGACAGGGTTAACTTTTTTTTACAGAACATTGCCTAAGGCAAAGATAATGTACCCATATTCAAGTGTCATTAAAATGTAAATTTTATTTTAATCAAAGTAAAAAATTCCTAAATTGTTTGAAGTGAATAAACTCTTTTAAAAAACCCAATGCTGTGTGGACTGTATTATTATGGCCTTTCAGAAGAAATAGTAACTAGTAGTTGTTTTACATTCAATATGCTGTAACATATTTCTTCATCTGCTGCTGTGTAACGCTAATTAAGTTGTTGGATACATTGTAGCATGTGTGTCTATTGCTGACACTAGATGTCAGTGTTGTTGTGCTTCTGACTAAGCCTGTATATTCCGATATTAACTTTTTACATAGCAGCCTGGTTTATAGTGGCCAATAAATATTTTTTGGCACTGTGTAAGCATCATTTAAGAGTGAATGTACCCTACTATTCAACAGGTTTAAGAATAGAGGCTATCCCAAAACACATCTATATAGAGCATACCCCAGAGCCAAAAGAACTGAACGGGATACACTTATAAGAACTACTGAGAGGAAAGAACATCAGGACCAAATATGTTGCATAGCAACATCAGATCTCTGGAATCATCAAAAAATACTGGCCTATCCTGCTGGCGGATAACGATTTGAAAGATAAACTCACTACATACCCAGCAATCACCTATCGGAGAGGAAAAAACCTGAGGGACTACCTGGTGAGGAGCCACTTTACAAGAGGACCCATAAATGAGACCTGGCTGCACTCCATCCAAATAGGGTCATATCCATGTGGGAATTGTACCTTTTGTAAATTTATGCCCCCAACCAGAAAATTCACTAACCCCAGTAATGGTGAAGAGTTCACCATTAGACAATATATGAACTGTAAAAGTGAGGGGGTCGTGTATGCAGCGCAGTGCACGTGCCCCCTACTCTATGTCGGAAAAACCGTTCAAGAATTGCGCAGACGCATATCAGGACATCTGAGTTCCGTCACCACCAATAAAGACACCCCAATTTCTAAATATATCAGACTGGTACATAGGGGAGATGTCAATTGTTTGAAATTCTGGGGAGTGGAGAAGCTAAAATTGGGTCCCAGAAAAGGTAACCTTGACAAACTGTTGTTACAAACGGAAGCACGATGGATCCACAAACTAAAATGTAGAAGCCCGCAAGGCTTAAACAAAGGCTTTACCTTCCTATAAAAAATACTGGCTGCCCTCTCTATACACCTCTTTAAAGGAAACCTACCACTTCTGAAGGTAGGTATGAGATGCAAACACCGGGCACCAGCTCAGGGTGAGCTGGTGCCGGTGCTTAGTTTCGTTAGTGTTAAAACCGCGGTATTGCGGTTTTAACACTTTTTAAACTTTATAGCAGAAACTGCTATAAAGTTTAAAAAGTGTTAAAACCGCAATACCGCGGTTTTAACACTAACGAAACTAAGCACCGGCACCAGCTCACCCTGAGCTGGTGCCCGGTGTTTGCATCTCATACCTACCTTCAGAAGTGGTAGGTTTCCTTTAAGCTCTATGGATCTGTGAAAAATTGATTATAAATTAATTCAAATTTCCCCTTGGTAGATAATGTATAGTCTGAGATGAATCAAAAGGGTGTAGAGAATCACTCCACTAATGGACAATGGCAAACATAAATGGAAGAATGAGAATCCCTTGAAAAATTAACTTCACAAAAATACTTTAATTAGAATCTACACATTGCTGATAACTTACACATAGTGAAGTAAATAACCATTAAAATCATCTTAATGTTGGCCATAACACGAAATCTGAGAACAGAGTTATAATGAACTGCTATCATTGGAAATGATCGCCCCCCATCAAATCTCTTATCTGTGATACAAATCACAAACATCTGTCCATCAAACAGCAATGATTCACAAGAAAGGGATTGTAGCTGAATATACACCGATGTCTCCCCAACGCAGAGCCCTATGGAAGCTAAACACGTGAGTTAAAGGACACCTGTCATCAGGTCTCTGCCACTAGTCCTGTCACCTCTACCTGTTGGAGCAGCTCACAAGGATCCCATCCCAGCCTTTATCTAGTTATTTCATACATTATTCATTGTAAAATCATCTATTTTTTATCATGTGAATGAGGCTGGTCACATGGTCAGAGGCAGTGATGTCACCCCTGTTACCCCTCCCCTCTCCTCCCCCTGTTCATGTCTGTGTGTAATGTATAGTAAAGCATGGCTAGTGTGTGTGCTGCATCTGCTGACATGCTGCATCCTCCTAATATACAGGTGAGAGACACAGACATCAGCTACACATGAATCTGACATGTTCTGCTGTAACATGGCTGCAGCCTGGAGCTGCTGTATCTCTCCTATACACACACACACACATGCACACACAGGCTGCAGGGGGCTTGGCCACCAGCACCAGGAAGCACATCATTATACAGCCTCACATCATTATACAGGCTGTCAGTCATGCACTGGGGGTGTGGCTGTACCTCCCACTCATGAATAAGGTGGACAGCTTGAATATGCTAATGCTTCATTGGACATCTCACAGGTCATTTGCATACAGCTTTAGGACCTCATTGCTTAGGTTTACAGGCATGTAGAGGGACAATGAAGGGATAGAGGCAATGTTCTCTAATGGCAGTTTATGAAAATATATTTAGTTTAGGGGGTTATTTTGCATGACGGGTTCTCTTTAAGTTCATGAGTAGATACATTAAAATCTGTAGACCGACTGTGAGCAATACTCTAGTTGATATATGAACATAATATACTTACCTTGTATGGCACGAACTAAGTGCCGGAGCATGTGCACATATAAATTCAGATGGCACGAACTAAGTGCCGGAGCATGCGCATAACAATCACGGGTGGCACTAACTAAGTGCCGGAGCATGCGCACATATAAATTCAGATGGCACGAACTAAGTGCCGGAGCATGCGCATAACAATCACGGGTGGCACTAAGTGCCAAGACATGCGCACCAGAGATTCGGGATCCGCATATTTCTTCGGCTCGCATGCGCCGAAGACGGGCAGCCATTGGGGAGAGGACCCACGATAATCGATCGACATTGGTTAGCAATGACATGTAGTCATTGCGGTAAGTGATTATTATTTGTTTAAAAATCTGTCATTCAATTAACGGACCCATGAGGTTAACCTAGACGGTGGAAACGACCACTGAATGGCTAAACAGTATACGGGGGAGGACCACTAAAGTTTATATAACCCTAGATTAAGCACGCCGCCACTACCTATAGCCCATTACCCCTGAGGAAGCCACGTTAACTGGCAAAACATGTTGGGGGGCTGATAGTTCTTGGTTTTAATATCAATGTAGTGTGGAACGTAGCTAAACAATAGCAAAAAGTTAGGCAGCTCAGAGCTGCAGATCGGAGCTAGCCATTAGTAGGCACACAGTGCCAAAAAATATTTATTGGCCACTATAAACCAGGCTGCTATGTAAAAAGTTAATATCGGAATATACAGGCTTAGTCAGAAGCACAACAACACTGACATCTAGTGTCAGCAATAGACACACATGCTACAATGTATCCAACAACTTAATTAGCGTTACACAGCAGCAGATGAGGAAATATGTTACAGCATATTGAATGTAAAACAACTACTAGTTACTATTTCTTCTGAAAGGCCATAATAATACAGTCCACACATCATTGGGATTTTTAAAGGAGTTTATTCACTTCAAACAATTTAGGAATTTTTTACTTTGATTAAAATAAAATTTACATTTTAATGACACTCGAATGTGAGAACTCAGCATTTAGCTCAAAAATTTGGATGCAGCAATAATGATTTTTATGATAAGGTCCTATGGACAAATACCCTAGGTGATAATAAGTTAGGTGATAATAAATAAGTAAGATAAATACTTACTTTCTACCGGTTGTACAGTTATCAGCATGAGGAGCACACCTGCAAAATATAAAAAAAACCTCTATCTTGGTATAAAGAGCTAAAAGCGTATAGAATATAGAAAATTAAAGGTCAATTGCCGGGAACAAAAGGAAACCAGATATGATAGTATCAACAGTTTCAAGGAAATCTACCACCAGGATGAAGGATTGTAAACCAAGCACACTTACATACTGGTGTGAGCCCCCTCTGTGTCACTGGTGTCCCAGCAACCCATGTCCTGGGTCGCCTGCGCACCCATGCCCCTCTCTTTACCCCAGTACCCCTGCCATCTTACTCACCTCGCCTCAATCCAGCGCTGGCTTTGGCAGTCCGGCGCGCACGTCCCACCCCCTTGGTCCGGCACGCAGGTCCCACCCTCTTGTGCCGGCTTCCGAAGATGCCAACCATTATGTTTAATGCCCTGCGCTGTTATGGTGATTTCCTGTTGTGACCCTGGTTTCGTTCCTGACTGCTGCCTTCCTTGACCTATTGCTATGTCCCAGTGTTGGGTACTCTGATCCTGTGCTGCCTGTCCTGACCTCCTGCCTGTCCAAGACTACGGTTCTGCCTAACGTTTCTGTACCTCGCCTTGGCTTCCAACGCAGAAAAAAGTTACAACTGTGGAATGACCTGGGGGTACCACGCGCACCATGTACTACCCGCTTTGCGGCGGGCTCTGGTGAAAACTGGGTACCACTTAGATTCTTTTTCGTTTAAATCTTTTTTATTGAAATTTTTGTGGTACAAAATTATTATACATTCACTGTATCACCAAATACATTTATTGTATCAATACATACAATGTATATCACGCTTAGTCTAATTTTTTATATATGATCTGTATTTGTTTATATAGCTATGACATAGCGTATTTCAAATAATTCCATGTAATCAAAGATGGTAGCGTTAACATATAAAACACAAAGAAACCATAAACATGTGAACATGTGAACATAGGCTCGTCCAAGTTTACGCTTGTTGAAGGATAAAAGATCTATATGAAATTGTAATTGAAATTGAAAGAATATTCTCCTTTTTTATTATTTTACTCTACACTTTATGGATACGTCTTCTCCCGAACATATTGGTCCTTGAGGCTTGTTAACACTTATTGTGCTGGTTTATGGGTCAGCCATGGAGCCCAAATTTCTTCTATAGGTTGTTTACGAAGTAGACCAAAGGCTAAGTGTTTCTCATATTCATAAGTAGTATTTACACTTGCTATGAATTCTGAAAAGGGGGGACATGTGGGGCTTTTCCAGTGTCTCGCTATTATAAGTCTTGCTATGGCTAGAGTCTTGCAGCTCAAAATTTTATGTTTCCATGAAAGGTTATGGAGGTCTAAGCTTAATAGTGCTGTTGCTGGGCTGCACTTAAGTGAATTACCTATCATTAGATGCAGCAAGTTGAAAACTCTGGTCCAGTATGACTGTAACATTGGGCAGTCCCAAAAAATATGTAATAGAGTACCTTTATTTCCACCGCACCTCCAGCATGTGGGTGATGAGAGTGGGTATGCTTGGTGAATACGGTCTGGGGTATAATACCACCTCAGTATAATTTTGATGGCATTTTCTATGTGAGTAGTGCATTTTAGAGCGGTGTGGGTGATGCCAATTGCTTTATTCCAGTCCTCTGGAGGTATTTTACAGCCTAGATCTCTTTCCCATAATCTAAAAGTATAGAAATTTTGAAATTGCATGAGAGAAGTTATATATGAATATATGGGTTGTAGACCTCTCAAGGGTTGTTGTATCATGGTATGAAGGCGAGGGTTGTATATATGAGTTAACTCTCCAGTTTTGTCAATAAAATGTTTCACTCTAAGATAGGTGAATAATGCATTACTAGGAAGGGTATAATGTCGCTGTAAATCACAGAAAGTTTTGATCTTGTTTTCCTCCAGTAATTGCTTAACGGTCTGGATCCCTTTATCTCTCCAGACTTGCATATTGAGATCTGGTAAAGCATACTCCATTGTTTCAATTGACATATCCGATAGTTTTAAGTTGGTATGTTTTAGTGTTGTAGATTTATGTGATTGAGCCCAGATGTCCAAAAGATTACGTGTCATAGGGAGCATTGACTTGGGATGAGGGAAGTTCCATAGGGAGGCTGACAGTAATGTATCTATTTTGGTGTTACTTGCTGTGACTTCCTCTATGTGCATCCAAGGGAGTAATGTTTTGGTTTTAAGCCACTGCGATGCTTGTTGGAGCACCGTGGCGCAGTAATATCCTTTAATATCTGGGACTCCCAGTCCTCCTGCGAGTTTGTGTTTGGATATGATTTTGTGTGAAGTACGTGGTTTATTTCCTTTCCAGATGTATGAGGTCATGATGTTGTGGGCTCTAATAAAGAACCTGTTCGGGAGGGCCATAGGTAGAGTGCGGAACAGATAAAGTAATCTAGGGAGGAGAAGCATCTTATAGGCAGCTATTCTGCCCAGCCAAGATATTTCTTTATTTAACATCAGTTTAGCTTCTTTGTCTAGTTTGTTTAATAAAGTTTCGTAGTTCTCTGTGTAGAGTTTAGTGGATGGAAAAGTAACTTGTACTCCCAGATATTGAATATTATGTGTTTTCCAGTCAAAGGGATATTTCTTTTGTAAGAAGAATAGGGAGTCTGGTTTTATGTATAATGGAAGGGCTTGGGTTTTGGTGGTATTGAGTTTATAGTAAGAAATGTTTCCAAAGGCTTGTAAGATGGACATTGCTGCTTCTAGGGAGTCTTCAGGATTGGTAAGGGATAGGATAATATCATCTGCATATAATGCAATTACATGTTTCTTATTACCTACATTAATACCCTGTATTGAGGGAGAGTGTTGGATAGTTTGAGCAAGAGGTTCCAATGATAGGTTAAAAATCAGGGGGGATAGGGGACATCCCTGTCGTGTGCCATTCGATATGTCAAATGGCTTCGACAAGGTACCGTTGGTATAAACTCTTGCAGAAGGTGCAGAGTATAGATTTTTTACTGCGGAAAGAAAGGTCCCCTCGAAACCCATGCATGTGAGAGCCGAGAAGGCGTACGACCAGTGGATGCGGTCAAACGCCTTCTCGGCGTCCAGAGCTAGCAATACAGCAGGTGTTTTTTGTTGTTCCAAGAGATTGACTAAATCCACTATTTTCCTGGTATTATCCGAAGCTTGCCTATTTTTTATGAAACCTGTCTGATTGTCATTTATCAGACTAGGTAGGTATTTCATTAGGCGAGAGGCTAGTATTTTTGCATAGATTTTAGTATCAATATTTAATAATGATATTGGCCTGAAGTTTTGGGGGCATTCGGGTGCTTTACCAGGCTTCGGGATGGTGACTATTAGAGCCTCTTGATTTTCTTTTGGGAAACATTTTGAAGTTATCATGGTGTTAAAAGTTTTTGTCATATGTGGTATGAGCAACTCTGAGTGTAATTTATAATATTCCCCTATGATTCCATCTGGTCCTGGGGCTTTATGTGATGGGGTTTCTCTAATGGCTTGTCTGACTTCATCTAAAGTGAATGGCAGATTTATGTGTTCCTTTTGGGATTCTGATATAGCTTTAAGTTGAAGCTTGCTTAAGAAGGCATTTATTTCTTGCTGGGAAGGTTGGTAGGTGAAAGGGTCTTTCTGTAGATTATATAGGGTTTCATAATAATCCCTGAATCTGTTAGCTATGTCCTCCGGAGTTATTAATTTTCCCTTATTATCTGCTGTGAAAAGGAATGGTATTTTTGCCTTAAGTTGTTTGTTTTTAAACTTTTTGGCTAGGATCTTTCCTGCCTTGTTACCTTGGGCATAATATAAGGCTCCAGTTTTTTGGAGTCTCTTTTCATATACATGTAATAAGAGCATGCGTAGTTGTTCCCGTTTGTTTAAGATTTTTGTTGCTAAGTTTAGGTTTGGGGATTGTTTATTCAACACCTCCAATCTTTGTATTTCCTGTGTAATGGCTTCTGCTTCTTGTGCTCTGCGTATTTTGTCTTGGATTCCCAATTTAATGAATGTGCCTCTAATATATACTTTATGGGCGTTCCATAATAAGATGGGGTCTGGGACAGACGTAGTGTTGAACCTAAAATATTCCTTCAGATCTCTTTCAAAGATAGCTTTGTATTTAGGTTGTTTCAATAAATATTCGTTGCATTTCCAAATATAGGTAGGTGTTTGTTCTTGTGTGTCTGATATATTTATGGAAATGGGAGCATGGTCCGACCATGTAATAGTGGCTATGTTAGTTTCATCCACCCTGGTGAGCAGATTTTTGCTAATTAAGAATAGATCAATCCTAGAATAGGAATTGTGTACAATGGAGTGGAAGGTGTAGTCTCTCTCTGAACTATGTTGGGCTCTCCATATGTCAAATAGGTTTGTTTTGCTAATGGCGTGGTTCAGACTCTGCGTACGTCTAGTGGGGGCTGATGTACTATCCATGTCTGGGTCTGGAATTATATTAAAGTCTCCTCCCATAATTATTTCCCCTTGTGAGTGTTTTTGTATAATGCGCATCATTTTATGGAAAAAGTGTGTTTGGTGTTTGTTTGGTGCGTAAATGTTGATCAGAGTAAACACTTCATTGTTAATCATACATACAAGTAAAATATACCTTCCCATTGTGTCCTGAATTACCTTAATTTCTTGAAAAGCTATGGAGTTTTTGATTGCTACAATAACACCTCTACTTTTTGTACGAAAATGAGAATGATATATCTGGGTAAACGCGGGGTTATGAATTCTATGTGCATCTTTTTCCAGAAGATGCGATTCTTGCACATATAAAATATCAGCTTTTTGGTCCCGCATTTCTTTCCAAAGTTGTGCCCTTTTAAATGGGCTATTAAGGCCCTTGGTATTAATCGATATGATTTTTACTCCCATAGCATATTCAATATTTGAGCTAATTCTGGACTTACAATCCCCTTAACTGTTTGGATAGATGGAAGAATATCTTCAATTACTTTTAACAATGTACATTTTACTTTGGTTATGCATATTGAGCCTTTTTTAACGAAAACATAACTGTAATAAAGAACAAAGTTGAGCATACTAATAGCTCCTATGTGAACTAAGGATTGCAGCATATATGCTGCTCAGGTTGGGGTATGTAACACAGTTCGGGTGTAACGTTACCAGTCCTGTAGATTGAGTGAGTAATGAAACAGGTGTCAACTCCTCTCCGAACTTCAGGTGTTTCTTTTGTTCTTTGACCCGACTTTATGCCATTCTTCTTGTATTGCAGCTGGGGGGTTTCTTGATTTCGTTAGGTTCTCCGGAGTTGGGATTCCCCATCTTTTAAGTAGTGTGGTCCCCTCTTCTGTTGTCTTCACCACCGAGATGATACCATTTTTAGAGATGAGTAGTTTCGTGGGAAAACCCCATTTGTATGGGATTTGATTCTCTCTGAGAGCAGTAGTAATAGGCGTCATCATTCTTCTGAGTCTCAGTGTTGCTGCTGATAAATCGGTATAAAGTGATATATCTTGAAAAGGTTGGGGGAGAGTACCTTTCTTCCTAGCAGCAAACATGAGTCGGTCTTTGACCGTGTAAAAATGGATCCGTGCCAAAACATCTCTTGGGATTTCTTCCGCCAAGTGTCTTGGCCGTGGTAGTCTGTGTGCTCTGTCAATGGCCATGTCTGCATTTGTGCAATCAGGAATTAGGGTCTTAATAAGCTTTTGGATATAAGAGGTTAATTCATTTTGAGGTATCAGCTCTGGTATGCCTCTGAATTTTATGTTATTCCGGCGTGACCGGTCTTCCAGGTCAGCCAGTTTGGCTTGAATTTGTTTGACCTCTTCCTCTAGTTTATAATGATCATCGATAAGTTCATTGTGGGATTTTACAACTTCTCCCATCTTATCCTCTATATGATGCACTCTATTCCCCATTTCTGTCATATCAGCTTGGATAGGGGTTATTAGCTTGTGTATGTCTCCCTGAAATGAATGTCTCAGAGCACAAAGCATGGTCTTCATTGCTGACTCTGTAATTACCTTATCCGATGCTGGAAAGGATTCAAAGGCATCTTGTAGCATAGTGCCAGGGCTCTCTGCATGAGGCGCTTCATCCTCGGAGAGGTCCTGGTCAGGGCATAGTCTCGGCCGCTGCTTTGCCGGGCTTTGGCCTGTGGGAGATGGTAGCGGCGGCCATGTTTTGGCGCTTGTGAGCTCCATGAGGTCCGGGATGCTTGCCGTCGGCTCATTTTCAGCTCTTTGGCTCATTAGTCGGGACTCCGATATCGGTGATGACGGCATCGAGCAGGATCTTCTGCTGGTTTGTGAGTGCTGGCTGTCTGTCTCCTCCGCGAGATAGTTTGTTCTCACAGACCTCGTGCGTGGCCGCTCAGCGCCATCTTGTTTCATCTCCGGAGTTTGGGAAAGGTAGAAATCCATAAGTTTGTGGGGTTTGTGGTCGTTCCCCCTTTTCTTTGTGGTTTGCCTACTCTTATAAGCAGGGTTAGAGCTCATTTTGTCGGGTATTAGCTGTGAGAAGCCGCTTCAGATCTGGTTCGGAGCCGGAGCTAGCACCTCATGCGACCGTGCAGTCCGGCAGTCAAGCCACGCCCCCGTACCACTTAGATTCTGGTCCAAGGTGTCAGCTTACGTCACCGTCCATCATGGTCCAGTGGGTCCAGTACCCCTGGAGCTTGACACTTTGTCAGGATCCACTCTTATTTTAACCTCTTATACCCTCGTTTTAACAAAAAAGGGGCTTTAAAAAATATGCAAAAGATCCTAAGGGGCTCCAGGCTCAATTAACATCTATGGAGCCCAGAGCCCTTCAGACTCATTTGCATAAATTTTAATACCTTGTTTTGTAAAAACAAGGGCATATAAAACTAAAAGAGGGGGCACACACCAGTATGTCATGGTGCTTGGTTTACAATCCTTCATCCTGGCGGTAGATTGCCTTTAACTACATTATTTAGAACTACTGAGGTTAGGTAAGTTTCCATGATATTATGTTATATCCTACTTAAAACCTTGAATATCTTCCAGAAAAAAAAGCATTTGTAATAGTGAGGAACAGAGACATTGAAAAAAACTTACATATTGAAGCTTCATTTGTGAATGTTCAGCCTGAGCTTGGTCCTTTACCTAGATCACTGAACCCTATTTCTGCTTAGCTTAATCCCACCGTATAATACTGCATTTTCTATCTGAAGGGTCAATGTCCCAAAATCTATGAAAAGGCAGCTTGAAAATTTTGGATTCAGCCTTTCTTCGTTAATCTTATCACAAACTCTGCACTAATATAGAAGACAGGGTGTAATCGGTTGACAGGATAAACCCATGGCTGCCCCATCGACCATTCTTCCTAATAATCCGGTACAAGAGAGGAGTCTCCTGAGCATTTACATTGTCAATCCAGGACCAGACAGTGACTGTACTATTGCTCATTTTAAAGAAAATAATGGAACACCTTGCACCTTGAATAGGAGCAGACCCATTGTAGAGCCGTGGAGCCTTCTGCCATCTGCTGAATCCTGTTCAATGTGCAAGCACCAGGGGCAGACCTGAGAGGCGGTGGTATTATGCTTCTGTATGTGGCGTCACCTTAGAATTTTACCATGGAATTATATTCCAAACCAATGTTGGTGCAGTTTTGCTTACAATTTGTGTTTCATATCATGCTGAGACTTCCTGCTGTGAGAGGGGAGCAGAGAGCTGCTAGAGTCTACAATCTGAAAACTTTACCTATTGTGTATAATCATAACCCTTGTGGAAAATACTTCTTTACAATTGTGACATTTCTCTTATAGTGGACACAGTAGTAAGCAGTATGATATAGGCAACTTACCCCAGCATAACATCTGCACCACATGGATTTGTGTCATCTTCATCTTTAAGATTCAGACTGTTTACCTATTAATTGTGATTGAATCATTTATTAGATACAATGAAATGTCTGTAATTCAGGATCAGTACAGGATAATTAATGTCATGTATGTACACAGTGACTGCACCAGCAGCAGAATAGTGAGTGCAGCTCTGGGGTATAATACAGGATGTAACTCAGGATCAGTACAGGATAAGTAATGTCATGTATGTACACAGTGACTGCACCAGCAGCAGAAAAGTGAGTGCAGCTCTGGGGTATAATACAGGATGTAACTCAGGATCAGTACAGGATAAGTAATGTCATGTATGTACACAGTGACTGCACCAGCAGCAGAATAGTGAGTGCAGCTCTGGAGTATAATATAGGATGTAACTCAGGATTAGTACAGGATAAGTAATGTCATGTATGTACTCAGTGACTCTAGCAGCAGAATAGTGAGTGCAGCTCTGGGGTATAATACAGGATGTAACTCAGGATCAGTACAGGATAAGTAATGTCATGTATGTACAGTGACTGCACCAGCAGCAGAATAGTGAGTGCAGCTCTGGGGTATAATACAGGATGTAACTCAGGATCAGTACAGGATAAGTAATGTCATGTATGTACACAGTGACTGCACCAGCAGCAGAATAGTGAGTGCAGCTCTGGAGTATAATATAGGATGTAACTCAGGATTAGTACAGGATAAGTAATGTCATGTATGTACTCAGTGACTCTAGCAGCAGAATAGTGAGTGCAGCTCTGGGGTATAATACAGGATGTAACTCAGGATCAGTACAGGATTAGTAATGTCATGTATGTACAGTGACTGCACCAGCAGCAGAATAGTGAGTGCAGCTCTGGAGTATAATACAGGATGTAACTCAGGATCAGTACAGGATAAGTAATGTCATGTATGTACACAGTGACTGCACCAGCAGCAGAATAGTGAGTGCAGCTCTGGGGTATAATACAGGATGTAACTCAGGATCAGTACAGGATAAGTAATGTCATGTATGTACACAGTGACTGCACCAGCAGCAGAATAGTGAGTGCAGCTCTGGGGTATAATACAGGATGTAACTCAGGATCAGTACAGAATAAGCAGCAGATTAGTGAGTGCAGCTCTGGTGGGGGGGGGGGTTGCTGGTGACAGGTTCCCTTTAAAGGAAATCTACCACCAAGATGAAAAATCGTAAACCAAGCACACTAACATACTGGTGTGTGCCCCATCTGGAGGAATTCAATCTTTTTTTTAGCTTCTTATACTCTTGTTACACAAAAAAATGCATTAAAAATTATGAGCCTTAGGGGCTCCGGGCTCCATGGATGTCATTTGAGCCCAGAGCTCCTCAGGGTCCTTTGCATAATTTTTAAAGTTTTTTTTTTGTAAAATCAAGGGCATAAAAAATTTCAAGCAGATGCTGCCAGAGGGGGCTCACTCCAGCATGTACATGTGCTTTATTACACAGAAAGGAATAGAATGGGGAAAAAGGGAAAAAGTGGTGAGTGTCTGATATAAAATGTAACCTTTATTGAATCAACAGATAAAATTGTATCTTTTTACTTATTAAAACAAACAACTAAACGTTGTGGCATTTATGTCTCTGTGCCACCTAAAGTGATACATTCACAGCTCCAGGGATCATAACGGAGAGGTCCCCTTTCTTGGATTATTAAACTCTCCTTTATGTAGGTAGTTAACCCTTATCAGTGCAGTACGCAGAGGCATCTATAAATAACAGGCTAGGTTGCCGCGACAAGCTGGGAAAACAAACCCGACCAGACGGAGCTAATTCCACATCAATGTAGTATACTATAATGTGACCCAGCCGCTACACTAATATATGAAGCCAGAGGCTTCAGTGCTCCTACAGCGGAGCTGTAACACTTGGCAAGCGTGTGCGTCCAGACACTCGCGGCAGCTCCCAGCGCGATACCAGGAAAGAATGCCAGTATGCCAGCTAGTGGAGTTATCTTATAGTAAGTATGGATTCCCTAAGCTGTGAATGTATTTTGACAGAGTCCTGACACGTGTTTCGCCAGGTCTCCCCGGCTCCTTCTAGGGCGGTGGTTCTCAACCTTTCTAATGCTGTGACCCCACAATACAGTTCCTCATGCTGTGGTGACCCCAAACCATGCAACTCGCAGTAAAAACACAGTAAAATTGCGGCTCCGATGGCTTTAGGCGACCCCCGGTTTTGGTCATTCGACCCCCGCTGGGGTCCCGACCCACAGGTTGAGAACCACTGTTCTAGGGGGAGACAGACATATTGGCCAGCAAGTACCCGGGATTCTTTCCATGTGGCACATGCTCTGCGTGCCAAGTCCTGATACAGATGAAAACCTTTCAGGACAAAGATGGGGATACATATGAGATAAAGGAGCATATTACTTGTTCTTCAGTTGGGGTTATCTACGCCCTACAATGCCCGTGCAATCTTTTGAACATAGGCAAAACCATCCGGGAACTGAAGACCAGAATAAGAGAGCATCTAAATAACATCAACAATTATGATAAAATGAAAAGTGAAGCGCTGAAAATAAAATTGCAGCCCACACCAATTGCAGAACATTTAAAAAAATGTCATATGTGTAGTCTGAAAGGGCTCAAAGGATGGGCCATCACCCAAATAAGGGAGGGAAGGTTGGAGCTAACTAGGATGGAGAACTCAGCAGCAGCCAGGTGAAGCTCAGACATGTCTCAGAGTGAAGCTAGGTTGGAACCCATGTGCATCATGCACATCTGCCAGGGAGCAGCAGAGCCCCCCAGCCCAGCGCCCCTGGACACGCCAGCCATTACCCAAATAAGTTTGGGCATTCGAGGTGGAGACCTGGATGCCACACTCCTGGTTAATATTTGGATGGGTTAATAACCTCTTACCTCTCTGAGATAATGTATGGAATACAGAATGATATTAGTAGTGAAAATGAAGGGAATATCACATAGAACGTTTCACTTTATTTTGAAGGTCATTTAACTATTCATGTACTGGTGGTGTACAATTCATTCCTTATGCTTTGCAATATGCTTTACTTAATATGACACTGTTTTTGCAACCTGTGATAATACAAAATATTATTTTTACACAAGATGAGCATTGGTATCGATTTCCGTTATGCCAGCGTAATGTATACTGTTTAATCTACCTCACTTTTCCTGCTGTTCCAAACAGCCAATGAAGTAAGAGCTTCATCTCATAAGTTGCCTGGGACTGCAGGAAGGTTTGGTCCTGTTTGGTGAACTCTGTCCTGTGGTGATGGCCTGAGTGCCCACAGAAAGGGCTCTGAGTGCCACCACTGGCTCCCGTGCCATAGGTTCGCCACCACCGCCCTAGAAGAAGCCGGGGAGACCCGGCGAAACACGTGTCGGGACTCTGTCAAAATACATTCCCAGCTTAGGGAATCCATACTTACTATAAGATAACTCCACTAGCTGGCATACTGGCATTCTTTCCTGGTATCGTGCTGGGAGCTGCCGCGAGTGTCTGGACGCACACGCTTGCCAAGTGTTACAGCTCCGCTGTAGGAGCACTGGAGCCTCTGGCTTCATATATTAGGGTAGCGGCTGGGTCACATTATAGTATACTACATTGATGTGGAATTAGCTCCGTTTGGTCGGGTTTGTTTTCACAACTTGACGCGGCAACCTAGCCTGTTATTTATAGATGCCTCTGCGTACTGCACTGATAAGGGTTAACTACCTACATAAAGGAGAGTTTAATAATCCAAGAAAGGGGACCTCTCCTTTATGATCCCTGGAAGATTTAACTCAGAAGCTGTGAATGTATCACTTTAGGTGGCATAGAGACATAAATGCCACAACGTTTAGTTGTTTGTTTTAATAAGTAAAAAGATACAATTTTATCTGTTGATTCAACAAAGGTTACATTTTATGTGAGACACTCACCACTTTTTCCCTTTTACCCCCATTCTATTCCTTTCTGTGTCATGGTGCTATACTATAGGTAGTGACCACCGTGAGTGTGTTCTGTTTAGGATTAACACTTTGTTTACCAGTGTAAATGTGCTTTGTTTGCAATCCTTCATCCTGGTCATAGATTTCCTTTAAAGATTAAATGAAACGCTATAACATTATATTAGACATCTCTGAACTTTATGTTGTAGTTATGGAACTAGGAACAGGTGCAGGAGGAGAGAACAGACTTTGCTAGACGCATATACTATTATAGTAGAATTATAGTATAGTATATAGTATATACTGCACTGGTCGCATAGAGCTGCTCAGATCTACTTCAAAATAGGAAGGATCTGACAGTAATGAAGAGAAAGGAGATGGGAATATACAGAATAGACACAGGAAGACTAGGAGAGAAGTAACACAGGAAACATAGGAAAGGATGGATGGAGGTGCAGGCAGTTTACCGGATAATAGCACTATAGTGTTATCTACAGAAATAAAAAGGGTCATCACTCACCCCAAAATACAAAGATGAGAAGAGTTTTGAGATCTTGTAGACAATGGCTCCAGGGATCAGGTCTAGTGATCTGTTAGCAGGATGGAAGGTAATGATGCAAGAGAGGAAACTGCAAAGACTTAAAGACCAGAGGGAGGAGAGGAGGAGGAGAAGAGGAGGGATGTAATGGGTGAGGATAGGTGGGACACCATAGGGATGGATATACTGGGGTGGACTGAATAGGGCTGCACCCTGAGCTAAAACTGGTTTCTGCATTTTGGAATTGCTTCAAATGAACTAATTCTGACTTGGTGAAAACTTAGACAACAATGGGGCACATATACTAAGGCTTTGGGCCCCTTTGCGACCCTCTTTTTTTCAGACTGTGCCCTATCTTCAATGGAAAAGCGGCTTGCATGGGTATTTAAGAAGTTTGTGCACCGTGATTGTGGCGCACGCAACCCTTATGTGCGCTGGCTTCCATGTGACACAATTTAGGGGACGTGCCATCAGAGAGTCCGACTGGTTCAGACTGAGCCCCATTCAGTGCAGAAATTTGTGTTGCAAGTAGAACAGTGTAGCCGTGAAACAAAAAGGATTGTGTGCCACACAAATGTGGCATTTACACTTCTTATGTACAAGCAGTTTGCACTAGAAAAAAAGTGCAACGTCCGACGGAAAACAGGCAAAAGGTCAATAGTAAATGTGCCCCATTATGTCTCCCATACAGGAGTGAACTTAAAGGAAATCTACTTCCAGGATTGGGGATTGTAAACCATCACACTGACATGCAAGTGTGTGCCCCCCTTTGCGCTCTTCTTTTAGATTCTTATGCCCTTATTTTTATTAAAAACAGGCTTTGAAAATTATGCAAATGAGTCTGAGGAGCTCCGGGCACAATTAACAGCTATGGAATCCGGAACTCCTCGGGCTCATTTGCATAATTTTTAAAGCCTTAAATCAAAGACATAAGGAACTAAAAGAAGAGCGGATCATAACAAGGGGCACACACCAGTATGTCATTATGTTTGGTTTACAATCTTTCATCCTGGTAGTAGATGTCCTTTAAACTCTGCCTGAGGCGAGCTATACAATGTCAGCCCCTCTGACAGTCCAGTAGTAAAATATAAGGTTATTTTTTAGTATTTGGGTTCTCCATGTAGTGTCTTACTTCAATGCTAGCATCAAGTATGAAGAGACACTGGGGCTTATTTACTAAGGGTCCGCGGATCACATTTCCATCGGACTTCCAGACATTTTCAGGATTTGTGCCACTGTGACAGGGATTTAGCAGGGAATTGTGTCACATGCGATTGGATTTTGGTGCAGCAGTGCCGGCTTTCATTTCACAGAAATCGGGGGGCGTAATGCACTTAAATACACCAGACAATGACAATGCACTTAAATAGACCAGGAAGAAGAAGGCGACACACATGCAGGATATCTTCCTGAATCGCGGCAGATGTGCATTCTGGTCGGACAATGCACTTTCGGGTATCAAGCAGGACGGGTAAGTAAATGTGCCCCACTATTTTTAATTCCCAGTTCCTGTTTTGTAGTAGTTAATTACACCCCTGATGCTGTCCCCAATCTTTAGTCACGGGTGCTCCCAGGACCCATATCGCTGGTGGCAGGCTAACTCGTATCCCTCTGTGCCAGCCTGCACAATGCCCGTGCTTCTCACCTGTCCTCGTTCCTGCCTCCGGTCCATCAGCTCTGTGCTCGCATCCCCGGCTCCTAGTGTCCCCAGACCTGTTCTTTTTTACGCTCCTCCACTGCCAGCCCTGACCTTCTGCTCTGCATCTGCATCTGACCCTGAACCTTTACTGCCTGTCTTGACCTCCTGCCTGTCCCTGACCACGAACCTGCAGTCCTTTTCTGTACCTCACCTTGGCAGCCACCACAGACAAAGTTGCTCCCGTGGAATGACCTGGTGGTACCACGCCGCAACAAGTCAAACCCGCTTTGTGGCAGGCTCTGGGGAAAACCGTGTGCCACTTAGACTCTGGTCCCAAGTGTCGACTTAGGTCATCATCTGCAGTGGTCCAGTTAGTCCTCTACCCCTGGAGCCTGACAGCTTTATCTGGTGCTGCCTGAAGGAAGAGGCTCAACTGACCTCATGGCTGGTGCACACCTGCTCCCATACACTGCACACAGACAGAAGGAAAATCTGCCACGTAACTTTCTTTTTTAGAAGCAAAAGCAGCTTCAGGCCCAATATTCAGCAGTAATACCCTAAACTAAAATGAGTCAAGCACAAGACGATTGGGAATGTTTTGGACAAATAATCAAATCTTCTGATACAAACCTTCTGAAAATATAGAAGGAAGACCCAGTCCAGGGGAATATTCCATGACCCAGATCACTGATGTGCCAGGTAGTGGGTGCCCTGGAGGAGTCAGAGCGAGCCAAGAGTGAACAATAGAGTCCAATATTCTCCATGGTAAATAGCTGGAGGGGTTTTGGTATTTCCTCCTGTTACTTAAGACTATCATATGACATTGAAAACATTTGCCAATACTTCTGTGCAGACTATTGCAGCCGTGTAATTTATTCCTTAAAGGAGTCTGGTACAATATAGTGTCACCGTGGTGGTTTTAGTTGATAAGTAGAGATGAGCGGGATTGCTTTTAGGTTAGGGGGTTTTGCTGGGCTGGCAGCCGTGGAGCCAACTACGACAAATTGATGCTCATACCTATTGACTCTGGCTGTGATTGGCCAGGATCTTCTACTTGCCTGCCTCACTACCTGCCATGGGACGATCCCTCCGGTGAGAGCTTCTGTTTCAAAAGATGATCCTCCAACTGCACCGGATGTGAGCTGGAAGTTACAGGCATCTGAAGTTACTACCTGGCTGCGAGCAACCCGTCCTGCGTACCAGCTATCTCCTACCAGCTTTCCAGCCTGCTGAACCTGCTTCTGATGTCAGGGCTGTTGCCTGTTGTTTGAAGTTGAATAAAGAACTGTAAGTTATTTTGCACAACGTTGCCTTCATCTGATCCCTGGATACGGCTGTCTACCACCACGGCTCCCGATCCATCACCAAGAGACTCATCCTACAGACACTCAGGGGTTACCCCAGGGAGAACCAGTACTTCAACCTCTCCCTCCATATTTCTTACACACACCACCTGCTGGAGACCTGCCAGATTGTAGGAAAATCGTCTGGTCCCAATACCTAGCACCGTGACTACAGCGTGTTCAAGGCCACATAAGCCAACCACTCCGGTATTCTGGACCCCGACTGTCTACAACCACCAAAGAAAGGCCAGGCCCCAGGGTGGGATTTTGCACTGTGACAGTGATTCACTTATATCAGTGAGAGAATGCCCACCAAGCAGTACTCAATCACAATCTACATGCAGCATGCTTTTCATGCTAGGCTAGGCTAACACCACTGCCACTGACTTTGCCATCTTGGCCGGTAGCTGGGCCAACACCACTGCCACTGTGCCATCCAAACCAGCAGCTAGACTAACACCACTGCCACTGTGCCATCCAAACCAGCAGCTAGACTAAAACCACTGCCACTGTGCCTATCAGACCTAACACTAGGCTAACACCGCTGCCACTGTGCCATCCAAACCAGCAGCTAAACTAACAACTCTGCCACTGTGCCAGCTAGGCCAGCAGCTAGGCTAACACCACTGCCACTGTGCCAGCCAGACCAGCAACTAGGCTAACACCACTACCACTGTGCCAGCTAGACCAGCAGCTAGGCTAACACCACTACCACTGTGCAAGCCAAACCAGCAACTAAACTAACAACTCTGCCACTGTGCCAGCTAGGCCAGCAGCTAGACTAACACCACTGCCACTGTGCCAGCTAGGCCAGCAGCTAGACTAACACCACTGCCAGTGTGCCAGCCAGACCAGCAACTAGGCCAACACCACTGCCACTGTGCCAACCAGACCAGCAGCTAGACTAACACCACTGACACTGTGCCATTTATACCAGCAGCTAGACTAACACCACTGCCACTGTACCAGCTAGACCAGCAGCTAGACTAACACCACTGCCACTGTGCCAGTTAGACCAGCAGCTAGACTAACACCACTGCCACTGTGCTAGCCAGACCAGCAACTAGGCTAACACCACTGCCACTGTGCCAGCTAGACCAGCAGCTATGATAACACCACTGCCACTGTGCCAGCTAGACCAGCAGCTAGGCTAACACCACTGCCACTGTGCCAGCTAGACCAGCAGCTAGAGTAACACCACTGTCACTGTGCCATCTATACCAGCAGCTAGGATAACACCACTGCCACTGTGCCAGCTAGACCAGCAACTAGGCTAACACCACTGCCACTGTGCCAGCTAGACCAGCAGCTAGACTAACACCACTGCCACTGTGCCAGCTAGACCAGCAGCTAGGATAACACCACTAACACTGTGCCAGCTAGACCAGCAGCTATGATAACACCACTGCCACTGTGCCAGCTTGACCAGCAACTAGGCTAACACCACTACCACTGTGCCAGCTAGACCAGCAACTAGGCTAACACCACTACCACTGTACCAGCCAGGCCAGCAACTAGGCTAACACCACTACCACTGTGCCATTTATACCAGCAGCTAGACTAACACCACTGCCACTGTACCAGCTCGGCCTGTAGCTAGACTAACACCACTGCCACTGTGCCATCTATACCAGCAGCTAGGCTAACACCACTGCCACTGTGCCAGCTAGATCAGCAGCTAGGCTAACACCACTGCCAGTGTGCCAGCTAGACCAGCAGCTAGGCCAACACCACTGCCACTGTACCAGCTAGACCAGCAGCTAGACTAACACCACTACCACTGTGCCAGCTATACCAGCAGCTAGACTAACACCACTGCCAGTGTGCCAGCTAGACCAGCAACTAGGCTAACACCACTACCACTGTGCCAGCTAGGCCAGCAGCTAGGCTAACACCACTACCACTGTGCCAGCTAGACCAGCAGCTAGGCTAACACCACTACCACTGTACCAGCTAGACCAGCAGCTAGGCTAACACCACTACCACTGTGCCAGCTAGACCAGCAACTAGGCTAACACCACTACCACTGTGCCAGCTAGACCAGCAGCTAGGCTAACACCACTGCCACTGTACCAGCTAGGCCAGCAGCTAGGCTAACACCACTACCACTGTGCCAGCTATACCAGCAGCTAGACTAACACCACTGCCAGTGTGCCAGCTAGACCAGCAACTAGGCTAACACCACTACAACTGTGCCAGCTAGACCAGCAGCTAGACTAACACCACTGCCAGTGTGCCAGCTAGACCAGCAACTAGGCTAACACCACTGCCACTGTGCCAGCTAGACCAGCAGTTAGGCTAACACCACTGCCACTGTGCCAGCTAGACCAGCAGCTAGGCTAACACCACTACCACTGTGCCAGCTAGACCAGCAGCTAGGCTAACACCACTACCACTGTACCAGCCAGGCCAGCAACTAGGCTAACACCACTACCACTGTGCCATTTATACCAGCAGCTAGACTAACACCACTGCCACTGTGCCAGCTAGGCCAGCAGCTAGGCTAACACCACTACCACTGTGCCAGCTAGACCAGCAGCTAGGCTAACACCACTACCACTGTACCAGCCAGGCCAGCAACTAGGCTAACACCACTACCACTGTGCCATTTATACCAGCAGCTAGACTAACACCACTGCCACTGTACCAGCTAGACCAGCAGCTAGACTAACACCACTGCCACTGTGCCATCTATACCAGCAGCTAGGCTAACACCACTGCCACTGTGCCAGCTAGATCAGCAGCTAGGCTAACACCACTGCCAGTGTCCCAGCTAGACCAGCAGCTAGACTAACACCACTGCCACTGTACCAGCTAGACCAGCAGCTAGGCTAACACCACTGCCAGTGTGCCAGCTAGACCAGCAGCTAGACTAACACCACTACCACTGTACCAGCTAGACCAGCAGCTAGGCTAACACCACTACCACTGTGCCAGCTATACCAGCAGCTAGACTAACACCACTGCCACTGTGCCAGCTAGACCAGCAACTAGGCTAACACCACTACCACTGTGCCAGCTAGGCCAGCAGCTAGGCCAACACCACTGCCACTGTACCAGCTAGACCAGCAGCTAGGCTAACACCACTACCACTGTGCCAGCTATACCAGCAGCTAGACTAACACCACTGCCAGTGTGCCAGCTAGACCAGCAACTAGGCTAACACCACTGCCACTGTGCCAGCTAGACCAGCAGCTAGGCTAACACCACTACCACTGTACCAGCTAGACCAGCAGTTAGGCTAACACCACTACCATTGTGCCAGCTAGACCAGCAACAAGGCTAACACCACTATCACTGTACCAGCTAGACCAGCAGCTAGGCTAACACCACTGCCACTGTGCCAGCTAGACCAGCAGCTAGGCTAACACCACTACCACTGTGCCAGCTAGACCAGCAGCTAGGCTAGACCAGCAACTAGACTAATACCACAGTCACTGTGCCAGCTAGACCAGCAACTAGGCTAACACCACTACCACTGTGCCAGCTAGACCAGCAACTAGACTAATACCACAGTCACTGTGCCAGCTAGACCAGCAACTAGGCTAACACCACTGCCACTGTGTTATCTAGACCAGCAGCTAGACTAACACCACTGCCACTGTGCCAGCTTGACCAGCAACTAGGCTAACACCACTACCACTGTACCAGCTAGACCAGCAACTAGGCTAACACCACTACCACTGTACCAGCCAGGCCAGCAACTAGGCTAACACCACTACCACTGTACCAGCTAGACCAGCAGCTAGGCTAACACCACTGCCAGTGTCCCAGCTAGACCAGCAGCTAGGCTAACACCACTACCACTGTGCCAGCTATACCAGCAGCTAGGCTAACACCACTACCACTGTGCCATTTATACCAGCAGCTAGACTAACACCACTGCCACTGTACCAGCTAGACCAGCAGCTAGGCTAACACCACTGCCAGTGTCCCAGCTAGACCAGCAGCTAGACTAACACCACTACCACTGTACCAGCTAGACCAGCAGCTAGACTAACACCACTGCCAGTGTGCCAGCTAGACCAGCAACTAGGCTAACACCACTACCACTGTGCTAGCTAGGCCAGCAGCTAGGCTAACACCACTACCACTGTGCCAGCTAGACCAGCAGCTAGGCTAACACCACTACCACTGTGCCAGCTATACCAGCAGCTAGACTAACACCACTACCACTGTACCAGCTAGACCAGCAGCTAGACTAACACCACTGCCAGTGTGCCAGCTAGACCAGCAACTAGGCTAACACCACTACCACTGTGCTAGCTAGGCCAGCAGCTAGGCTAACACCACTGCCACTGTGCCAGCTAGACCAGCAGCTAGGCTAACACCACTACCACTGTACCAGCTAGACCAGCAGCTAGGCTAACACCACTACCATTGTGCCAGCTAGACCAGCAACTAGGCTAACACCACTACCACTGTACCAGCTAGACCAGCAACTAGACTAATACCACTGCCACTGTGCCATCTAGGCCAGCAGCTAGGCTAACACCACTACCACTGTGCCAGCTAGACCAGCAGCTAGGATAACACCACTACCACTGTGCCAGCTATACCAGCAGCTAGGCTAACACCACTACCACTGTGCCATTTATACCAGCAGCTAGACTAACACCACTGCCACTGTACCAGCTAGACCAGCATCTAGGCTAACACCACTGCCAGTGTCCCAGCTAGACCAGCAGCTAGGCTAACACCACTACCACTGTGCCAGCTATACCAGCAGCTAGACTAACACCACTACCACTGTACCAGCTATACCAGCAGCTAGACTAACACCACTGCCAGTGTGCCAGCTAGACCAGCAACTAGGCTAACAACACTACCACTGTGCTAGCTAGGCCAGCAGCTAGGCTAACACCACTACCACTGTGCCAGCTAGACCAGCAGCTAGGCTAACACCACTACCACTGTGCCAGCTATACCAGCAGCTAGACTAACACCACTACCACTGTACCAGCTAGACCAGCAGCTAGACTAACACCACTGCCAGTGTGCCAGCTAGACCAGCAACTAGGCTAACACCACTACCACTGTGCTAGCTAGGCCAGCAGCTAGGCTAACACCACTGCCACTGTGCCAGCTAGACCAGCAGCTAGGCTAACACCACTACCACTGTACCAGCTAGACCAGCAGCTAGGCTAACACCACTACCATTGTGCCAGCTAGACCAGCAACTAGGCTAACACCACTACCACTGTACCAGCTAGACCAGCAACTAGACTAATACCACTGCCACTGTGCCATCTAGGCCAGCAGCTAGGCTAACACCACTGCCACTGTACCAGCTAGACCAGCAGCTAGGCTAACACCACTACCACTGTGCCAGCTAGGCCAGCAGCTAGGGTAACACCACTGCCACTGTGCCAGCTAGACCAGCTGCTAGGCTAACACCACTACCACTGTGCCAGCTAGACCAGCAGCTAGGCTAATACCACTGCCACTGTGCCAGCTAGACCAGCAGCTAGGCTAACACCACTGCCACTGTACCAGCTAGACCAGCAGGAAGTCTAAAATGTAATAGGAGAAAGTTTAGAATATGAATTGTAATTTAGAATAACAAGTTATATATACCCCACTGGCACTGGTTCTCCCTACATTATGTGGGTGCTGCTGGTTAAAATACCTCCCTATTCAGGTACAACGGGTTTGAACAAATAAAAAAAAATGTAACTTTAACCGCGCTTCCGGTAAGTATAGTTCACACACTAATAGATTCCTTTCTTTAAATGGATCATTTCCAAGTGTCTTGCATACTCCTCGATGTAGTGAAATCCTCGTATTTGGTACCGTTTACCTGGAGCGCGGTTAAAGTTACATTTTTTGAGATTTATAATTTGGTTTTGTGTACCACTGTCTGGATTACATTTGGTGTAACCTCTAGCTTAAAGTGGTTGTCTTGGAGCCGGGCTGGGTCACGCTTTTTAAATAAAAATGTTTATTCACCTCGTCAGATGCTCCAGGTGTCCTGCACCAGGGTCCATCGTAGTTGTGCCCCTTTATGTTTAGAGGGACACGGAGGCTCTGTTCTGTCTACTTTCTGGCAGCTAGGCATGCCCAATTGTCACACTGGGGCAGATTTACTTACCCGGTCCGCTCACGATCCAGCGGCGCGTTCTCTGCGGTGGATTCGGGTCCGGCCGGGATTCATCAAGGTAGTTCCTCCGACGTCCACCACGTGGCGCTGCTGCGCTGAAGAGCATCGAAACGCACTCAAATACACCGGCCTATCCTGGATGAAGGTAAGTGCAAGCTCCGCGACACTTACGGTTTTTTAAATGCGGCGGTTTTTCCGAATCCGTCAGGTTTTTGTTCAGCCACGCCCCCCGATTTCCGTCGCGTGCATGCCTGCGCCGATGCGCCAAAATCCAGGGGCAATACAGGGAATATCGGTGCAAATCGGAAATATTCGGGTAACACGTAGGGAAAACGCGAATTGGGCCCTTAGTAGATGACCCCCTATGTCTCAGCGCCTAGTGCAGTGGACTGTTGGGCATCTCCACTACTCGGAAGTAGATGGAGCGGAGTGGCTCTGGCGCCACGGGACACCGGGATCCCCGGACAAAGTGGGTATACATTTTTTTAAAAAGTCTGCCTCATACTATGCAGAAAGAAGAGGTGCGCTTGTACTCACACAGATAAGTATGTAGTCAGATGTGTGGGCATGACATGTATGTGTATGTAGTAGCAGCCTCGGATATAGAAGAACAATGTTTGACTATGATTTTTATTAGACACATCTCTATAGCCTTGGACAAGGTCTCCTCACATGTGGACAATGTAATGGATTACTGTAGTTTTATTATGGGGCAGTCCTTAGGAAGGACGCATCTCTCGGAGCCATATGACAAGTGCTGATATCCATCGATACAGAAGCAGCCCGGACCACACTCTGTTGGACATACTATTCCAACTCTGAATGGTGAAGGGCAGACGTTCCCGCAGTTCTTGCCACAATCGGAATATGTAGTGTTCCCCTCGGTGCAGCAGTCTTCCTTCTTCACACATTTTCCGTTTCCATTATCTATGGTGTCTCCCGTGCAGAAACATCCTGCTGTACATTTAAAGGGACATTTAGGCTGAAAGTTATTGCATGTTGGGGGACAGGGGCTCCCACATGCATTATGTTTTTTTCCTTCTTCACATGTATCTGCAAAAAGTAATAATAAAGTAAAAAATGTAATTACACTATAATAATAGTAGCACTTTTCTCCAATAAGATAAATCAGCCATCTGGTTACTCTTACACAAAAGATGATTTCTAAGGAGTAAAACTGAGACAAGAAGAGACCAAATGAATAAGAACATTAAATCCTTACCCTTGGGGTCTTCTGTGGTTACCATCAGGAGGAGCAGACCTAAAAGATGAAAGACAAAATGAAAATCATTGGGGGGTTAAGAAAAATCCAACATGTACAATGAGACGTTTTAGAGATTAACCAGAGGACATAGGATATAATAGTATCAGCATCCAACAAGATGAGATGTATGAGAGGAACTACTGAGGGTAGGTAAGTATCCTCTATATTACACTCCTCCCTCTATAACTTTGATGTATTTGTCCTGGAATGATAAGGCAAGGGATAAAGATGAGACGACTGAGAATTTACATTCCCCAAAAAGAACCAGATATTCACTGTTGCTTTACCTCTAAACTAAACCAAATGGACTTGGGTTGAAGAAATAACTGGACAATTATGTACTAAATAGTGAACTACTGGGTAAAGCTGCAGCTGAAATATACTTGGGGGAATTGTTGGACAGTAAACATAATTTTAGTGATCTGTGCCAGGTGTCAGCTGCTAAAGAATAAAAAAATATGGGACGTATCAAGAGAGAAATAGATTCACACAATAAGGATATAGTTGTACCTTTATCAGGGCTGGCACCAGCACTGGGCATGGCTGGGAATGTGCTGGGGCCCAGGGATAAGAAGCACATAAGGATTCCCTAGTGGTTGAGAGGGGCTGTATATAAAATAACCATGATGTTTGGGATGATAAACTAAGGAATATTTTAGGGAACAGGAGACTGTATTAGTTTCGGAATTTGTAATCCCGCCACGTGAGTTCACTGCAAAGGGGCCCACTGTGGCTCTGTCGCCCAGGGGCCTACTGAAACCTGGAGCCGACCCAGACAAGTCACTGGTCAGGCCACACATGGAATATTGGGGCTCATTTACTCAGAGTAGCGCTGTGCACTTTGTGGCAGATGCAACATTTTTTGTGCCAGCGCTGCGCTGGCTTCCATGCAACACAAACTGGGGGGCGTACCATCGGACAGAACGTGGGATTTAACTTTCAAATTGTGTCAAAGCCAAAGCACTTAGATGCTCCACTATAAAGATGGTGAACTCTGTCAGAGCTGAGCGGGGAAGCGACACATGCAGGATATCAGGCGCACAATTTCAGTAAATCACCGCACACTGCATTATAGTTGCACTTTCGGTGAACTCCGGTTACCGGTTAAGTAAATGTGCCCCATTGTGTACAGTTTTGGGCACCAATGTATAAAAAGGACAAAATTCAACTAGAACGTTTACAAAACTTGGAGTTATCTAGCTCTGAAAAAGACTGTGCAATGTAAAAATATTGGAAGCAGAGCATCCTCTACACCTAGGGCAGAGGCGGTTCTACAATCACCATAGAAAGTGGACATCCTCTACACCTAGGGCAGAGGCGGTTCTACAATCAACATAGACAGGGGGCATCCTCTACACCTAGAGGAGAGGCGATTCTACCATTACCATAGACAGGGGACATCCTCTACACCTAGAGGAGAGGTGGTTAACCATCACCATAGACATGGGACATCCTCTACACCTAGAGGAGAGGAGATTCTACCATCACCATAGACAGGGGGCATCCTCTACACCTAGAAGAGAGGAGGTTCTACCATCACCATAGACAGGGGGCATCCTCTACACCTAGAGGAGAGGTGGTTAACCATCACCATAGACATGGGACATCCTCTACACCTAGAGGAGAGGAGATTCTACCATCACCATAGACAGGGGGCATCCTCTACACCTAGAAGAGAGGAGGTTCTACCATCACCATAGACAGGGGGCATCCTCTACACCTAGAGGAGAGGTGGTTCTACCATCACCATAGACAGGAGACATCTTCTGCACCTAGAGGAGAGGTGGTTCACCATCACCATAGACAGGGGACATCCTCTGCACTTAGAGGAGAGGAGGTTCTACCATCACCATAGACAGGGACATCCTCTACACCTAGAGGAGAGGAGATTCTACCATCTCCATAGACAGGGGGCATCCTCTACACCTAGAGGAGAGGAGATTCTACCATCACCATAGACAGGGGGCAACCTCTACACCTAGAGGAGAGGAGGTTCTACCATCACCATAGACAGGGGCATCCTCTACACCTAGAGGAGAGGAGATTCTACCATCACCATAGACAGGGGGCATCCTCTACACCTAGAGGAGAGGAGGTTCTACCATCACCATAGACAGGGGGCATCCTCTAGACCTAGAGGAGAGGTGGTTCTACCATCACCCTAGACAGGAGACATCTTCTGCACCTAGAGGAGAGGTGGTTCGCCATCACCATAGACATGGGACATCCTCTGCTCCTAGAGGAGAGGAGGTTCTACCATCACCATAGACAGAGAGCATCCTCTACACCTAGAGGAGAGGAGATTCTACCATCACCATAGACAGGGGGCATCCTCTACACCTAGAGGAGAGGAGGTTCTACCATCACCATAGACAGGGGTCATCCTCTACACCTAGAGGAGAGTTGGTTCTACCATCACCATAACCATGGGGCATCCTCTACACTTAGAGGAGAGGAGGTTCTATCATCACCATAGACAGGGGGCATCCTCTACACCTAGAGGAGAGGCGGCTCTACCACCACCATAGACAGGGGGCATCCTCTACACCTAGGGCAGAGGTGGTTCTACCATCACCATAGACAGGGGGCATCATCTACACCTAGAGGAGAGGTGGTTCTACCATCATCATAGACAGGGGGCATCCTCTACACCTAGAGGAGAGGAGGTTCTACCATCTCCATAGACAGGGGGCATCCTCTACACCTAGAGGAGAGGTGGTTCTACCATCACCATAGACAGGGAACATCCTCTACACCTAGAGGAGAGGAGGTTCTACCATCACCATAGACATGGGGCATCCTCTACACTTAGAGGAGAGCAAGCTCTATCATCACCAAAGACAGGGGGCATCCTCTACACTTAGAGAAGAGGTGGTTCTACCATCACCATAGACAGGGGGCATCCTCTACACCTAGGGCAGTGGCGGTTCTACCATCATCATAGACAGGGGACATTCTCTACACCTAGAGGAGAGGAGGTTCTACCATCACCATAGACATGGGGCATCACGTACACCTAGAGGAGAGAAGGTTCTACCATCACCATAGACAAGGGGCATCCTCTACAAATAGAGAAGAGGTGGTGCTACCATCACCATAGACAGGGGGCATCCTCTACAACTAGAGGAGAGGTGGTGCTACCATCACAATAGACAGAAGGCATCCTCGACACATAGAGGAGAGGCCGTAATACCATCACCATAGACAGGGGGCATCCTCTATACCTAGAGGAGAGGCGATTCTACCATTACCATAGACAGGGGGCATCCTCTACACCTAGAGGAGAGGAGATTCAACCATCACCATAGACATGGGGCATCCTCTACACCTAGAGGAGAGGAGGTTCTGACATCACCATAGACAGGGGGCATCCTCTACACCTAGAGGAGAGGTGGTTCTACCATCACCATAGACAGGAGACATCTTCTGCACCTAGAGGAGAGGTGGTTCACCATCACCATAGACATGGGACATCCTCTGCACCTAGAGGAGAGGAGGTTCTACCATCACCATAGACAGGGGGCATCCTCTACACCTAGAGGAGAGTAGATTCTACCATCACCATAGACAAGGGGCAACCTCTACACCTAGAGGAGAGGAGGTTCTACCATCACCATATACAGGGGCATCCTCTACACCTAGAGGAGAGGAGATTCTACCATCACCATAGACAGTGGGCATCCTCTACACCTAGAGGAGAGGAGGTTCTACCATCACCATAGACAGGGGGCATCCTCTACACCTAGAGGAGAGGAGGTTCTACCATCACCATAGACAGGGGGCATCCTCTACACCTAGAGGAGAGGAGATTCTACCATCACCATAGACAGGGGGCATCCTCTGCACCTAGAGGAGAGGAGGTTCTACCATCACCATAGACAGGGGGCATCCTCTACACCTAGAGGAGAGGAGGTTCTACCATCACCATAGACAGGGGGCATCCTCTACACCTAGAGGAGAGGTGGTTCTACCATCACCATAACCATGGGGCATCCTCTACACTTAGAGGAGAGGAGGTTCTATCATCACCATAGACAGGGGGCATCCTATACACCTAGAGGAGAGGCGGCTCTACCACCACCATAGACAGGGGGCATCCTCTACACCTAGGGCAGAGGTGGATCTACCATCACCATAGACACGGGGCATCCTCTACACCTAGAGGAGAGGTGGTTCTACCATCACCATAGACAGGGGGCATCCTCTACACCTAGAGGAGAGGAGGTTCTACCATCTCCATAGACAGGGGGCATCCTCTACACCTAGAGGAGAGGCGGTTCCACCATCACCATAGACATGAGGCATCCTCTACACCTAGAGTAGAGGCGGTTCTACCATCACCATAGACATGGGGCATCCTCTACACTTAGAGGAGAGCAAGCTCTATCATCACCATAGACAGGGGGCATCCTCTACACTTAGAGGTGAGGAGGTTCTACCATCACCATAGACAGGGGGCATCCTCTACACCTAGGGCAGTGGCGGTTCTACCATCATCATAGAAAGGGGACATTCTCTACACCTAGAGGAGAGGAGGTTCTACCATCACCATAGACAGGGGGCATCCTCTACAACTAGAGGAGAGGTGGTGCTACCATCACTATAGACAGGGGGCATCCTCGACACATAGAGGAGAGGCCGTAATACCATCACCATAGACAGGGGGCATCCTCTATACCTAGAGGAGAGGCGATTCTACCATTACCATAGACACGGGGCATCCTCTACACCTAGAGGAGAGGAGATTCTACCATCACCATAGACATGGGGCATCCTCTACACCTAGAGGAGAGGTGGTTCTATCATCACCATAGACAGGAGACATCTTCTGCACCTAGAGGAGAGGTGGTTCACCATCACCATAGACATGGGACATCCTCTGCACCTAGAGGAGAGGAGGTTATACCATCACCATAGACAGGGGGCATCCTCTACACCTAGAGGAGAGGAGATTCTACCATCACCATAGACAGGGGGCAACCTCTACACCTAGAGGAGAGGAGGTTCTACCATCACCATAGACAGGGGCATCCTCTACACCTAGAGGAGGGGAGATTCTACCATCACCATAGACAGGGGGCATCCTCTACACCTAGAGGAGAGGAGGTTCTACCATCACCATAGACAGGGGGCATCCTTTACACCTAGAGGAGAGGTGGTTCTACCATCACCATAGACAGGAGACATCTTCTACACCTAGAGGAGAGGTAGTTCGCCATCACCATAGACATGGGACATCCTCTACACCTAGAGGAGAGGTGGTTCTACCATCACCATAGACAGGGGGCATCCTCGACACATAGAGGAGAGGCCGTATTACCATCACCATAGACAGGGAGCATCCTCTACACCTAGAGAAGAGGCGGTTCTACCATCACCATAGACATGGGGCATCCTCTACACTTAGAGGAGAGGAGGTTCTATCATCACCATAGACAGGGGGCATCCTATACACCTAGAGGAGAGGCAGCTCTACCACCACCATAGACGGGGGGCATCCTCTACACCTAGAGTAGAGGCGGTTCTACCATCACCATAGACATGGGGCATCCTCTACACTTAGAGGAGAGCAAGCTCTATCATCACCATAGACATGGGGCATCCTCTACACTTAGAGGAGAGGTGGTTCTACCATCACCCTAGACAGGGAGCATCCTCTACACCTAGACCAGTGGCGGTTCTACCATCATCATAGACAGGGGGCATCCTCTATACCTAGAGGAGAGGAGGTTCTACCATCACCATAGACATGGAACATCATGTACACGTAGAGGAGGTTTTACCATCACCATAGACAGGGGGCATCCTCTACAATTAGAGGAGTTGTGGTGCTACCATCACCATAGACAGGGGGCATCCTCGACACATAGAGGAGAGGCCGTAATACCATCAACATAGACAGGGAGAATCCTCTAAACCTAAAAGAGAGGTAGTTCTACCATCACCATAGACAGGGGGCATCCTCTACACCTAAAAGAGAGGTAGTTCTACCATCACCATAGACAGGGGGCATCCTCTACACCTAGAGGAGAGAAGGTTCTACCATCAACATAGACAGGGGGCATCCTCTACACCTAGAGGAGAGGTGGTTCTACCATCACCATAGACAGGGGGCATCCTCTACACCTAGAGGAAAGAAGGTTCTACCATCACCATAGACAGGGGGCATCCTCTACACCTAGAGGAGAGGAGATTCTACCATCACCATAGACAGGGGGCATCCTCTGCACCTAGAGGAGAGGAGGTTCTACCATCACCATAGACAGGGGGCATCCTCTACACCTAGAAGAGAGGTAGTTCTACCATCATAATAGACAGGGGGCATCCTCTACACTTAGAGGAGAGGAAGCTCTATCATCACCATAGACAGGGGGCATCCTCTACATTTAGAGGAGAGGTGGTTCTACCATCACCATAGACAGGAGGCATCCTCTACACCTAGAGGAGAGGAGGTTCTACCATCACCATAGACAGGAGGCATCCTTTACACCTAGAGGAGAGGAGGTTCTACCATCACCATAGACAGGGGGCATCCTCTACACCTAGAGGAGAGGTGGTGCTACCATCACCATAGACAGGGGGAATCCTCGAAACATATAGGAGAGGCTGTAATACCATCACCATAGACAGGGAGAATCCTCAAAACCTAAAAGAGAGGTAGTTCTACCATCACCATAGACAGGGGGCATCCTCTACACCTAAAAGAGAGGTTGTTCTACCATCACCATAGACAGGGGGCATCGTCTATACCTAGAGGAGAGGTGGTTCTACCATCACCATAGACAGGGGGCATCCTCTACACCTAGAGGAGAGAAGGTTCTACCATCACCATAGACAGGGGGCATCCTCTACACCTAGAGGAGAGGTGGTTCTACCATCACCATAGACAGGGGGCATCCTCTACACCTAGAGGAGAGGTGGTGCTACCATCACCATAGACAGGGGGTATCCTCTAACCTTAAAAGAGAGGTAGTTCTACCATCACCATAGACAGGGGGCATCCTCTACACCTAAAAGAGAGGTAGTTCTACCATCACCATAGACAGGGGGCATCGTCTATACCTAGAGGAGAGGTGGTTCTACCATCACCATAGACAGGGGGCATCCTCTACACCTAGAGGAGAGAAGGTTCTACCATCACCATAGACAGGGGGCATCCTCTACACCTAGAGGAGAGGTGGTTCTACCATCACCATAGACAGGGGGCATCCTCTACACCTAGAGGAGAGAAGGTTCTACCATCACCATAGACAGGGGGCATCCTCTACACCTAGAGGAGAGGTGGTGCTACCATCACCATAGACAGGGGGCATCCTCTACACCTAGAAGAGAGGTAGTTCTACCATCATAATAGACAGGGGGCATCCTCTACACCTAGAGGAGAGGCTGTTCTACCATCACCATAGACAGGGGCATCCTCTACACCTAGAAGAGAGGTAGTTCTACCATCATCATAGACAGGGGGCATCCTCTACACCTAGAGGAGAGGCTGTTAGGCTGTTCTACCATCATCATAGACAAGGGACATCCTCTACACCTAGAAGAGAGGTAGTTCTACCATCATCATAGACAGGGGGCATCCTCTACACCTAGAGGAGAGGCTGTTAGGCTGTTCTACCATCACCATAGACAGGGGCATCCTCTACACCTAGAAGAGAGGTAGTTCTACCATCATCATAGACAGGGGGCATCCTCTACACCTAGAGGAGAGGTGGTTTTACCATCACCATAGACAGGGGACATCCTCTACACCTAGAGGAGAGGAGGTTCTACCATCACCATAGACAGGGGACATCCTCTACACCTAGAGGAGAGGAGGTTCTACCATCACCATCGACAGGGGACATCCTCTATACCTAGAGGAGAGGAGGTTATACCATCACCATAGACAGGGCCATCCTCTACACCTAGAGGAGAGGAGGTTCTACCATCACCATAGACAGGGGGCATCCTCTACACCTTGAGGAGAGGAGGTTCTACATTCACCATAGACAGGGAACATCCTCTACAACTAGAGGAGAGGAGGTTCTACCATCACCATAGACAGGGGACAACCTCTACAGCTAGATGAGAGCAGGTTGTACCATCACCATAGACAGGGGACATCCTCTACAACTAGAGGAGAGGAGATTCTACCATCACCATAGACAGGGGGCAGCCTCTACACCTAGAGGAGAGGGGTTTCTACCATCACCATAGACAGGGGGCTTCCTCTGCACCTAGAGTAGAGGCAGTCCTACCTTCACCATAGACAGGGGGCATCCTGTACACCTAAAGGAGAGGAGGTTCTACCATCACCATAGACAGGGGGCATCCTCTGCAACTAGAGGAGAGAAGGTTCTACCATCACCATAGACAGGGGGCATCCTCTACATTTAAAGGAGAGGAGGAGCTACCCTCACCAAAATTTTGTTATGTCAGATATTTAGTGTCTCTGAAAAAGTATTTTTGGTCATAGAAAAAACGATTTTTTTAATGTTGCATTTAGTTGCAGTCGGGAAGGGATGTTTCCTTATTGTGAGACTATTAGCATCAACCTTGTCATTTTTTTCACGTTAACACAGTAGGTTTTATATGTATTGGTTGCACTTGATGAATTGACATATTTTCCAACTATTTGCACCAGAATACTACTCACTCAAGGATGACAATAGCATGAAATATGTTCGGATCATCTTTGGCTCTCAGGTTCAGACTCTTCCTGTAAATTATAGAATTGTCCATGTAAGTATATTTGGCTCCTTCGAGAGTCTTAGCCTTTTCCTGTGCTCCACATGCTGCCCTCTGTATATATATACACAACTTCCTGTTTCCCTCTCCTCCAGGCCCTCCTCCTGGCGTCACCCACTGTGCCTCCTTCTCTCACAGTTCATCTCACTCTCAGACACAAGAAGAGGGGAGGGGGAACGAGCAGGTGGAGTCATAATTTTCCTGCTACAGCTCCTCCTGCTCAGAATTAATGCTCAGAAACCTAGCTACAGAACGATCCATGGTGAGTCTACAGAAAGTCCAAAAGTAAGTTTCAGGAATGCTGTATCACTTGATGAACATTCAGTGATTCCTATTAAGGCAGTGAAAGCAAGTTATTTCAAATTTATTGCCCCACCCTCAGTCCCCAAGTAAAACCCGAGCTAGATGTTAGCTATGGGGTCTTCTCTGTCACATACACCTTATATAGGGACATATATATATATATATATGGACAAAAATAGTAGAAGCTCTGGTACTTACCTGGGTGATGCTCTGGGTGCAGGCTCCTTGTGATGCAGATACTACTAGTGCCTCATATATATACTGAGGGTTCAGGTGTGTCCTGGGTGTAACCTGTAACCTGAATTTAGTATATAATTTAACACCAGATAATTTGCAGTCTGTGATTGTGTAAGTTACAAAAATAGATGCAATCTATAAAAATATTCTGCTTAGAACAAATATTTTATGGAAATATGATGCTGCTTTCTTTACTAGAACATCTCCAGTGCTAGTAGATAATGTCCTACATGTAATACCCCATTCCTACTGTAATACGCTCTGTAGGAATCACATGTAACCCTTACCATACCATTTCTCAGCAATACCCACTGATCAGCAGGGAAGACTGAAGCCAGATCTTATATTAGAGGACCAGCCTCTATATGATATATAAGACATGGGGAGAGAGAACTCCACCCAGAATAGGTTTATACTGTTCTTCATATCTCACAGCTGTCAAAAATTGCAAAGAGGAACTAAATTTACAGTATTGTATCCCCTTACCCGGCCCCATATGCCCAATCATTGTATAAAGAAGATCAGTGGAGAATGTGTTTTGTGACTGACTCTGGCACTCAAGGATGATCCAGACTTGTGCAGACCCACAATTCTCTTCTTGATATATTTGCTGATTTCTTTAGACTTTTCCATTATAATAATACAAAGAAGCAGTGGCCCATATTTAATTTAGTGTTTGCATTAGTTTTCTGTCTGACAAAGCAGAAAAAAATGTGCACCAAAAGGACCGTTGTAGTGCTTAGTCTGACCATGCACCAAGATTCTGTCTGCACCACAATTCTGCACCCAAAAAAATGGTGCATTCTTCCAGAGCAGTGTAGGGGGCCCCAGATTCATGAATGCTGTGCGCCACATTTCATGAATCTGTCACCCACTGCACACTCTACAGGCAGATCCTGGTACCGTGTGCTGCTCCCCAGTGGGAAGGGTGGTGTATCGGTGCCAGGGGCAGTGGTGGTCGCTCCTGTAGCTCACAGCGCTGCGGCTGCTGTTTGCTCTGGTAAGCAGGCACGATGTGAAGGAGCTGCTAGGGCTAGTGACAAAGCTACAGGAAGAGGAGACTGAAGGACAGGAGGCTACAGGAGGAGGCTGGAGGACAGGGGGCTACAGGAGGAGGATGGAGGACAGAAGGCTACAGTATGAGGAGGATGGAGGACAGAAGGCTACAAGAAGAGGAGGCTGGAGGGCAGGAGGCTACAGGAAGAGGAGACTGAAGGGCAGGAGGCTACAGGAAGAGGAGGCTGGCGGACAGGAGGCCACAGGAGGAGGCTGGAAGACAGGAGGCCACAGGAGGAGGCTGGAGGACAGGTGACTACAGGAAGAGGAGACTGGAGAACAGGAGGCCACAGGAGGAGGCTGGAGGACAGGAGGCTACAACAAGAGGAGGCTGGAGGACAGGAGGCTACAAGAAGAGGAGGCTGGAGGACAGGAGGATACAGGAGGAGGCTGGAGGACAGGAGACTACAGGAAGAGGAGACTGGAGAACAGGAGGCCACAGGAGGAGGCTGGAGGACAGGAGGCTACAACAAGAGGAGGCTGGAGGACAGGAGGCTACAAGAAGAGGAGGCTGGAGAACAGGAGGCTACAGGAGGAGGCTGGAGGACAGAAGGAGGCTGGAGGATAGGAGGCTACAGGAGGAGGCTGGAGGACTGGAGGCCACAGGAGGAGGCTGGAGGACTGGAGGCCACAGTATAATAATAATAATAATGGAACAAATTATGAGGGAACAAATAATCATCTCATTAATAAACCCTGTACTAAAACCACCCTGCTGGGACTGAATTACCTCATGTAGTGGGTGATCTTCATTACCAATATATTTGTGCACTTTCTCTACGCTGTAGTGTACTATCCCAGTCCTATAACACCAGACCCACAATTGAGGCTGATTTTCTGAATATTTTATTCAATCTTTTATTATCCCTAACCAAGATACAGTCCCCCCTGCAGCGAAGGCAAATAACACGGCACTTATAACCACTGTAGGGTAAAAAGAGCAAAGCATCACCTTATGCACATTAAAATATCGCAATCTGCGTAAAAAGAATAGTTTGCTCTGTCCCCGTCTGTGTTGTTTTTCTACTTGCTGATGCCATTTTAATTTATCATCAATTATGATGCCTAAATATTTGTAGCTTCGCTCTCTCTCCACCTCTGTGGTACCAATATATAACGGTTCACTAGAACCTGTAACCTTCAGCGAAAATTCATTTCTAGCTCCTTTGTCTTACTAACATGCAGCTGCAGGGAATTATATGGACACCGGCTTGGAAATTACCCCACCGCTTCTTTATAGACTGTGGGGGCACGAGCGCCAGCGTATGATTGCCCCGCCGCTGCCTATTCGCAGCAGCATACATCAAGAGGCGGAAGGCTATAGACGTATCGGGGCAGGAGGCTGAGCCATGTTTATTTTACGCCAGACAGTAACGCCCCGCGCTGGCCCACTCCCTCCGCACCACTGGCTACGCCCCCCCCCCCCCCATGCCCCTTCACGCCCCACTGACATGAAGGTGGCAGAGAGGGCTAAATAGTTGCAAGTGCTAGCAATACTGACGTGGCGCAGAGGTCCTGATAAATATGCCCCTGTGTCTACACCAATCCCACCAATATTTTTGTAAGAAACATTCAGTTTAGTTTTTCCTGAAGTTAGATGTGTAGATAATAAATAAAAAGGGTGCCAAAACCGTCCCCTGCAGAGCACCTATGCTACACACTGCCTAGTCCGACCATGTGTATGTGGAGGCTGGAGGAAAGGAGACCACAGTATGAGGAGGATAAAGGACAGGAGGCCACAGTATGAGGAGGCTGGAGGACAGGAGGCCACAGTATGAGGAGGGGAAAGGACAGGAGGCCACAGTATGAGGAGGGGAAAGGACAGGAGGCCACAGTATGAGGAGGCTGGGGGACAGGAGGCCACAGTATGAGGAGGATGGAGGACAGGAGGCCACAGTATGAGGAGGGGAAAGGGCAGGAGGCCACAGTATAAGGAGGGGAAAGGACAGGAGACCACAGTATGAGGAGGCTGGGGGACAGGAGGCCACAGTATGAGGAGGGGAAAGGACAGGAGGCCACAGTATGAGGAGGATGGAGGACAAGAGGCCACAGTATGAGGAGGATAAAGGACAGGAGGCCACAGTATGAGGAGGCTGGGGGACAGGAGGCCACAGTATGAGGAGGGTAAAGGACAGGAGGCCACAGTATGAGGAGGCTGGGGGACAGGAGGTCACAGTATGAGGAGGGTAAAGGACAGGAGGCCACAGTATGAGGAGGCTGGGGGACAGGAGGCCACAGTATGAGGAGGGGAAAGGACAGGAGGCCACAGTATGAGGAGGATGGAGGACAGGAGGCCACAGTATGAGGAGGGTAAAGAACAGGAGGCCACAGTATTAGGATAACAACGTGGAACCGGCACAACACGAATCACTTCACAGGGGTAAGGTGCCAAATTCTTCTTCTTTATTGGTTAAAAGTCACACAACATGAGGAGACAAATCGGTTGACGCGTTTCGACGGTTCCCCGTCTTAATCTTAACCTGTCTGTTGTAAAAACACGCTCACCTTTATGGAGGATCGGCTGAATGAATAGGAGAGGGGAACGCCCTCTTTCCTGTGTGGTTGCCCGGATCGAGCCGCGCCCCCGTGATCACATGACAAATCACATGATCGGGAGCGAAGCTCGGCAACGGGACAACCACAGAGCTATACAATGCTCGGACATCGGGCCGCGTCTCCAATACCTCGCGATCCGCTAATATCGGGTCAACGAGATCGGAAGAGCAATCCGAAATCCAAAATAACAGGTGAGTATGTACTTTAAAAGAAAACAATTATAGAATAAAAATTGTCACAGCTTGTTACACGAATGTATATATACTAGCTAGACATACGATTTGTCGTACTAGGGAACTAGAGAAGTAAATTCCTATAGACTATAAAAGTGCTGTACTAGCACTATCAAAGTGCTGCGTCACTTGTTGCATGAGCCAAAAACTGAGGAAAACTTATGTCACAAGGTTGTTGCACATACCTAAACCATTTGAACAATTATAAACATTATGGAAGAGGCAACAGAGTAAGTATAGAATCCTATGTACCAACTGCTACAGCAACGAAAATAAAGAAAGGGGTTATAATTTCTCTTAATATGTCAATATAATGTCCTGTCTCTTGTTCATACCATGTGGTACTCTGCTCTCCAAAACAAAAATCCAATAGCTCTCCCTATTCAATAATTTTCTCTTCATATTACCGCCCCTAATTGGAAGTGTGACCTTTTCAAAGCCCGTCCATGTGAAGTGACAAGTGGATTTGCCATGTATCTCTCTAAAGTGTCTTGACGCTGCTGAGATGCCAACTGATTCATTGGTGATGTCTGACAGATGTCTACGGATCCTGGTTTTTAGAGGACCCGTAGTGTGTCCTATATATTGTATCTTACACATATTACATTTGATAGAGTAAATGGCATTGTTGGTGTTACAGTTAAGGTATGACTGAATGGGGTAGCTTTTATCAGTACTGCAAGATTTTATATTGGTGTCTACTGTAATGTACCCACAGGCCTTACATAATGTGTGTCCACATTTGTAGCAACCCTTGGTGTTTAACCAAGTCTTATTGATTTTTTGGCTTTTAAATAAACTTGGTGAAACGACACTACCTATCGTGGGAGCTCTCTTAGCCACACATTTGACACCGTCGTTTAATAAAACATGGAGAGTTGGATCTTGTAGTAGAATCGGGACATATTTTTGAACTATTCTAGTAATATCCCTAAATTGTTTGCTGTATGTTGTGGAAAAGATTATAGGGGACTTTTTCTTCTCTATAGCATTACTGTCCCTTGTTTCTCTCTGTTCCAATTTATCTGTTAGTAAATCTTCCTGTTTCAAGCTATGTACTCTGTTTATAGCCTTTTCTACTGTTACATTACGATATCCTCTCTGATTGAGTCTGCCTTTAAGATTCTTTATCTCTTTCTCAAAGTCACCATCGTCGGAGCAGTTTCTTCTGAGACGTATTAGTTCTCCATAAGGTATATTTTGTGTAACATGGGGAGGATGACATGAGGATGCTAATAGGGTGGTATTCCTTGACATTTCTTTCCTATAGGGCACCACCCTAACCCTATTGTATTCTCCAATTAGGGTAACATCCAAAAACGGGATTGAATTCCCTCCAAACATGGATGTGAACTTTAGGTTCATTGGGTTGTCATTAAGATAGTTGACAAATTCTGTAAACACAAATTCTGTACCCCTCCAAACCCACACCAGGTCGTCTATGTAACGGCCAAACCAAACTATAGACTCCCGGTGCGGGTTGGAGGGCGAAAAAATGTATGTCTCCTCCCATTGTGACATATAAATATTGGCAAGGGAGGGGGAAAATTTTGCCCCCATTGGGGCCCCCTCCACTTGCAAATAATAAGTGCCATCAAAAAAGAAAAAGTTGTTTTGGAGTAAGAATCCGGTAGTAAGAATTAAATATTCTTTTAAAGCTGTACTGTATGTACTGTACCTATCCAGATGTCTCCGCAAAAAGAAAAGACCTAATTCGTGCGGAATAGAAGAATATAAGGCAGTGACGTCACAAGATGCCCATTTGAAATCCTCCTGCCATTCGAAATTTTTCATAATTCTTAACAAATGCTTGGTGTCTCGTAAAAAAGAGGGAGTGACCCTAGTAATTGGCTGGAGGAAATGATCCAACCATTCACCCAGTCTCTCACCCACTCCCCCTATCCCCGCCACTATAGGTCTTAAAGGTGGCGGAAAAAGGTTCTTGTGAACTTTGGGGAGTGAATGAAAGACTGGAGTGATGGGGTCTGTGACGTATAAATAGTCTTTCTCTCTTTGTGTAATAACACCCAGTGTAACACCTTCCTCTAGTATTTTTAGTAGTTGTTTCTGAACTGTGTTCGTGGGATTGGATTCCAAGGTCCGATACGTATTACTATCTTTTAATATGTTCTCATTGAGAATCTTATAGAGGGCGGCATCCATCACCACTATGGCCCCCCCCTTATCTGCAGACCTAATAATTAGATCTGGGTCCTCCTTAAGTTGTTTTAGAGCCTCCCTTTCCCCTTTTGATAAATTCTGACGTGTATGATGTGAACAATTATCCCTCATTTTTTTATGTAATGCTACCAATTCCTTCTCAACTATGTCCTGAAAATGATCTAAAACAGGAACTCGGGAGTTGATAGGATAAAAATCCATATTTTTGGTACAGAATTCATTATTGACACAATCATTACTCTCTCCTTGCCCACATTCTAATAACCTTAATGTCAATACATTATCCTGTTCTTGAAATTTACTCATAATGCCGTCTGTTCTCATAAGATCTGCTATGTATTCATTGTGGCTATTAGAAGTGGAAGTGGAACTCCCAATACTGTCTGCTTCCACTCTATCTGATACATTAACATCATTAAAATGTTTTTTCACCGTGATATTACGAGCTAATTTATTGATATCCAAAAGTGTGTTAAATAAGTTAAAGTCCACTGTGGGAGAAAATTTTAAACCTTTTGTTAATACTCTAATCTGGTTATCAGACAATATTCTACTAGAGAGATTGATGACTGGTTCCATTAGGTGTTCTTCTTGGCCCGAGTTTTCACTCCTGGATCTCTTGTGTTTGCGACCTGCCCGTCTAACCCGTTTTTTGACGGTTTATTCGATTGCTTTTGGTTCTCTCCTGGTTTTGACTTCTGCACTGTATCTTTATTTTTGCGTCTCGCCCCCGTTCGCTCTTCCTCCACTTGTGAAGACATCTGGTTCGAAACAACACTGTCTCTGGATTCCTCTGTGTCCGAAAAACTGACTCTGGAGTTGTAGTATCTCTTATTGCCCCTTTTATTCCGCTTCTTCAGAATGGATTTGGGGGTACTTGTGTTGGTGTATGTACCTTGTTCCCGTCGTTTCCATACATAAACCTCATCGTTCTGGTAATCAATAACATCACGTTCAAATTTCTTTCTTTTAATTGCGGTGATGTTATCTTCCATCGCTTTGACTTTTTCAGCCACAATGGATGTCTGTTGCATGTACATTGACTCCGGCAACTCCTTTTGTAGTGAGTCTCTTATGCCATTGATTTCTGCTTTGATGTCCATCAACAATGTTTGTTCTTGTTCAATTATTAATCGCATCAATTTCATTGAGCATTCACTTAAGGCTTCATGCCAATTCTTTAGAAAGGTCTTAGAGTACTCGGTAGTGGGTATCTTTTTAATTCTCAACCCTCTGGGTATCATGTTTTTTTCTACATAAGAACTCAAAGTTTCAGAGTCCCACCATATACGAGCCTCTTTTTCACACAGTTTCAATAGTTTGTCCCATAGTACAAAATCACTAGACATAGAGTCAGAGTTTGCGGAGCCTATATTGAAAATAGCTGCTGCTCGGTTTCTCCTAGTATCATCTTCGGAAATATTCGTGCTTCCGGACTCTATGTCTGACTCCTCTAGTTGTGACATGTTGTTAAAAATATCAATTTAAGGTCTAGGATTTACGGGGAGACTACGGCTTCTGGCTATGTATAGACACAGATAAAAAATATGTATTACAACCTCCACTAAGAGTAGCAAAGGGTAACAAAATAAAGCCGGCTCACCCAACCTTCAGACCTTCTTGGCCGTACTCTCACTGTGGCGGTGTCCTGGTGCTCGGCAAAGGCAAACCATAGCCATGTAGCATAAGTGAAAACAACGTGGAACCGGCACAACACGAATCACTTCACAGGGGTAAGGTGCCAAATTCTTCTTCTTTATTGGTTAAAAGTCACACAACATGAGGAGACAAATCGGTTGACGCGTTTCGACGGTTCCCCGTCTTAATCTTAACCTGTCTGTTGTAAAAACACGCTCACCTTTATGGAGGATCGGCTGAATGAATAGGAGAGGGGAACGCCCTCTTTCCTGTGTGGTTGCCCGGATCGAGCCGCGCCCCCGTTGACCCGATATTAGCGGATCGCGAGGTATTGGAGACGCGGCCCGATGTCCGAGCATTGTATAGCTCTGTGGTTGTCCCGTTGCCGAGCTTCGCTCCCGATCATGTGATTTGTCATGTGATCACGGGGGCGCGGCTCGATCCGGGCAACCACACAGGAAAGAGGGCGTTCCCCTCTCCTATTCATTCAGCCGATCCTCCATAAAGGTGAGCGTGTTTTTACAACAGACAGGTTAAGATTAAGACGGGGAACCGTCGAAACGCGTCAACCGATTTGTCTCCTCATGTTGTGTGACTTTTAACCAATAAAGAAGAAGAATTTGGCACCTTACCCCTGTGAAGTGATTCGTGTTGTGCCGGTTCCACGTTGTTTTCACTTATGCTACATGGCTATGGTTTGCCTTTGCCGAGCACCAGGACACCGCCACAGTGAGAGTACGGCCAAGAAGGTCTGAAGGTTGGGTGAGCCGGCTTTATTTTGTTACCCTTTGCTACTCTTAGTGGAGGTTGTAATACATATTTTTTATCTGTGTCTATACATAGCCAGAAGCCGTAGTCTCCCCGTAAATCCTAGACCTTAAATTGATATTTTTAACAACATGTCACAACTAGAGGAGTCAGACATAGAGTCCGGAAGCACGAATATTTCCGAAGATGATACTAGGAGAAACCGAGCAGCAGCTATTTTCAATATAGGCTCCGCAAACTCTGACTCTATGTCTAGTGATTTTGTACTATGGGACAAACTATTGAAACTGTGTGAAAAAGAGGCTCGTATATGGTGGGACTCTGAAACTTTGAGTTCTTATGTAGAAAAAAACATGATACCCAGAGGGTTGAGAATTAAAAAGATACCCACTACCGAGTACTCTAAGACCTTTCTAAAGAATTGGCATGAAGCCTTAAGTGAATGCTCAATGAAATTGATGCGATTAATAATTGAACAAGAACAAACATTGTTGATGGACATCAAAGCAGAAATCAATGGCATAAGAGACTCACTACAAAAGGAGTTGCCGGAGTCAATGTACATGCAACAGACATCCATTGTGGCTGAAAAAGTCAAAGCGATGGAAGATAACATCACCGCAATTAAAAGAAAGAAATTTGAACGTGATGTTATTGATTACCAGAACGATGAGGTTTATGTATGGAAACGACGGGAACAAGGTACATACACCAACACAAGTACCCCCAAATCCATTCTGAAGAAGCGGAATAAAAGGGGCAATAAGAGATACTACAACTCCAGAGTCAGTTTTTCGGACACAGAGGAATCCAGAGACAGTGTTGTTTCGAACCAGATGTCTTCACAAGTGGAGGAAGAGCGAACGGGGGCGAGACGCAAAAATAAAGATACAGTGCAGAAGTCAAAACCAGGAGAGAACCAAAAGCAATCGAATAAACCGTCAAAAAACGGGTTAGACGGGCAGGTCGCAAACACAAGAGATCCAGGAGTGAAAACTCGGGCCAAGAAGAACACCTAATGGAACCAGTCATCAATCTCTCTAGTAGAATATTGTCTGATAACCAGATTAGAGTATTAACAAAAGGTTTAAAATTTTCTCCCACAGTGGACTTTAACTTATTTAACACACTTTTGGATATCAATAAATTAGCTCGTAATATCACGGTGAAAAAACATTTTAATGATGTTAATGTATCAGATAGAGTGGAAGCAGACAGTATTGGGAGTTCCACTTCCACTTCTAATAGCCACAATGAATACATAGCAGATCTTATGAGAACAGACGGCATTATGAGTAAATTTCAAGAACAGGATAATGTATTGACATTAAGGTTATTAGAATGTGGGCAAGGAGAGAGTAATGATTGTGTCAATAATGAATTCTGTACCAAAAATATGGATTTTTATCCTATCAACTCCCGAGTTCCTGTTTTAGATCATTTTCAGGACATAGTTGAGAAGGAATTGGTAGCATTACATAAAAAAATGAGGGATAATTGTTCACATCATACACGTCAGAATTTATCAAAAGGGGAAAGGGAGGCTCTAAAACAACTTAAGGAGGACCCAGATCTAATTATTAGGTCTGCAGATAAGGGGGGGGCCATAGTGGTGATGGATGCCGCCCTCTATAAGATTCTCAATGAGAACATATTAAAAGATAGTAATACGTATCGGACCTTGGAATCCAATCCCACGAACACAGTTCAGAAACAACTACTAAAAATACTAGAGGAAGGTGTTACACTGGGTGTTATTACACAAAGAGAGAAAGACTATTTATACGTCACAGACCCCATCACTCCAGTCTTTCATTCACTCCCCAAAGTTCACAAGAACCTTTTTCCGCCACCTTTAAGACCTATAGTGGCGGGGATAGGGGGAGTGGGTGAGAGACTGGGTGAATGGTTGGATCATTTCCTCCAGCCAATTACTAGGGTCACTCCCTCTTTTTTACGAGACACCAAGCATTTGTTAAGAATTATGAAAAATTTCGAATGGCAGGAGGATTTCAAATGGGCATCTTGTGACGTCACTGCCTTATATTCTTCTATTCCGCACGAATTAGGTCTTTTCTTTTTGCGGAGACATCTGGATAGGTACAGTACATACAGTACAGCTTTAAAAGAATATTTAATTCTTACTACCGGATTCTTACTCCAAAACAACTTTTTCTTTTTTGATGGCACTTATTATTTGCAAGTGGAGGGGGCCCCAATGGGGGCAAAATTTTCCCCCTCCCTTGCCAATATTTATATGTCACAATGGGAGGAGACATACATTTTTTCGCCCTCCAACCCGCACCGGGAGTCTATAGTTTGGTTTGGCCGTTACATAGACGACCTGGTGTGGGTTTGGAGGGGTACAGAATTTGTGTTTACAGAATTTGTCAACTATCTTAATGACAACCCAATGAACCTAAAGTTCACATCCATGTTTGGAGGGAATTCAATCCCGTTTTTGGATGTTACCCTAATTGGAGAATACAATAGGGTTAGGGTGGTGCCCTATAGGAAAGAAATGTCAAGGAATACCACCCTATTAGCATCCTCATGTCATCCTCCCCATGTTACACAAAATATACCTTATGGAGAACTAATACGTCTCAGAAGAAACTGCTCCGACGATGGTGACTTTGAGAAAGAGATAAAGAATCTTAAAGGCAGACTCAATCAGAGAGGATATCGTAATGTAACAGTAGAAAAGGCTATAAACAGAGTACATAGCTTGAAACAGGAAGATTTACTAACAGATAAATTGGAACAGAGAGAAACAAGGGACAGTAATGCTATAGAGAAGAAAAAGTCCCCTATAATCTTTTCCACAACATACAGCAAACAATTTAGGGATATTACTAGAATAGTTCAAAAATATGTCCCGATTCTACTACAAGATCCAACTCTCCATGTTTTATTAAACGACGGTGTCAAATGTGTGGCTAAGAGAGCTCCCACGATAGGTAGTGTCGTTTCACCAAGTTTATTTAAAAGCCAAAAAATCAATAAGACTTGGTTAAACACCAAGGGTTGCTACAAATGTGGACACACATTATGTAAGGCCTGTGGGTACATTACAGTAGACACCAATATAAAATCTTGCAGTACTGATAAAAGCTACCCCATTCAGTCATACCTTAACTGTAACACCAACAATGCCATTTACTCTATCAAATGTAATATGTGTAAGATACAATATATAGGACACACTACGGGTCCTCTAAAAACCAGGATCCGTAGACATCTGTCAGACATCACCAATGAATCAGTTGGCATCTCAGCAGCGTCAAGACACTTTAGAGAGATACATGGCAAATCCACTTGTCACTTCACATGGACGGGCTTTGAAAAGGTCACACTTCCAATTAGGGGCGGTAATATGAAGAGAAAATTATTGAATAGGGAGAGCTATTGGATTTTTGTTTTGGAGAGCAGAGTACCACATGGTATGAACAAGAGACAGGACATTATATTGACATATTAAGAGAAATTATAACCCCTTTCTTTATTTTCGTTGCTGTAGCAGTTGGTACATAGGATTCTATACTTACTCTGTTGCCTCTTCCATAATGTTTATAATTGTTCAAATGGTTTAGGTATGTGCAACAACCTTGTGACATAAGTTTTCCTCAGTTTTTGGCTCATGCAACAAGTGACGCAGCACTTTGATAGTGCTAGTACAGCACTTTTATAGTCTATAGGAATTTACTTCTCTAGTTCCCTAGTACGACAAATCGTATGTCTAGCTAGTATATATACATTCGTGTAACAAGCTGTGACAATTTTTATTCTATAATTGTTTTCTTTTAAAGTACATACTCACCTGTTATTTTGGATTTCGGATTGCTCTTCCGATCTCGTTGACCCGATATTAGCGGATCGCGAGGTATTGGAGACGCGGCCCGATGTCCGAGCATTGTATAGCTCTGTGGTTGTCCCGTTGCCGAGCTTCGCTCCCGATCATGTGATTTGTCATGTGATCACGGGGGCGCGGCTCGATCCGGGCAACCACACAGGAAAGAGGGCGTTCCCCTCTCCTATTCATTCAGCCGATCCTCCATAAAGGTGAGCTTGTTTTTACAACAGACAGGTTAAGATTAAGACGGGGAACCGTCGAAACGCGTCAACCGATTTGTCTCCTCATGTTGTGTGACTTTTAACCAATAAAGAAGAAGAATTTGGCACCTTACCCCTGTGAAGTGATTCGTGTTGTGCCGGTTCCACGTTGTTTTCACTTATGCTACATGGCTATGGTTTGCCTTTGCCGAGCACCAGGACACCGCCACAGTGAGAGTACGGCCAAGAAGGTCTGAAGGTTGGGTGAGCCGGCTTTATTTTGTTACCCTTTGCTACTCTTAGTGGAGGTTGTAATACATATTTTTTATCACAGTATGAGGATGGTAAAGGATAGGAGGCCACAATAGGAGGATAAAGGACAGGAGGCCACAGTATGAGGAGGATAAAGGACAGGAGGCCACAGTATGAGGAGGGTAAAGGACAGGAGGCCACAGTATGAGGAGGGTAAAGAACAGGAGGCCACAGTATGAGGATGGTAAAGGATAGGAGGCCACAATAGGAGGATAAAGGACAGGAGGCCACAGTATGAGGAGGGTAAAGGACAGGAGGCCACAGTATGAGGAGGATGGAGGACAGGAGGCCACAGTATGAGGAGGATGGAGGACAGGAGGCCACAGTATGAGAAGGATGGAGGACAGGAGGCCACAGTATGAGGAGGATAAAGGACAGGAGGCCACAGTATGAGGAGGATGGAGGACAGGAGGCCACAGTATGAGGAGAATGGAGGACAGGAGGCCACAGTATGAGGAGGATGGAGGACAGGAGGCCACAGTATGAGGAGGATGGAGGACAGGAGGCCACAGTATGAGGAGGATGGAGGACAGGAGGCCACAGTATGAGGAGGATAAAGGACAGGAGGCCACAGTATGAGCAGGGTAAAGGACAGGAGGCCACAGTATGAGGAGGGTAAAGGATAGGAGGCCACAATAGGAGGATAAAGCACAGGAGGCCACAGTATGAGGAGGGTAAAGGACAGGAGGCCATAGTATGAGGAGGAAGGAGGACAGGAGGCCACAGTATGAGGAGGATGGAGGACAGGAGGCCACAGTATGAGAAGGATAAAGGACAGGAGGCCACAGTATGAGGAGGATGGAGGACAAGAGGCCACAGTATGAGGAGGATGGAGGACAGGAGGCCACAGTATGAGGAGGATAAAGGACAGGAGGCCACAGTATGAGGAGGGTAAGGGACAGGAGGCCACAGTATGAGGAGGGTAAAGGACAGGAGGCCACAGTATGAGCAGGGTAAAGAACAGGAGGCCACAGTATGAGGATGGTAAAGGATAGGAGGCCACAATAGGAGGATAAAGGACAGGAGGCCACAGTATGAGGAGGGTAAAGGACAGAAGGCCACAGTATGAGGAGGATGGAGGACAGGAGGCCACAGTATGAGGAGGATGGAGGACAGGAGGCCACAGTATGAGGAGGATGGAGGACAGGAGGCCACAGTATGAGGAGGATGGAGGACAGGAGGCCACAGTATGAGGAGGATAAAGGACAGGAGGCCACAGTATGAGGAGGATGGAGGACAGGAGGCCACAGTATGAGGAGGATGGAGGACAGGAGGCCACAGTATGATGAGGATGGAGGACAGGAGGCCACAGTATGAGGAGGATGGAGGACAGCAGGCCACAGTATGAGGAGGATAAAGGACAGGAGGCCACAGTATGAGGAGGGTAAAGGACAGGAGGCCTCAGTATGAGCAGGCTAAAGGACAGGAGACCACAGTATGAGGAGGGTAAAGGATAGGAGGCCACAATAGGAGGATAAAGGACAGGAGGCCACAGTATGAGGAGGGTAAAGGACAGGAGGCCACAGTATGAGGAGGATGGAGGACAGGAGGCCACAGTATGAGGAGGATGGAGGACAGGAGGCCACAGTATGAGGAGGATGGAGGACAGGAGGCCACAGTATGAGGAGGATAAAGGACAGGAGGCCACAGTATGAGGAGGATGGAGGACAGGAGGCCACCGTATGAGGAGGATGGAGGACAGGAGGCCACAGTATGAGGAGGGTAAGGGACAGGAGGCCACAGTATGAGGAGGGTAAAGGACAGGAGGCCACAGTATGAGCAGGGTAAAGAACAGGAGGCCACAGTATGAGGATGGTAAAGGATAGGAGGCCACAATAGGAGGATAAAGGACAGGAGGCCACAGTATGAGGAGGGTAAAGGACAGAAGGCCACAGTATGAGGAGGATGGAGGACAGGAGGCCACAGTATGAGGAGGATGGAGGACAGGAGGCCACAGTATGAGGAGGATGGAGGACAGGAGGCCACAGTATGAGGAGGATGGAGGACAGGAGGCCACAGTATGAGGAGGATAAAGGACAGGAGGCCACAGTATGAGGAGGATGGAGGACAGGAGGCCACAGTATGAGGAGGATGGAGGACAGGAGGCCACAGTATGATGAGGATGGAGGACAGGAGGCCACAGTATGAGGAGGATGGAGGACAGCAGGCCACAGTATGAGGAGGATAAAGGACAGGAGGCCACAGTATGAGGAGGGTAAAGGACAGGAGGCCTCAGTATGAGCAGGCTAAAGGACAGGAGACCACAGTATGAGGAGGGTAAAGGATAGGAGGCCACAATAGGAGGATAAAGGACAGGAGGCCACAGTATGAGGAGGGTAAAGGACAGGAGGCCACAGTATGAGGAGGATGGAGGACAGGAGGCCACAGTATGAGGAGGATGGAGGACAGGAGGCCACAGTATGAGGAGGATGGAGGACAGGAGGCCACAGTATGAGGAGGATAAAGGACAGGAGGCCACAGTATGAGGAGGATGGAGGACAGGAGGCCACCGTATGAGGAGGATGGAGGACAGGAGGCCACAGTATGAGGAGGATAAAGGACAGGAGGCCACAGTATGAGGAGGGTAAAGGACAGGAGGCCACAGTATGAGGAGGCTAAAGGACAAGAGGCCACAGTATGAGCAGGGTAAAGGACAGGAGGCCACAGTATGAGGAGGGTAAAGGATAGGAGGCCACAATAAGAGGATAAAGGACAGGAGGCCACAGTATGAGGAAGGTAAAGGACATGAGGCCACAGTATGAGGAGGCTAAAGGACAGGAGGCCACAGTATGAGGAGGGTAAAGGACAGGAGGCCACAGTATGAGGAGGGTAAAGGACAGGAGGCCACAGTATGAGGAGGGTAAAGGACAGGAGGCCACAGTATGAGGAGGTTAAAGGACAGGAGGCCACAGTATGAGGTGGATGGAGGACAGGAGGCCACAGTATGAGGAGGATGGAGGACAGGAGGCCACAGTATGAGGAGGATAGAGGACAGGAGGCCACAGTATGAGGAGGATGGAGGACGGGAGGCCACAATATGAGGAGGATGGAGGGCTGGAGGCCACAGTATAAGGAGGATGGAGGACAGGAGGCCAACATATGAGGAGGATGGAGGACAGGAGGCCAGAGTATGAGGAGGATGGAGGACAGGAGGCCACAGTATGAGGAGAATGGAGGACAGGAGGCCACAGTATGACGAGGATGGAGGACAGGAGGCCACAGTATAAGGAGGATGGAGGATAGGAAGCCACAATATGAGGAGGATGGAGGACAGGAGGACAAAGCATGAGGAGGATGGAGGACAGGAGGCCACAATATGAGGAGGATGGAGGACAGGAGGCCACAATATGAGGAGGATGGAGGAAAGGAGGCCACAGTATAAGGAGGATGGAGGACAGGAGGCCACAATGTGAGGAGTATGGAGGACAGGAGGCCACAGCATGAGGAGGATGGAGGACAGGAGGCCACAATATGAAGACAATGGAGGACAAGAGGCCACAGCATGAGGAGGATGGAGGACAGGAGGCCACAATATGAGGATGATGGAGGACAGGAGGTCACAGTATGAGGAGGATGGAGAACAGAAGTACACAGTATGAGGAGGTTGGAGGACAGGAGGCCACAGTATGAGGAGGTTGGAGGACAGGAGGCCATAGTATGAGGAGGCTGGAGGACAGGAGGCCACAGTATGAGGAGGATGGAGGTCAGGAGGTCACAGTATGAGGAGGATGGAGGACAGAAGGCCATAATATGAGGAGGCTGGAGGACAGGAGGCCACAGTATGAGGAGGATCGAGGACAGGAGGTCACAGTATGAGGAGGATGGAGGACAGGAGGCCATAATATGAGGAGGCTGGAGGACAGGAGGCCACAGTATGAGGAGGATGGAGGACAGGAGGCCACAGTATGAGGAGGCTGGAGGACAGGAGGCCACAGGAGGAGGCTGGAGGACAGGAGGCCACAGGAGGAGGCTGGAGGACAGGAGGCTACAGTAGGAGGAGGATGGAGGACAGGAGGCCACAGGAGGAGGCTGGAGGACAGGAGGCTACAGTAGGAGGAGGATGGAGGACAGGAGGCCACAGGAGGAGGCTGGAGGACAGGAGGCCACAGTATGAGGAGGATGGAGGACAGGAGGCCACAGGAGGAGGCTGGAGGACAGGAGGCCACAGGAGGAGGCTGGAGGACAGGAGGCTACAGTAGGAGGATGGAGGACAGGAGGCCACAGGATAAGGGGAATCACATGGATAGGGTAGCCAAAAAACGGGTTGGTGCACGATGCGCTGCCTGTAATTAAGTTAGATTTAGTTAGATGTAGTTAAGTTAGATTTCTTTTGTTGAAAGTTTAATCATATAGATAATGGACTATATGTTTTGGGGGTGGACCACCTCCTTTATCACGTCTGTAAGTGGTACTTTGGATGAGTTTGCTAGGGGCCGGCAGGGAGCAATATCAGATGCAGGCTAGCTCTGCAAGAAACAGTTGAGCTGGAGTGGCAGGTCTGTACAGCCTGCTGCGTGTGGCCCTCCATATTTTTGTATTCTGTGTTTGTTAGTTTGTATATATATATAAACCTATGATGATATCTGTATGGGGTGGAGTGTGTTTATGTTCATTTATGTTAATTGATTTCTTTGTGGGTGTGTCTTGTCTTTTAGGTTGGGTGCAGCTCATGGTATTTAGTGTTTATTTTGGTGTGTAATAAGTTATTGTTATCTCTAGGTGTTTTTGCTAAGTGTGAATGGGGCTGGACCAGCAGGTGAGTTATTGTATATACAGGCAGTCCCCGGGTTATGTACAAGATCGGTTCTGAAGGTTTGTTCTTAAGTTGAATTTGTATGTAAGTCGGGACTGTATATTTTATAATTGTAACCCCAGACACAATTTTTTTGGTCTTTGTGACAAATGGATTTTAAAAATGTTGGGTTCTCATAAGAACCAGGATTAACATTAAAGCTTCATTACAGACACCTGTGATAACTTATAGTTGACCATTGTAGCGTAAGGATAACGTACAGTAAATTACCAACATCCAGAGGTCCGTTTGTAACTAGGGGTTGTCTGTAAGTCGGGTGTTCTTAAGTAGAGGACCACCTGTAGTTTGTATATATTGGGGGTCATTTACTAAGGACCCGATTCGCGTTTTCCCAACGTGTTACCCGAATATTTCCGATTTGCGCCGATTCTCCCTGAATTGCCCCGGGATTTTGGGGCACGCGATCGGATTGTGGCGCATCGGCGCCGGCATGCACGCGACGGAAATCGGGGGGCGTGGCCGAACGAAAACCCGTCGGATTCGCAAAAAACGCCGCTTTTAAAAAAAATATCTGTTGCACAGCTTACACTTACCTTCACTCAGCCCGGCTCGGTGAACTCCATCGCGTTCCGATGCTTTTCAGCGCAGCAGCGCCACCTGGTGGACGGCGGTGGAACTACCTTAATAAATCCCGGCCGGACTCGAATTCAGCGCAGAGAACGCGCCGCTGGATCGCGAATGGACTGGGTAGGTAAATCTGCCCCATTGTATATTATGTTTGGTTTATGTTATGCATTGTTGTTATGTTTTCTATTTTCAATTTTAATAACAGATCTACAGAATGTAACTCAGGTATGTAATGTACTGTCATGTAGACTCCCAATGTCTCACTAGTAAGATGTCTTTTAGACACTGTTCTTGTCTTTCGCATTGTTATCCTTCCTCTTGTGAGTTCGCCAAGATAAAGCTGAGACTGTATTTACATCTTACATTTAGAACAGTTGCTTCTCATTCTCTGCAGCCTCTTCTATATCTGTACTATCTACCATAGGTGATTTTTACAGTTCTACTCCAGAGACCTGTTTGATCAGTGATTATAAATCTGCACATTCCGCTTCCATTTATGATCCACATTCTATCAGCTATAGCACAGTTTGTCTTGGTGCAAACATCCCTTAGACTAGAGCAAATGACAGTCCAAGAATATATAGAAGACAACAATTAAGCATAAGTTATACACAAGGAAATAGTAAGGAGAGAAAAGCCAAGACTCACATACAGCAGTGATCACATAAAAGCGATAAAACAGGAGGCTCTGACACAGAGGAAGAAATATAAAAAGAGAAAAAAACAGACGGTACACAATGAAGATATTTAAGACTAAGAAAGAAATAACACATATTAATTGAAGGATGGCAATAGACAGCAGCATAACCCCTCCGGTAATGGAGCTCTGGATATAACTACATGTGATATCCCGGCTTAAAGATATAGAAACTCTCGGAAGAGAAAGGTAAAGAAATAAAAGCAGAAAGAAACTATAAGCAGAAAAAAAAAAACAAAAGAGAGGGATAAAAAGTGACACCTTCTCACCTTAAAATATAAGGAAAGGAAAAGTTTTGTGATCTTGTAACCAATGGCTCCTGATGGGATAAGGTGCAGTGATTTGTTTTCAGTGTAGAAGGTAATGGTGCAGGAGGAGAGACTGTTACTAGGTATATCCAAGAAGGAGGAGACAGGTGAAGAAAAGGAAGAAGAGAGGAGGAGAGATGTAGAGGAGAAGAAGAGATGTAGAGAGAGGAGAAATGTAGAAGGTGGAGAGATGTTGAGGGAGGAGAGAGGAGGAGAGATGTACAATGGGAGAAGACATGTAGAGAGGGGAGAGATGTAGATAGTGGAGAGTTTTAGAGGGTGGACAGATATAGAGGGGCGAGAGAGGAGGAGAGATGTAGATTTGGAGAAGATATGTAGAAAGAGAAGAAAAGTACAGGGTATAGGGAGGAGGAGAGATGTAGAGGAGGAGAAGATATAGATCATGGAGAGATGATTAGGGAGGAAAGATTTAGATAGAGGAGGAGAGAAGTAGATACAAGAGAGTGGAGGAGAGATGTAGTGGGAGAAAAGAAAAAGAGAGATGAATGGGGAGGGGAGAGGAGGAGAGATGGAGAGAGAGGAGAGATACACATAAATGCAGTATAAACACACTGGGGGTCATTTACTAAGGGCCCGATTCGCGTTTTCCCGACGTGTTACCCGAATATTTCCGATTTGCGCCGATTGTACCTGAATTGCCCCAGGATTTTGGCGCACGCGATCGGAATGTGGCGCATCGGCGCCGGCATGCGCGCAACGGAAATCGGGGGGCGTGGCCGAACGAAAGCCCGACGTATTCGGAAAAAACGCCGCATTTAAAAACCGAAAATGTGTCGCTTGGGGAGCGCTTACCTTCACCTGGTCCAGCTCGGTGTATTCCGGCGCGTTCAGATGATTTTCAGCGCAGCAGCGATATCTGGTGGACGGCGGAGGAACTACCTTTATAAATCCCGGCCGGACCCGAATCCAGCACAGAGAACGCGCTGCTGGATCGCGAATGGGCCGGGTAAGTAAATCTGCCCCATTATATACACACATACAGCATATACATACAGCATATACACACATACAGTATATACAAACATATACAGCATTTTCATACACACCATATAAATTCATAAAATTTATATAAAATATACAGCATTTACATAAACACACATAGAGCAGATACACACATACAGCAGATACACACATACAGCACATGCATATATTTGTAAGTGAGCACAGAATAAAAATGTAAATGAGATCATTGTAAAAATCAATCATCAAAATTATGGGTCAATATCTTTATTGAACAAACTGTTGTACAAATCTTTTTCAGAAATGCAAAGAACAAAATACACTTGTGCTCATATTGGTTTATTGATTTACATTTGCAGATCAGTTCCTTTCTGAGTAAGAACACCTACTGAATATCAATAGTACAACACATTCTTCTATGATAGGGGCAGCTGCTGAAAAGTGCTGTCACGTCTGAGAACCCCTCGCAACATTGATGCAATGTACATGTATAACAAATATAAACGTTTGGGGATACACATGAGGGAAGTGGGTGAGGAAGGGATGGAGTGAGCGTAATATACTGTTTTATTCACCTGCTGTTGTGTTCCAGGATTACAGGGGTACGTGTCATGAAAGTGGGATTGAATGGGGCACATTTACTTACCCGTCCCTGGCGCGATCCCCGATCTGGAATGTCCAACGATAATGAACTCTGCCGCTATTTACTTAGATTGTGCACCCGATATCCTGCATGTGTCGCTTCCCCGCTCAGGTCCGCCGCAGTTCACCTTCTTCTTCCCGGTGTATGGAAGTGCTTGGCTTGCGACACAATTTTAAAGTTAAATCCCGCGCTAAGTCTGAATCCGAAGCCCCCCCCATTTATGTCGCATGAAAGCCAATGCGATTGCACTGTGGCACCTCCCTAGATGAAGAAGTGTAAAGCCCCTGGCACTGTGGCACCTCCCTAGATGAAGAAGTGTAAAGCCCCTGGCACTGTGGCACCTCCCTAGATGAAGAAGTGTAAAGCCCCCGGCACTGTGGCACCTCCCTAGATGAAGAAGTGTAAAGCCCCTGGCGCTGTGGCACCTCCCTAGATGAAAAAGTGTAAAGCCCGTGGCACTGTGGCACCTCCCTAGATGAAGAAGTGTAAAGCCCCTGGCACTGTGGCACCTCCCTAGATGAAGAAGTGTAAAGCCCGTGGCACTGTGGCACCTCCCTAGATGAAGAAGTGTAAATCCCCTGGCACTGTGGCACCTCCCTAGATGAAGAAGTGTAAAGCCCCTGGCACTGTGGCACCTCCCTAGATGAAGAAGTGTAAAGCCCCTGGCGCTGTGGCACCTCCCTAGATGAAGAAGTGTAAAGCCCGTGGCACTGTGGCACCTCCCTAGACGAAGAAGTGTAAAGCCCCTGGCACTGTGGCACCTCCCTAGATGAAGAAGTGTAAAGCCCATGGCACTGTGGCACCTCCCTAGATGTAGAAGTGTAAAGCCCCCGGCACTGTGGCACCTCCCTAGATGAAGAAGTGTAAAGCCCCCGGCACTGTAGCATCTCTCTAGATGAAGAAGTGTAAATCCCCTGGCACTGTGGCACCTCCCTAGATGAAGAAGTGTAAAGCCCGTGGCACTGTGGCACCTCCCTAGATGAAGAAGTGTAAAGCCCATGGCACTGTGGCACCTCCCTAGATGAAGAAGTGTAAAGCCCCTGGCACTGTGGCACCTCCCTAGATGAAGAAGTGTAAAGCCCATGGCACTGTGGCACCTCCCTAGATGTAGAAGTGTAAAGCCCCTGGCACTGTGGCACCTCCCTAGATGAAGAAGTGTAAAGCCCCCGGCACTGTAGCATCTCTCTAGATGAAGAAGTGTAAAGTCCCCGGAACTGTGGCACCTCCCTAGATGAAGAAGTGTAAAGCCCATGGCACTGTGGCACCTCCCTAGATGTAGAAGTGTAAAGCCCATGGCACTGTGGCACCTCCCTAGATGAAGAAGTGTAAAGCCCCCGGCACTGTGGCACCTCTCTAGATGAAGAAGTGTAAAGCCCATGGCACTGTGGCACCTCCCTAGATGTAGAAGTGTAAAGCCCATGGCACTGTGGCACCTCTCTAGATGAAGAAGTGTAAAGCCCATGGCACTGTGGCACCTCTCTAGATGAAGAAGTGTAAAGCCCATGGCACTGTGGCACCTCCCTAGATGTAGAAGTGTAAAGCCCATGGCACTGTGGCACCTCTCTAGATGAAGAAGTGTAAAGCCCATGGCACTGTGGCACCTCCCTAGATGAAGAAGTGTAAAGCCCGTGGCACTGTGGCACCTCCCTAGATGAAGAAGTGTAAAGCCCCCGGCACTGTGGCACCTCCCTAAATGAAGAAGTGTAAAGCCCCTGGCACTGTGGCACTTTCCTAGATGAAGAAGTGTAAAGCCCCCGGCACTGTGGCACCTCCCTAGATGAAGAAGTGTAAAGCCCCCGGCACTGTGGCACCTTCCTAGATGAAGAAGTGTAAAGCCCCGGCACTGTGGCTCCTCCCTAGATGAAGAAGTGTAAAGCCCCCGGCACTGTGGCACCTTCCTAGATGAAGATGTATAAAGCTCATGGCACTGTGGCACCTCCCTAGATGTGGATGGAAAATAAAAATTGATAAGGATTTCAATGCAAAATTGTGCGGATGAGGATAAAGAACCTCGACTAACATCCAAACAAGTCCAAGCTGCCCTGCAGCCCGAGGGCACAATAGTGCCATCTGTACTATCCGTTGGCGTCTGAATGAAAAGGGACTGTTCGGTAGGACTCCCAGGAAGACCCCACTTTTTACACAGAAACATAAAAAAAGCCAGGCTGGAGTTAGCCAAAACTTACCTCAGAAAGCCTAGAACGTTTTGGGAGAATGTAGAAAAAGTAGAGCTTTTTGGGAAAAGGCATCAACATAGAGTTTATCGGAAATAAGAGGCCTTCAAAGAAAAGAACACGGTCCCTACAGTCAGACATGGCGGAGGTTCCCTGATGTTTTGGGGTTGCTTTGCTGCCTCTGGCTCTGGACTGCTGGACTGTGTGCATGGCGTTATGAAGTCTGAGGACTACTAACAAATTTTGCAGCATAATGTAGGGCCCAGTGTGAGAAAGCTGGGTCTCCCTCAGAGGTCATGTGTCTTCCAGCAGGACAGTGACCCAAAACACACTTCAAAAAGCACAAGAAAATGGTTTGAGAGAAAGCGCTGGAGACTTGTAAAGTGGCAGCAATGAGTCCAGTCCTGAACCCCATAGACACCTGCAGAGAGATCTCACAATGGCAGCTTGGAGAAGTCACCTTCACATCTCAGGGACCTGGAGTAGTTTGCCAAAGAAGAATGGTGTAACATTCCTGCAGAACCTTGTAAGAAACTCATTGATGCTCACCGGAAGCTCACTGTCATTTTATCTAAAGGTTGTGCTACCAAATATTAGGCTGAGGGTGCCAATACTTTTGGAGTTTTTGGAGTTTTGTGTAAAATGTTCAATGATTTGATGTTTTTTTCATTATCTTTTGTTTTGTTTTTTTCAATGCAAGCAAAATAAATAAAGATATTAATACAATTTCTGGATGAAAACAAGTATTATCTGACAGAATTGTAATGGTGCCAGTACTTTTGGCCACCGCTGTAGGTTGCTGATGTATTCACATATTCACAGTAAATGTACAAACACACACATATATATATATATATATTATAGACAGATGTATACATTACCACTCGTATAAAATATATGTATCTAGAAAAAATGGAATAAACTTAACTTTGTGTAATTCATAGGGATCCATAATGGAAGGTTTGGGAATGTTCAGTTTAAGTTCTTGTACAGATAATAGAGATCCTCTGACGTTGTAGGAAATACAGGAGACGGGTGAAGACTCCAGATGGCAGAGACAGAACATAACAGGTGACGCTGTGCCAGGTGGTGGATGCCCCGCAGCAGTCAGGGTGAGCCAAGTAAGTACAAGGAGTCCTGTATTGTCTGTGGTACATGGCTGCAGGGGATCGGTATTTCCTTGTATTCGGTGGCATAAACAAGATACCATTGGCCCTGGTGTGAAATTTGGATAAGGGCCCCATATACCTAAACCGTTGCTGCTGCCGTCATCCCACGCATTACATTTGAGAATAAACCAATCTGCTACACAGACATATACTCACAGCACCAAAAATATATACCATGTATATACTGTCTAGGAATAGCACCTTATATAACTTCTTTGCAGAAGCCCCACTTATTCATATACTGCGCAGCAGCCTCTCCTCACACATGTTATGTGAAGCAGCCGCCACTCATAAATGAAATTTCCAACAAACTTTCTTCACAAACATAATGTCCATCGGCCTCCCCAAACAAGAAAAATGTGCAGCAGCTCCCCTCACTAATGAAATGTCCAGCAGCCTCCCCTCACTAATGAAATGTCCAGCAGCCTCTCCTTATTAATAAAAATGTCCAGCAGCCTCCCCTCACTAATTAAATGTCCAGCAGCCTCCCCTCACTAATTAAATGTCCAGCAGCCTCCCCTCACTAATTAAATGTCCAGCAGCCTACCCTCACAAATGAAATGTCCAGCTCCCTACCCTTATTAATGAAATGTCCTGCAGCCTCCCCTCACTAATGAAATGTCCAGCAGCCTCACTAATGAAATGTCCAGCAGTCTACCCTTATTAACCCCTTCATGCTCCGTGGCGGATATAGCTGTGAAGGGTGTATGAAAAGGGCTCACGGGCTGAGCCCTCTTCATACAGAGATGGGCTTGGCTGCATATCGCAGCAAAGACCCGTCACTAACACCCGCGGACGGTGCTTGCACCGATCGCGGGGGTTAACCTGTTGTTTGCCGCCGGCAAAGTCGCTGGCGGCACTGTAAGCATGGCGGCGCATGGGGCCGCCATCTTACCTCCGAACACCTGAACATCATCAGGGAGCGGTGATTGGTTGTGATGGTAGCCTCGGGTCTTTGTTTGACCTGAGGCTCAATGGCTTCTGCATATTCATTACAATGACCCAGTGGCTCATTGTAATGTATAGTGTGCAGAAATGCCATATACTGCGATACAGTAGTATTGCAGTATATGGTAGGAACGATCAGACCATCTAGGGTTAATGTACCCTATATGTTCTAAGATATAGGGGAAAAAAAACAGAAAAAAAAATGTCAAAAATTAATATTAATTAATAAATAAAATATTAAAAGTTCAAATCACCCCCCTTTCCCTAGAAGTGATATAAATTTTAATAACCAGTAAAAATCACAGACACATTAGGTATCGCCACGTCCCAAAATGCCCCATCTATCAAAATATAAAAACAGTTATAATCGGCGGAGACCTCCGAGACGGGAAATGGCGCCCAAATGTCCAAAATGCAACTTTTACACCTATTTAAATGTCATAAAAAATATTTAAAAAATTTATCAAAATGTCACACAGTCCTCAAAATGGAAGCATTGAAAGCGTCGGCTAATTTCTCAAAAAATAACACATCACACATCTCTGTACACCAAGGTATAAATAACATCGCAGGAAAGTAAAATTTGTTACGCACAAAATAAGCCCTCAGACATCTCTGTACATGGAAAAATGAAAAAGTTTTGGATTTTTGAAGATGAAGAGCGAGAAATGAGCGAAAATACCCTGCGTCCTTAAGGGGTTAATGAAATGTCTAGCAGCCTCCCCTCACTAATGAAATGTCTAGCAGCCTCCCCTTACTAATGAAATGTCTAGCAGCATCCCCTCACTAATGAAATGTCTAGCAGCATCCTCATTATTCAAATGTCCCCACTGGGCCCCTTATCCTATTAAAAGAAAAAAATAAACTACCACAAAATGTACTTACCTCCCATGCTCCGGCTTCCTCTTCTCCCTCAGTAATGCTGCAGAGTAGACATAGACACGTCCATGCATCCTATGGCGGCGGTATTAGTGAACATACATGTCTCTGCCTTGGAATCATAGAATGTGTATTTGTTTCTTATGTGCAGGAGCATAACAAAACTCCGTTGGGCCCTGATGTGAACTTTTGATTGGGGCCCCATATACCTAAATTCTCACTGCCACCCCCATCCTGCTCATCACAATTGGGAATATACGTATGTATTCACAGCACCGTACTCTAACTCTTACCAAACTCTTATCATACTCTTATCATACTCTTACTCTTACCATACCGTACTCTTACCATACTCTTATCATACTCTTATCATACTCTTACCATACTCTTATCATACCGTACTCTTACCATACTCTTATCATACTCTTATCATACTCTTACCATACTCTTATCATACTCTTATCATACTCTTACCATACTCTTACCATACACTTACCATACTCTTACCATACTCTTACCATACACTTACCATACTCTTACCATACTCTTATCATACTCTTATCATACTCTTACCATACTCTTATCATACTCTTACCATACTCTTACCATACTCTTACCATACTCTTACCATACACTTACCATACTCTTACCATACTCTTATCATACTCTTATCATACTCTTACCATACTCTTATCATACTCTTACCATACTCTTACCATACTCTTACCATACTCTTATCATACTCTTATCATACTCTTACTCTTACCATACCGTACTCTTACCATACTCTTATCATACTCTTACCATACTCTTATCATACTCTTACCATACTCTTACCATACTCTTACCATACTCTTACCATACTCTTACCATACTCTTATCATACTCTTACCATACTCTTACCATACTCTTATCATACTCTTATCATACTCTTACCATACTCTTACCATACTCTTATCATACTCTTACCATACTCTTATCATACTCTTATCATACTCTTACCATACTCTTACCATACACTTATCATACTCTTACCATACTCTTATCATACTCTTACCATACTCTTACCATACTCTTATCATACTCTTACCATACTCTTACCATACTCTTATCATACTCTTACCATACTCTTATCATACTCTTACCATACTCTTATCATACTCTTACCATACTCTTATCATACTCTTACCATACTCTTATCATACTCTTACCATACTCTTATCATACTCTTATCATACTCTTATCATACTCTTACCATACTCTTATCATACTCTTACCATACTCTTATCATACTCTTATCATACTCTTACCATACTCTTACCATACTCTTATCATACTCTTACCATACTCTTATCATACTCTTATCATACTCTTATCATACTCTTACCATACTCTTACCATACTCTTATCATACTCTTACCATACTCTTACCATACTCTTATCATACTCTTATCATACTCTTACCATACTCTTACCATACTCTTATCATACTCTTACCATACTCTTACCATACTCTTACCATACTCTTATCATACTCTTACCATACTCTTACCATACTCTTATCATACTCTTACCATACTCTTACCATACTCTTATCATACTCTTACCATACTCTTATCATACTCTTACCATACTCTTATCATACTCTTACCATACTCTTATCATACTCTTACCATACTCTTATCATACTCTTACCATACTCTTATCATACTCTTATCATACTCTTATCATACTCTTACCATACTCTTATCATACTCTTACCATACTCTTATCATACTCTTATCATACTCTTACCATACTCTTACCATACTCTTATCATACTCTTACCATACTCTTATCATACTCTTATCATACTCTTATCATACTCTTACCATACTCTTACCATACTCTTATCATACTCTTACCATACTCTTACCATACTCTTATCATACTCTTATCATACTCTTACCATACTCTTACCATACTCTTATCATACTCTTACCATACTCTTACCATACTCTTACCATACTCTTATCATACTCTTATCATACTCTTACCATACTCTTATCATACTCTTACCATACTCTTACCATACACTTATCATACTCTTACCATACTCTTATCATACTCTTACACCAGAGATCAAAATTAGAGAGTAACACACAATTTCCTAAATGTCAAGGCCCTGGTGTTATGAAATGTGCTTAAAATGCTCATTTTACTCATGTTATGATATAGTCTGCTTGTTCATACTATATACTATAATACTACTGCAATGTTACTGATGATCTCTAATAATCTGTGATTTATCATTATGATTATACATGGAAAGCCTATGAGTCTCTATGAGACTACAGGCTGCCGTGACAACCGATCGCCACCCTCCAATGATTTCACGGGGGGCAGCAATCGGCTATCCAAGATGGCAGCGCCCATCAGCTGCAATATCCACACTTAAAACTGCCTAAAGAACGAGAGGGGGGGGGGGGGGGCTGGCTATGACATCCATGCTAGAGGCGTGCATATTTAAGATAATACCAAAGCACCAAGCCATCTGTATTTTTTCTTTGCGGAAAATGCTTATTCACAGTATAAGCCAAGATCAGATCCTGGATCAGTATAACAAATGTTTAGTTAAAAAAGCCCCTTCCCAAGTGGTAGATATCTTTATATAGACAATCTTTATTAGTAGTTATACCCACCACTAGGAGTAGTTCTACACATAACCTTGTGATAAGTTGTAACTAAATTGTAACCAGAGTCTCCGGTTAGGACACGATCTGTTACAGGTTCTGACCACGTGGAAACATTGTAGCAGAAGTAGTTTATAGAATTGGTATAAAGATGAATCCGCTCAGAGATTGTACAACACTGATATCTGCTTAGTAGGTGAGATATAAAGTACTGGGCAGATATTTCTCCTCCCGCTTTGTGCTGTAGGTAATGATGGAGGAGACGTCAGTGATAATAACTCATAGTAAATGTCCTTTATGTATCTGATACAATAACCTGATCTTTGTTTCTATATCTTTCACTTATCATCAGTTTATTTTCCTAGTTTTCAGGTTTTCTATTATATTTTTTATAGGGAAAATGATGAAATAACAGAAGAAATAACATAAACCCTATAAAAATCCTCCACATCTTCCCATTGTACAAAGACTTTTATGTACAATCCCCGAAACAATTCTTTCCGTTGTTATTACCAATAGCAAAGCAGCCGGAAATAATATATATGGTGGAAAACAAAACACTTTAAATAAAGTTTATTGATAATAGAATGTGGTGTTGGCTCCTCCCCTTACATCACCCTGCTTTTTGATTGGCTGCCTTATCATTCTAGAAAAGCTTCTGCTGCTTATGATGTCATGGAATGTTGTGGCGCTGGCTCCTCCCTCCTACAATATGACATCACACGGCTTTATAAGGAGCTGCGGAACTAAGAATCCTCTGAGGGTTTGTTGTAGGTGTTGGAGGTAAGTTCACTATGTCCTCAGCTCCAGTTTTGTCCTTCATTTTCTTCTATCGTGTCTCCTCCTCTTTAGTAATGGCCACTTCTTTCTTTTTCCTCTGTTGTAGAGTTGGTGTCGGTGAGATATAGAGTGCGATTGCGGTAAGTTCATCTTTCTTGTAAATGTACAATGTCTTCCTGCAGCCACCACTAGGGGGAGCTCACTGTATACAGGTCCCTCTGTATATAATAATCAGTGTATAAGTCTGTATGTAGTGAGCGCCCCCTTGTGGTGGCTGTAAGATGCATATTAAGAACTAGATGTGGCAACCCCACCCCCCTGAGTTTTGCTCTAGAGCCCCTCTATATTACTGATAACTGTGGACAATAGAGGGAAGGGTATTGAATGCAGTTTTATAGTAAATTGTATTTTGGGTCCCCATTGGTACCTTTTCTGGGTTCATGAACCTTTCACTGAACCGTTGGGTGCTGTAGAGGTCCGCTATGGTTGTTAGATATCAGGGTCTTATAGATCAGGTATAGTAGAAGGGATACTGAGAGAGGACTAAAGATGATGATGAAAAATCAAGCCAAAAATAGAGGGAACCATAAAGTCTTCACATCTTAGGTTGAGATATTGGGTACAAGTTGATGATGTCTATTATGTCTCCATCTATAGAGATCGTAGAGGATGTTCTGGGCACTAATTATCTTTTTTTACTTACAGAATGGATGACTACGAGGAGGCAGAGGTGGAGGAGTTTGTGATGGAGGAGGATAATAACATCGGAGAGGAGGAGATGGAGGAGACAGGAGTGGAGGCGATTTACATCAGGCCGGAGGAGAGTGATGAAGAGGAGGGTAACATCGGAGATGATGAGGAGGAGACGGAGGTGGAGGAGACAGGAGTGGAGGCGATTTACATCAGGCCGGAAGAGAGTGATGAAGAGGAGGGTAACATCGGAGAGCGAGAGGAGGAGGAGGTGGAAGAGACAGAAGTGGAGGCGATTTACATCAGGCAGGAGGAGAGTGATGAAGAGGAGGGTAACATCGGAGATGATGAGGAGGAGGAGGTGGAAGAGACAGGAGTGGAGGCGATTTACATCAGGCCGGAAGAGAGTGATGAAGAGGAGGAGGAGATGGCGATGTAAGTAAATCTGTGACTCATTTCATTATTTACTTAGGACATTGTGTAGAGGAAAGTCCAATCGATAATATGCAGCTTATAATATCCCGACCATCATATTCCCCAGCGTCACCATCATACATGAGACACCTATAGAGGAAAGACCCCAATATCTCTCCCAGTGTAACACAGGACATAGAGGCACATGAGGTCTTGTACATGATCTGATTGGTTGTTCCGATGGGAATATATAGTGACGTCACATTGTATTATGTCTATGACGGAGAATCTCCTGTATATATCATGTATCTCATCATGTTCCCCAACAGGTGGTGGAGGCGCGTGGCCATGTCTGACCAGCCAGTACGGTAATTACATGATACTACTGTTCTGTATAAGATTCTGAACTTATATGAAGGGGTTAATTCTGTTGGTACTTTATAGATAATACATATGGATATAGATATTTATTATAATTTGATATAATGGATATAGATATTTATTATAATTTGTAAATTTCTATTTTGGGAACCAGTCATAAAGGAGATGTAGGGTATAGGGGGGACATGAGGTCTAAAAGGGGATACAAGGGGTAAATGGGGGACATGTACGGGGCAGTTCCAGTAACCAGCGCTGTGTTTTCTATTTTAGGATAAGAACAGTGATGAAGTTGAGACCATTTGCACTTGATACCATGTAAGTTTATGATCTCACAAACTTTGTTACATCCTATAACAGTTACCATCACACACTGGATTATTGTGGTTCATCCCATTCTGTTATATGGAGGAATATAGAACCACTATAGACAATTCTTATCCAGTCTTCATATAATCTGCACCTAGTAGTGGTTATAGAAAAATCAGATTCATCAATAGAGAAATCATTTATGTTTTGTATCGTATAGCGAGGAGGATGCACAGGAAGAGGAGGAGGGTGCACAGGAAGAGGAGGAGGATGCTCAGGAAGAGGAGGAGGAAGCTCAGGAAGAGGAGGAGCAAGTGGTTGCAGAGGTGGAGGAAGTGAGTCCGAGAAGGTGAGTGTACAGAGCTCAGATATTAAAAAATGTTTATATACAGAGTATATACTATATATATACTTAGTACTAATGATCCTACATTATTTTCTGTATTTTCTGTTATAGACCTTTAGGACAGGAGGTGATGGAGGTCGGGGCGACTGAAGAGTCTCCCCTGTAAGTATATAAAAGAAATAGGACTGAATATATATTGCTGGAGTGCACATAGGGGGTCACATACTTTTCTGTGTTGAGCTCTGCCACTCTGAGTATCCACAGAACATGACCCAGAACAATGTCAATGTATAGAACCTCCTAGACTGTTCCTGGGACACGTCCTCCATGATATGGAGATGGTTTATCTACTTATTTTTTTTCCTTTAGGCCAAGACGCAGGTGGTGGAGACCAAAGTGTTTCCAGAATGGAAGCAGCAAGAAGAGGTAAGTGATATTTCTCTTGAAGGGATTTTCCCAACAAGTTAGGCCCTGTCCACTAGATAGGCGATCTCCGTCAGCTCCATAGAGATGTATGAAGCAGAACGGTCATGCACGGACGTCTGCTCCATCAATCTCGGAGGGGACAAGGGGTCCGACAGAGGTACCTGGGACCACATCGGACCCCTCATTTTTGTGATCTGTGGTGGTCTCCTCCACCGGTCAGCCAGTTAGTCCCTAACTTGCTTGGTGGGAAAACCCCTTTAAAGAGTCTTGCAAATGTATATATAGAAAGCCCCCATTGTGTATCAATTCTCTTCTCGGGCAGGAGGGTACGGGGTGTACATGTTCTAGCACCAGGGTCTCCCCTATATGTTCCTATACAATGACATATTAATAATGAAATATTATCTTTCTGCAGCAGAAGCAGCAGCAGCAGGGGAGAGAGAAGACCTTCAAGGTAAATACCCAACTTTCTAAAACTCTTTTCACTTCTATCTTATGAGGCGATATTCAGATGATGGTAGAGGGTCTCCACATCAAGTCTCATCAGTTATATTGTCACTTGGTCTTGTCTCTTGCAGGTTCCTCAGATTCCTCCTGTGTTGCATCAGCATAGACACGGTAGAGTAGAAGAACCATGAAGATACATGAGGAGGACAAGTCCCTGGGCCCTGACTACTGTAACAGCTCTCCAGATGCTGCCACCCTCACCTAGACATTAATGGGATCCATGGTAAGTCTTCTCCATGTAGTGGTGCTCCTTTCCCAGGTGGAAGACTCCCAGCATCATAAGGCTGATGGTAGAGGGTCTTCACATGAGGACTCACCAGTAACAACTTCTCTTGGTTTTGTCTCTTGCAGGTTCCTCCATTTCAACTACTAAAAACATGGAGTAGAACCACCAGATCCTTGGCTCTGCCATCCTGAAGGAAGACATGAACGGCATCAATAATCACCGTTCTTATAGATGGAAGAGTCTCTTCTGTGTCTTCCATTGGGCAGAGCCTCTGTTACTTTGTTCCTGGTTATTTCTTCTGCATCTGATATGTTGGAATTGATCTGAAAGAGGAGAGAAGTTCTGCTCCACTCATCAGCAGAAGACTTCCAGCGTAGGATACAGGAGAAAGACAAGTCCCCTGCCTTCTGTAAAGCCCTCCAGATGCTGCTCCCCTCACCAAGACATTGCTGTGATCCATGGTAAGACTTCTCCTTGGAAGAGTCCAAGCAGCTTCAAGATGATGGTAGAGGGTCTCCACATCAGGGTTCACCAGTAACACTTTCTCCTGGTCTTGTCTCCTGCGGGTTCCTCCGGTTCCTTCTTTGCTGCCGCCATCTAGAAACTATGGAGAAGAAGCATCTGATCCCTGCTCCGGCCATCCTGTGGGAAGACATGAACAGACCCATTTCTATAGAGAGATGACTTGGAACCAGCACAGATGTGTCATCCTTAACTGCATCCAGTGTTAATTATACTACATTATATATATTACAAAAATAAAGCACTAAAATATAATGAAGGAGTTTTTCAGTCCTTTATACAACATTTGAAAACCTCCACTGAGGGTCATAGTTGCTTCACTGTCACGGAGCCCCCACAAGATGTATCTGCATCACATCCAGTATCCAGTGATGTATGTAGCAGGGCTGTGTGTGTTCTGTCACATGAATAATCCTACAAGACAGTGAGAGGAGGGGTAATTGTTCTGTGTTACATACTATAAAGGGGCAATCTAGTTCCGGATGCTTTAAAGGGGATGTAAAAAACGGTCAAAACCGGTTGCGCTTTTAAGCAGACTGAAAATGCATGCCTAAAAACGGACCAAAAAAAAGTAAGAGACCGGCTCCAACACTTCATCAGGCACTGCTTTTTATTCAGTGATAGACAATTGATACTAGATACAGGAGAGATATACTACAAGAAAAAACATGTGTATATAGGACCAAAAATGCTTTATTAAACAATACAAATGATAAAAACACTAAAAAAGCTATAAGAAGCTCAACAATACAAATCCTGTGTACAGGGCAAAATAGAAGGTACAAATAGACGGCAATGTGCTAATTAGCTCCAAGGAAGCTCAATAATATGGTACCAAAGAATCAATAAACATTGGAGCAGAGAAAGGGCATTAGTGCAGAATCAATGTTACAAACATCATGAGATAGTTACATAGTATTACATAGTTTTACAGTCATGTGGTCATGAGTCAAAATAGCCCATCTGAGACACAGGAGAGGAACCCCACGCGTATCGCCTGACAAGCAGGCTTCCTCAGGGGATGTCCGTGCACAACAAACAGTGCGCCCTCTTATAGTCGCTATGGCCTGGGAGGAGAGACCGGTAGGGAGATCACATCCGGGTGCCGGCCACGCCCACCAGATGCCGTGACTCAGACAAAGTAAAAGATATAGTAATTAATAAGAGGTATGTCATGGAGCATATTACATCCACATCTAAGCTAAGTCTAATGGTCAAACACTGAAGCAGCAAAGTTTACACATCCCCAATGTATAATGTTCGCCGACCGGAAGTACGTCATATGCGAACTTTTTTCTTGTAATATATGTGATTTCTTGATGTGTGGATGTGATATTACATAAAAATCCAGTCCCCGTTTATTTTGAATGTGTATAACTCTTGCAGGAGGCTTGGAACCCCAATGCCCCTGTGTTTCTGGACTGTTTTTGATATTTATTTTTTTAACAATTTTTTTGGTGACCACTTCTTATTCTGAAATATTCTCTGTAGTAGGTGCGTCTTCACAAGTGGACACACGATGGATTTGCAGACGAGGGCAGCATCATGGAATACTCATTCTGTGGGCATTTTTAACGAACGTAATGACAACACTGGAAATTTGGAGTTTATCAACTTATCGAATGAACTGATGAATGCACATAAGGTACTAACAAGGGTATGGTGGAACATCCGTAGCCCAGAAGAATACCTTAAATTACACATATTCCCAAGAGGTCTGAGAGTACAGATATTTCCATCCTGGGAGGTAGATCCCCAAGAAAAGGATAATATGTTATTATGTTAATAATATGTTATTAGACTGGGACAGAATCTTTATTAATCATCAGCGGGAGCACATTAAGACACTCGAAACTTGCCTGGGGTCATTTGATATGGCCAACCTGGTTGAACCCTTTCGTAAAAAACTGAAAGAGTCGATTGATACATACGAAAAGGATGTCATCCAGGGTAAACAAGATAAATTTTTGAGGGACAAGAGGGATTATGAAAAGGGCAGAGCGTACCGATGGACACACAGGGGGAATAGAAGACGTCCCTTCCCTCATCCCTCACGTGGGAAAACATCCAATACTGAGGTGATTGAGAATTCACAATCATCTGAATATAGTGGAGCAGAAATCTCTTTTTAGGTTGGTGGGAGGAGAATGTCATCTATCCATCTAACATCTTTAAGGAACATGTGGCGGGCTGGTACCGCTACATCGATGACATTCTCCTCCTGTGGAGTGGCAGTGCTGAGGAGTGTATGTCCTTTATTGCGCATCTGAAGGATAACCTGTGGCATATCAAATTGACACATAACATCTCTACTCAGGTTGTGGATTTCTTGGACATCAAAATCCTCTATAAGCATCCGAAAATTTGTACCAGCCTCTATCAAAAGGACACTGCAACAAACAGCCTCCTCCATTTTTCAAGCTTCCATCCGAATCATCTAAAAACAGGCATTCCCACTGGACAATTTTTGAGAATTAAGCGTAATTGCAGTGAGCAACAGGACTTCGACCACCATGCATTAGATTTGACGAAACGGTTCAAAAACCGGGGTTATTCTCACAGGGTGATCTCTAAAGCCTATGTACGAGCCAGGAAAAGCGAGAGAAAAGATCTTCTAACCCCGAAGCCTCGCCCCATAGATACCAAGGTACGACTCATTACCACCTTCAATAATCAGTGGGGCGACATTAGAAAAATCTTGGACAAAAATTGGGGCATTCTCCAGAGTGATGTCCGGATAAACGCACATATCGCAGAAAGACCATTATTAACGGCCAAAAGAGCCAGAAACATCAAAAACCGTTTGGTTCCAAGCCACTTCCAACGACCCACTGTACCTGTAGGACGTGGCCACAAATTACAAGGATCATTTCCGTGTGGTGAATGCACAGTGTGTCCACATATCATCAAGGCAAGTGAGTTTGTGGACCCCACTCATCATGGAAGGTTTCAAATCAACGACTACATCAATTGCAAGTCTAAAAACGTTATTTATGTTCTCACATGCCCTTGCCCAAAACTATATTTTGGACAGACGACACAGGAGCTACGTAAAAGATTCCAACAGCGCATCCTCAGATCTGCAAAAAGGTAAGATCCCTACATCTGTGGCGACACACTTTTTGCAACAGCATGGTGGACGTTCCAGAGATTTCAGGATCCTAGGGCTTGAAAAAGCCCAACAACAGTTGAGGGGTGGAAATGTGGTTCCTCAATTATTGAGACGCGAATCAAGGTGGATATTCCACCTAGACACAGTAGCACCAAAAGGCCTCAATGAGGAACTGCTATTTACCAGCTTCTATAAGAAATGATAACAAAAATGAATTGGTAGCAGTAGCGTACCGACCGCGGTCGCAGCGGTCGCCATTGAGACCGGGCCCATCGGACGGGGGGGACCGGGCGACCGTCTCAATGGCGACCGCGGTCGGTACGCCACTGGCAGTCGGCAGGGGCCTCCGTCCGTCCGGACAGGAAGCTCCTGCCCGTCCCTGTATAGTGCTCGATGCGGCAGTAAGCGGCCGCTCGAGCACTATAATTGGAGCGATGTGGCCGGAAGACAACCCCGGCGGATATCGCTCCATGAACTAGGATGCGCGGCACATCATCACGCTGCTGCGCACCCCTTCCTGCCCGCCCGCGGCAAGAAGAACGAAGACGCGGGACCCGCTGCCAGAGGTGAGTATAGATTTTTTTAAAGGGGCTTATTTTATAAAATCATTCATTTGATCTGATAACTCATTGGGGGGGGGCAAGAATATGTAATAATTAATTGTGGGGGGGGGATATGTAATAATTCATTGTGGAGGGGGGTAGAATATGTAAAAATTCATTGTGGGGGGGGCAGAATATTTAATAATTCATTGTGGGGGGGGTAGAATATGTAATAATTCATTGTGGGGGGGCAGAATATGTGATAATTCATTGTGGGGGGGCAGAATATGTAATAATTCATTGTGGGGGGAGAGAATATGTTATAATTAGAGATGAGCGAGCACTAAAATGCTCAGGTACTCGTTATTCAAGACGAACTTTTCCCGATGCTCGAGTGCTCGTCTCGAATAACGAGCCCCATTGAAGTCAATGGAAGACTCGAGCATTTTTCAAGGGGACCAAGGCTCTGCACAGGGAAGCTTGGCCAAACACCTGGGAACCTCAGAAAAGGATGGAAACACCACGGAAATGGACAGGAAACAGCAGGGGCAGCATGCATGGATGCCTCTGAGGCTGCTTAATCGCACCATTATGCCAAAATTATGGGCAACAGCATGGCCATGACAGATTGACAAAATGAAGCTAGATAGCATCTAAAACATCCAATAATTGACCCTGACACTATAGGGGACGGCATGCAGAGGCAGCGGCAGCAGCGGCAGGCCAGAGAGTCTCATGGCGACATACCCTAAATGGACTCAGGTTTCACCAAAGTGGGTGAGCAAGAAGCGCTGAAATGATTTCATATGTGAACAAAAGGTTGACGGTATATTCAGTCGATAACACAGCATGGTGGCGACATAGTGACCAAGTTCCATAACGTATCTGGTGAAACACCTGAAAATTCTGCCAGACACAGCTCGTTTGATAAGGGGATTATGTGCTGCATATTTCGCCTGTCCAAGCCCCTGTCTCTCGGCTCCTCCCCACCCCAAATGGGCCTGGGGGCCAGAAGCATTTACTTTGAAAAAATTATAATTTTCAAAGCAGACGGGGTCGTTTGAATATTTCACCTAGGAATAATGGAATAGCATAGTGATTCTATTTTTAATTGTTTTTCGGAAATGGTTCCATGATTAGGAGCGACAGTATAAGGCATCCATATTGCGCTGCTGTGATTGCAACTTCAGGTCTCCAGCATGGCGGCGACAGATGGGCCGCGTTCCACTATGTATCTGGTGAAACACCTGAAAATTCTGCCTGACACAGCTCGTTTGATAAGGGGACCATGTATGGAGGCAGTGAACTAGTAGTAGATTAAAGGTGCTGCAGTTAAAACTATGTTAGTTGGATATTGAGATGGAGCTGGCGCTCCGCTGCCAGGCGAGCTTTCGCCAATCCAAGCCCCTGTCTCTAGGCTACTCCCCAAACAGCACTTCTAAGAACCTTTTGTATAAGATCAAGTGTAGTAGCGTTCTTATAAGTTTAGGATATGGCGGGTGAGGGGAATGTAAACAGATGCGCAAGAAGCGCTGAAATAATATTGGTAAATGATAAAAGTTTGCCAGTATATTTTGGGGATTACACAGCAGGGTGGCGACAAAGTTAACAAGTTTGATGTGGAAGCCATGAAAACAACCCAAAATTCTGCCTGACACAGTTCGTTTGATAAGGAGACAATGTATGGAGGCAGCTATATGGACGACTTTTGGAGGCAGCTATGGCGATGACGTGTGGAGGTAGCAATGGAGACAACGTGTGGAGCCAGCTAAAAAGACGACATGTGGAGGCTGCTATGGAGACAATTTAATTTGGATAGTGCCTGTATGTGGCAGTCCAAAAAAGTTTTCAAACCAGAGGAGCAGGTAGGTGGTCCTCCAGAAAAATTAAATAGATTTAGTGCCTGTATGTGGCACTCCCAAAAATTGTTTAAAACAGAGGACCGGGTAGGTGGCCCTCCAGAAAAATTAAATACATAGAGTACTATAGCTAGAGCCAGTTGGCCCTGGCAAAAAATAGCCAGTTTCCTCTGCTTTAGTGTACAAAGAGGAGGAGAAGGAGGACGATGAGGAGGAGGAGTGCATACATTATTCAGGTTGAGCTTCTTTCACCTGGTGGAGAATGAAAATCCGGAGAAATCCAGGCTTTATTCATCTTGATAAGCGTCAACCTGTCAGCGCTGTCAGTCGACAGGCGTGTACGCTTATCGGTGATGATGCCACCAGCTGCATTGAAAACCCGCTCGGACAACACGCTAGCGGCAGGGCAGGCAAGAACCTCCAAGGCGTACAGCGCCAGTTTGTGCCACATGTCCAGCTTTGAAACCCAGTAGTTGTAGGGAGCTGTGTGATCATTTAGGACGATGGTATGGTCAGCTACGTACTCCCTCACCATCTTTCTGTAAAGATCAGCCCTACTCTGCCGAGACTGGGGACAGGTGACAGTGTCTTGCTGGGGTGACATAAAGCTGGCAAAAGCCTTGTAAAGCGTACCCTTGCCAGTGCTGGACAAGCTGCCTGCTCGCCTACTCTCCCTCGCTACTTGTCCCGCAGAACTACGCACTCTGCCGCTAGCGCTGTCAGAAGGGAAATACTGTTTCAGCTTGTGCACCAGGGCCTGCTGGTATTCATGCATTCTCACACTCCTTTCCTCTCCAGGGATGAGAGTGGAAAGATTTTGCTTGTACCGTGGGTCCAGGAGAGTGAATACCCAATAATCGGTGCTGGAATAAATTCTTTGAACGCGAGGGTCACGGGATAGGCAGCCTAGCATGAAATCTGCCATATGTGCCAGAGTCCCAACGCGCAAGAATTCACTCCCCTCACTGGCCTGACTGTCCATTTCCTCCTCCTCCAACTCCTCCAACTCCTCTTCTTCTGCCCATACACGCTGAACAGTGAAGGACTGAACAATGGTCCCCTCTTCTGTCTCGCCAACATTCTCCTCCTCTTCCTCCTCATCCTCCTCCACCTCCTCCAATATGCGCTGAGAAACAGACCTAAGGGTGCTTTGGCTATCAACAAGGGAATCTTCTTCCCCCGTCTCTTGTGACGAGCGCAAAGCTTCCGACTTCATGCTGACCAGAGAGTTTTTCAACAGGCCAAGCAGCGGGATGGTGAGGCTGATGATGGCGGCATCGCCACTGACCATCTGTGTTGACTCCTCAAAGTTACTCAGCACCTGACAGATATCAGACATCCACGTCCACTCCTCATTGTAGACTTGAGGAAGCTGACTGACCTGACTACCAGTTCTGGTGGAAGTTGACATCTGGCAGTCTACAATCGCTCTGCGCTGCTGGTAAACTCTGGATAACATGGTTAATGTTGAATTCCACCTCGTGGGCACGTCGCACAACAGTCGGTGAGCGGGCAGTTGGAGGCGGCGCTGCGCTGCCCTGAGAGTGGCAGCATCTGTGCTGGACTTCCTGAAATGCGCACAGATGCGGCGCACCTTCGTGAGCAAATCAGACAGATTGGGGTATGTCTTGAGGAAACGCTGAACTATGAGATTTAACACATGGGCCAGGCATGGCACATGTGTCAGTCTGCCGAGTTGCAGAGCCGCCACCAGGTTACGGCCGTTGTCACACACAACCATGCCTGGCTTCAGGTTAAGCGGTGCCAGCCACAGATCAGTATGCGCAGTCATGCCCTGTAATAGCTCTTGGGCGGTGTGCCTTTTATCACCTAGGCTCAGCAGTTTGAGCACCGCCTGCTGTCGCTTAGCGATGGCACTGCTCCTGTGCCTAGAGCTACCGACTGACGGCACCATGCCCACGGATGGTAATTCGGAGGAGGAGGAGGTGGAGGAGGGGTGGGAGGAGGAGGAGGCATAGTAGGCCTTTGAGACCTGGACCGAGGTAGGCCCCGCAATCCTCGGCGTCGGCAGTATATGAGCAGCCCCAGGGTCAGACTCGGTCCCAGCCTCCACCAAGTTAACCCAATGTGCCATCAGCGATATATAGTGGCCCTGCCCGGCAGCACTCGTCCACGTGTCCGTGGTCAGGTGGACCTTGTCAGAAATGGCGTTGGTCAGGGCACGGATGATGTTCTCTGACACGTGCTTGTGCAGGGCTGGGACGGCACATCGGGAAAAGTAGTGGCGGCTGGGGACCGAATACCGAGGGGCGGCCGCCGCCATGAGGTTTCGAAAGGCCTCGGTCTCTACCAGCCTATAGGGCAGCATCCCCAGGCTAAGCAACTTGGAGATGTGGACGTTGAGGGCTTGGGCGTTTGGGTGGGTTGCGCTATACTTCCTTTTGCGCTCCAGCGTCTGGGGTATGGAGAGCTGAACGCTGGTGGATGCTGTGGAGGATCGTGGAGGCGAAGATGGGGTTTTCGCACGGGAGGTGTTTGGGCCGTGGTCCTGGGCAGGGGGCTGACTAGCAGATGACACAGGGGAAGGAGCAGCGGTGTGCCCGGCCGGAGGTGAACGGGCTTGGTGCCATTGAGTGGGGTGTTTAGCATTCATATGCCTGCGCATACTGGTGGTAGTTAAGCTAGTAGTGGTGGAACCCCTGCTGATCCTGGTTTGGCAAAGGTTGCACACCACAGTCCGTCGGTCATCCGGTGTTTCTTTAAAGAACCTCCAGACTTCTGAAAATCTAGCCCTCGCCACGGGAGCTTGACTACGGGCAACATTTGGCGCTGATGCACCAGCTCTGGCCCTGCCTCTCCGTCTGGCCCCACCACTGCCTCTTCCAACCTGTTCTGGTCGAGGACTCTCCTCCGTCTCAGAAGCACTGTGTTCACCCGGCCTCTCAACCCAGCTTAGGTCTGTCACCTCATCATCCTCCGATCCCTCAGTCTGCTCCCCCCTCGGACTTCCTGCCCTGACAACAACTTCACCGCTGTCTGACAACCGTGTCTCCTCATCGTCCGACACCTCTTTACACACTTCTTCCACTACATCAATAATGTCATCATCACCCACAGACTGCGACTGGTGGAAAACCTGGGCATCGGAAAATTGCTCAGCAGCAACCTGACAAGTGGTTTGTGACTGTGGGAAGGGTCCAGAAAACAGTTCCTCAGAGTATGCCGGTTCAAATGCCAAATTTTCCTGGGAGGGGGCAGACTGGGGGGAAGAAGGCTGAGGTGGAGGAGCTGGAGGAGTGCCGATTTCGGTGACATGGGTGGACTGCGTGGAAGACTGACTGGTGGACAAATGGCTAGAAGCATTGTCCGCAATCCACGACATCACCTCTTCTCACTGTTCTGGCCTCAACAGTGCTCTACCACGAGTCCCAGTAACTTGAGACATGATGAACCTAGGGAGTGCAGCTCTGCGGCGTTCCCCTGCTCCCTCATCAGCAGGTGGTGTCTCACCCCGCCCAGGACCACGGCCTCTGACCCCTGCAGTAGTTGGACGCCCACGTCCACTCCCTCGTCCTCTACCCCTAGCCCTCGGGTTAAACATTTTCCAAATTAAAGTGTAAACTTTAAAAAAAAAAAATTTTTGTGTTTATTTTTTTTATTTTTATTTTTTTTTTAACAAAACGATGCTATCCTATTGCTATGGCTAGTTTCTAACCTACACTGACAGCACACAACTGGATTTTGTGCTGTGCCTGATGACTTTGAGCTATAAAATGAAATAAAGGTATAAAAAAAAAAAAAATCAGCAGACTCTGCCTAATTCTAATCAAACCCCTAATAAATTGTCCCACTTTGGTGTTTGAGGTGGATATGTGTGTCACTAAGAGCTAAACACAACGGTCGCAGGTCTCCCAGCAAATTCCTTCCAATATGGTACTAGCTGCACTACTAGTGCCAGCAAGCCCAGCCACAAGCAAACCAAAAAAAAGGAAAATAAAACGTTATTGTAGCCCTAAGAAGGAATGTTGGGTTCTTGTAGAATCACTCCTGCCTAACACTATTCTAATAGAACACCCTAACGCTTTCCCTGACCAGCAGCAGCTCTCTCCCTAGCGGCATCCAGACACAGAATGATCCGAGCAGCGCAGGCAGCGGCTAGTCTATCCCAGGGTCACCTGATCAGGCCAGCCAACCACTGCTATCGACGTGTAAGGGTACCACGTCATGCTGGGTGGAGTGCAGAGTCTCCTGGCTTGTGATTGGCTCTGTTTCTGGCCGCCAAAAAGCAAAACGGCGGGAGCTGCCATTTTCTCGAGCGGGCGAAGTATTCGTCCGAGCAACGAGCAGTTTCGAGTACGCTAATGCTCGAACGAGCATCAAGCTCGAACGAGTATGTTCGCTCATCTCTAGTTATAATTCATTGTGGGGGGGCATAATATATAATAATCACTGAAATATTTTTTAACAGAAAGGGTTTTGAGGTTTTTTTTTAGGTATAATTGGGGAAGCGGGCAGGAATTTTGTCCCGGGGCCCAGTGGACTCTAGTTACGCCACTGATTGGTAGACATGTCGGTCTAGTCCTTGGGATGGTCCATTCATTTTTTACTATTGCACTTTACTACTTGGAACATCATATTTGTTGTTTATACTATTTATCACTTAATTACTACACCTTATTTACTTCACTTTCACACACTATGTTTTCTCCACTTTTCTTTGGTCCCTCCTATTGAATATGATTGGTTGTCTTGGGACCTCATAATTTATACAATCTGTATATTTATTAATTCCACACATTCATCTGGTCTTTTGTTGTTGTGTTTGTTTGTTTTCTCACACATGCATTTTTGTGTTTCAGTTTCTGCATATTATACAATTTGATTATTCACTGTACGATGCACACTGAACAAGACACCCTATTCTAAGCCTGTTCCAAGGAAACATCGTGACCGCTGTGTCCAGCCTCAAAGTAGAATGCCTGGACTGGCTCCAGCTCTGCACCCCTCTTCTCCAAATAAGCAACCCTCTTTATTCTAGAATTCTGCCTTTATATGGAATGCATTCATCGATTGCTACCTGCACATGTATGGATTTATATAATCCATACGTGATTCTTTTAATCTTGGCACTTTATAACATCTATTCCCTATATTTGTATATGTCCACTACACATATACTTCTGCTTTCATATCGTGTGATCTTGCTTGTTACTATGCAATCCGAACATTTATTAGGTGGTCTTTTTGACTATTTTGATCCATTTCTTATCTGTATTAAAATATACATGCTATAGATATAATATTTGTACTTACCTTTGCCTTCTGTCTCGCTGTGCTTTGGGAGGAGAATCTTCAGGGCCCTTTTTTCGCCCGCCTGTTCGTTTTGATATATCCTGCACCTGTACCTTATATACTTTTAGACAAAAATCCTCTTGTGGATCAGCACCGAGCGATAGACAAAGACGGGTGCAAAAATCTTCCAAACGGGTTCTGACACAACACACCGTAGTAGTAAAGATACTACCTTATATACTTCGCTGTCCCATGGTGTTTGGCATCTTCATAAACAGTTTCCATACTCTAGAGCAGTGATTTTCAACCTTTTTTGAGCCGCGGCACACTTTTTATACTTAGAAAATCCTGGGGCACACCACCAACCAAAATGACACTAAAACAGTCATATTATACATATAGTTAATAATATAGATTCTAAATTTATTTTACTCACTCAGTGTGAAACCTGGGCCTGTTTCGATAAACACAAAAGGGATATCCTGGCAGGAATGGTGGAAAGACGCACACGAAGCTCTTCCTCAACAGTTCTCAGTTTCTCCCTGGTTTTAGTATATGGCGCTGATTATTATGTGGCTCATATACTGCAAAATAAAGGGGTACAATGAGAAGTACTATGGCCATGAGGCCAGAGTACAAGTGCCGGCTTATATACTCAGCATATGAGCTGGTACTTGTAGTACTCCAGCCTCATGACTATAGTATTTCTCATTGTTATATGCAGTATACTGCTGGAGTACTACAAGTACCAGCTCATATGCTGAGTATTCTGCCAACAGTTCATATACTCAGGTAAAAGCTCATATAGTCAGCATTATTGGTGGGCATTACCTTGGCGGTGGGCAAATGCGGGAGTCTCTCCACTCTCAGGATGATGCGCTGGCCTTGGTGACGTCATTTTGTCGCGTGAGGTTCAAAGCTTGCGCATGTGTTATTGTACACGTCTCCTACATTGTAAGAAGCCGTGACTGCGCATCGCTGCGCATTGCCGGGAAACAAAACACAGGGGACACCATAGTTTGGGGAAATTTCCCCGCGGCACACCCGACCATGTGTCGCGGCACACAGGTTGAAAATCACTGCTCTAGAATGTATACTTGATGGTGATTACCCACCTTATGTCATAATAGACATCTAGTCTCATGTATTTATTCTTTATCTTTTATTTTTTTCATTCATATTCTTTATTTTTTATTTTTTTTATTTTCCTATTTTTTACCTTATTTCACTTTCTAGGGACACGCGATCTACTTTATGTATAATACATCGTGCTATGGGTGATATAATACCATCTTTACGTTCTCGATTCGTTTTTGTTAGTTGCACTTTGTATTTAGTATGTTTGCATGCGCCGATATGCAACATACACTTTGTATTGCACAACAGGTGATATATTGGGGGTCATTTACTAGGGGCCCGATTCGCGTTTTCCCGACGTGTTACCCGAATATTTCCGATTTGCGCCGATTTTCCCTGTATTGCCCCGGGATTTTGGCGCACGCGATCGGATTGTGGCGCATCGGCGCTGGCATGCACACAACGGAAATCGGGGGGTGTGGCCGAACGAAAACCCGACAAATTCGGAAAAACCGCCGCATTTTTAAAAAAAATGTGTCGCGGAGCTTGCACTTACCTTCACTAGGAATAGGCCGGTGTACTTGAGTGCGTAACGATGCTTTTCAGCGCAGCAGCGCCACCTGGAGGACGTCGGAGGAACTACCTTAATGAATCCCGGCCGGACCCGAATCCACCGCAGAGAACGCGTTGCTGGATCGCGAATGGACCGGGTAAGTAAATCTGCCCCCATTAAGTTTTAGGACTCGTCTTCGTCAGTTGCACTTGTGTGTTTTTTATGTTTGTATGCGCTGACATCTACCATTACCTACTGTATTGCACAATAGGTGATATACTTACCATTATTTACTATTTATTTGTCACTTTGGCAGCGGCGTATATAATCTTATGTAATGCACTACAACATGCCCATCATTTTGTTACTTGCACCTGGTAAAAAAAAAAATATTTTCAATATATGAACTGTGATTTGATGTCCGATCGCTAATGGAACGCATAGAAGTAATGGAATGCACATGACCCGGATGTGATCTCACTTCCGGTCTCTCCTCCCAGGCCACAGCGACTATAAAAGGGCACACTGTTTGTTGTGCACGGACATCCCCTGAGGAAGCCTGCTTGTCAGGCGATACGCGTGGGGTTCCTCTCCTGTGTCTCAGATGGGCTATTTTGACTCATGACCACATGACTGTAAAACTATGTAATACTATGTAACTATCTCATGATGTTTGTAACATTGATTCTGCACTAATGCACTTTCTCTGCTCCAATGTTTATTGATTCTTTGGTACCATATTATTGAGCTTCCTTGGAGCTAATTAGCACATTGCCGTCTATTTGTACCTTCTATTTTGCCCTGCACACAGGATTTGTATTGTTGAGCTTCTTATAGCTTTTTTAGTGTTTTTATCATGTGTATTGTTTAATAAAGCATTTTTGGTCCTATATACACATCTCTTTTCTTTTTTCTTGTAATATATGTGATTTCTTGATGTGTGGACGTGATATTACATACAAATCCAGTCCCCGTTTATTTTGAATGTAGATACAGGAGAGAATTATTGGGGACATGTATCTTTATTTCTGCTAGTCACATTGGGGCTCATTTACTAAGGGTCCGAGGGTTCATCGGGTTTCCTGAATATTTCCGTTTTGCGCTGAATGACCCCGAGATTTTGGCGCATGCAATTGGATTTTGGCACATTGGCGCCGGCTTGCACACGACAGAAATCAGGGGTCTTGGACGTCGGACAACCCGACACATTCAGAAAAACCGTGGAATTGAAAAAAGTGCAGCGTTTGGACCCTTAGTAAATGAGCCCCAATATTTTACTACATTTTGATAAGGGTTAATATCAACTACTATTCATGTTTTTAACCCTTCTCTATGCAGAACTATCTAAGAACACACTTTCTCTCTTATTGCCTTTCATTTCGTGATAGTTTTTTTTCGAAAATTGACTGATACGATGAACATCTGATCCTCTTCACCTAATGTCGCTACATATTATCAACACGACCAGAACATGTCCATAAAGTTCTGGAATAAACCTCCATTATTTACACCTGTGTTATTACGTTCTCACTCAAATTCTTATGAAGCGCCGAGGGTTCTCTTATACAAAGTGACTTTTATTGTCTCATTGCTCAGTTTCTGGATATAAAGTTATTATTTGGGTTACCAATTTTTTGGATTGCGGACGGAAACCGGAGGACCTGGAGGAAACCTACCCAAACACAGAGAGAACATACAAACTCTTTGCAGATGTTGACCAGCGCTGCAAGGCTGTAGTGCTAACCACTAATCCACAGTGCTGCCCATCAATCTCCGTATCATCTATCTCATCACATCCTCTTAATGACTGTGACTGGTCATAAAATAGTTTTCATTTGGGGCCCCACTTTTAGTTTTGCCCAGGGCCCCACTTTGTCTAGAACCGGCCCTGAGAGGGGGACAGGATATTCTATGACATTCATGCTAGAGGCGTGCATATTTAAGATAATGCCAGAGCGCCGAGCCGTCTGTGCTATAGCAAGAGGAGCCCCAGAGGATAATTAGCATAATCTTAGAATCGATTTTTTCTTTCTTCAGAAAATGCTTATTCACAGTATAAGCCAAGATCAGATCCTGGATCAGTATAACAAATGTTTAGCTAAAAAAAACCACTTCCCAAGTTCCCAAGTGGTAGATTTCCTTTGAATAGACAATCTTTATTAGCAGTTATACCCACCACTAGGAGTAGTTCTACACATAACCTTGTGATTGTAACTAAATTGTAACCAGAGTCTCCGGTTAGGACACGATCTGTTACAGGTTCTGACCACTTGGAAACATTGTAGCAGAAGTAGTTTATAGAATTGGTATAAAGATGGATCCGCTCAGAGATTGTACAACACTGATATCTGCTTAGTAGGTGAGTAAATAGAAAAATAAGCAGCACTCCGGACGTCAAGGTCAAGTGAAAAAAGTGGTCTTTTTTTATTCCATGTAAAGTAGCGACGTTTCGGCTCGTGTTTGAGCCTTTTTCAAGCCAAACAATTAGTGCATGGGGTGGGTATATGTACACAATTCAACAGTCACATGACCTACAATAAGCCCGCCCTTAACATCTCAATATACAAAGTTAGTGTGGAAAATACAATATTAGAAGTACAGTGCCTGTGTACAGCTTATACAGAATGCATTAAAGTACGTATGTGACATTATATACGTGAAATTAGATAATATGCAAAACAATGCGTTATATATAATCGTCATACAAATATAGATATAAAGTGCAATAAGTGCTTAAAATCCACTACTAGAGTGGGAGGACATACCACCGCGTGCTCAAAGGTCTCCGATCTATACTCCGCTTGTTGCTGTGTGTGCATTGGAGCCAGCGGTTCGCTGGCACGCATATTTGGAACGCAAGCCGGGATCCACCCAATTGCGCATGCGTCAAGAATATAAGACCGGAAGTTGCTGTGCGTTGCCATGGAATCGAACATACAAAGAACATTGCGAACTATTATCGCTAGATAATGTTATGAAGTCATGGTATATAAATAAAGTAAGATTGATGGGCACACTAGTCATGCTTAACCATATAACAAGTAATGTCACCTTTTTATGAAGGAATAATATAACGCACTGTGGGGGTCTGGGGAGTTCCACCTGTCACCGATCCCCAACTTTATGACCTCCTATATGCAAATAGTACATCCTCCAATTGGTAGACATACATATAGCCAGCAGACAAATATATGTGTAGCCAATCCAAAAAAGATTTTTTTGAAACCACGGCAAAATCCGGGCATGAAAAGCACACTGCGCAATTCTAAAGAGTAATCAGAGAGCTGTAGAGACACATGGGGGTCATCCTCAATGGCTTCCAAGTGTAATAATATATTCGATCTGAAAAGATATTAATGTAATATTAGTATATCAATAGTAGTATACACTGAATTGATCAAATCACATATACGGGGATGATAGAGAAGAATTACAGTATCATTCTAATGCATATGCCACAAATCATATTATATATTCAATTTGTAATCCACATTAAGCCCATTGGGTTTCAGGGCATTAAGTGTGAAGATCCAATAAAGTTCACGTTTTTTTAACAATCGTTCTCTGTCACCTCCACGTCTTAGTATAGGTATGTGGTCTATGAGACGGAAATGTACCGTATTTTCCAGACTATAAGGCGCACTTAAAAGCCTTGGATTTCCTTGGAAATCCAAAGTGCGCCTTATAGTCCGGTGCGCCCTATGTATGGCGCTGGGCAGCGGACCATACTTACATAGGTCCTCGCTACCGGAGACCGGAGACAGCAGATCTCCAGCGGGAACTGCAGACCACGCGGCACAAACAACTTCTGCCGCGTGGTCTGCAGTTCCCGCTGGAGATCTGCTGTCTCCGGTAGCGGGGATCTATGTAAGTATGGTCCGCTGCCCTCCTCCACCTCCCCCTCACCTTCCCCACACACCTTCCCCGCGTCGCCGCGTCTCGTCGGGTCTCGTCTTCGGGTCGCGTCGCGTCGCGTCTCTTCTAGTCGGGTCTCCGCTCCGCCCCCGGACCTCCGCCACGCCCCCGGACCCTGCGCCTTATAGTCTGATGCGCCTTATATATGGAATTATTACATATATAAGGCGCATCGGACTAATGCGCCTTATATTCCGGTGCGCCTAATGGCCCGGAAAATACGGTAAGTGTTTCCCCTTCACCACGACGGCACCAACCAGAGAGAGGGATCCGCCCCCAGGGACAGGAAACCTGAGCATAAAAAACATGCTCCTCCTATTCTGCCTCAGTGGTTTCCTGTCCCTGGAAGGGAGCTGAGCGTGGGTGAAGGAACCTCTGGTTGGTTCCGTCGGGTGCCCACAGTTTCTGCTTACCGAGGGGCGCGTCGCGTCTCTCTGCGGGAAAGCCGGCTCCACGTGGACCTCTCCTCCTGTCCTGCGCCTCGCCGGATGCGCTGTTGTGCGGATACGCGCGACCGGAAGTGGTCACTCTTCACTTCCGGGTCGCATCGGTGCTGCCGGAACGGAGGTGGACAAAGTGATGGCAGGGGAGAGAATCCCGGTGAGTTAACCACCGGGGTATTTTTTGAGCAGACTGGGCTCGTTCTGTGCATATGTGTATATGCAAATAAGATCGAGCCGACAAAGTAGGAACCGGAAGGGGGTGTGGCCTGGCTGGATTTTCTTCACATTTAAGCGCCATGCAACAGTAAGCATTTGGTGCTTTGCAGCTCAGGCCAGGAGAATGGCGGATAAGCGTGAGCTCCCTGAACCCCTGAAGAACCCAACTCCGGTAATGATGGTGTGGTGAGTTACCCGATGGGGCATTTTTACTTACACACACTAATGTTCTGATTCTTAACGGTTTTTTAGGGAGAAGATACTCCCAAGAAAGCCACTAGGAAAACACACCACAGGGAATGTAGGATGTGCAGTAGGAAGTTGCCGTCTGGTTACGAAAAGAATACTTGTTCCTCCTGTATTGGGAAAATTATCTCAGAGGAATCCTCCTCATGGCTGGAGACCCTTCGTTCAGTAATTAGAGAAGAGGTCCAATTGACAGTAAAAGAAACGATTAATCCGACACCTATATTACCGGATAAAAATCTTCCGGGTCCTTCCACTGTAACAGCTCTGGAAGACCCTTCAAACTCTGAAGAAGAGGGTATTATTCAGGATGAGACAACCTCTTCGCTCTCTGAAGAGGAATTGACGGGGCGTCCTTTATTCCTAATGGAGGACACTGATCAGTTGTTAAAAATGATTAGAGCCACTATGGACATTGAGGAAAAGAGAGAGCCAAAATCAGTCCAGGACATTATGTTTGAAAGTTTAGCGGAAAAGAAAAAACGCACTTTTCCCATTCACAACACTATCTCCACACTAATTTCAAAGGAGTGGGAAAACCCTGACAAGAAATCTTTTATTTCCAGGGCGATTAAAAGGAAATACCCTTTTGATTTGGAGCAGACTTCATCCTGGGGCCCTCCACCTAAAGTGGATTCTTCAATCATAAAAATGGCCCGTGGGGCTTTCCTACCCTTTGAAGATATTAGTTCCCTAAAGGATCCTCTAGATAGGAAAGCGGATGGATACCTTAAAAAAACTTGGGAATCTTCGACAAATGCGTTTAAACCGGCTGTGGCAGCCGCTTGCACGGCCCGTGCAGTACTGATGTGGTTAGGCCATTTGGGGAATGATATACAAAATAAAGTCCCTAGAGAAAATCTGCAGTCCTCTATTGCAAATATACAGAAAGGAGCAGCTCTTTTAGCAGATGCCTCGATTGATAGTCTAAGACTATCTGCAAGATCGGCGGCACTATCAAACTCTGCAAGAAGAGCCCTCTGGCTAAAAGACTGGTCGGGCGATTTGGCCTCTAGGAGTAGACTGTGTAATATACCCTGTAATGGAGATTTTTTATTTGGTCCCGTCCTGGATGATTTGCTAGAAAAAGCGGGGGATAAGAGGAAAGGATTCCCTTCCCCTTATGTTCCCTATAAATCAAGATCCTTTCGGTCCTTTCGTAGGGCAAGGTTTGAAAGGAGAAAGGAAGACTCCAGACCAAATTCCTCCAGACCACAGAGGAATAGGGGTTTCTTGTTTAACCAATCTAGGAATCAGTCCAAACCAGCCCGTTCCAATCCACAATGACATGAGGCCCCAGGTAGGAGGAAGACTCTCCTTTTTCCTCCAGGCCTGGAAAACAATATCGGACAGCAACTGGATCCTAAGTACCATCTCACAAGGGATAACCTGGGACTTTACAACTCTCCCTCAGAATTCAGATTCAGAATTACAAAAGTCCCGTCCGGAAAAGGTGGACTAGCAATGATGTCGGAAATTGCTACTCTTCTTTCCAAAAAGGTACTGTGTCAGGTACCGTCGGGGGAAAAGGGTCAAGGATTTTATTCAACTCTTTCCTGGGTGAAAAAGCCCAACGGGTCATTAAGAGCTATAATAAACTTAAAAGGTTTAAATTCACATCTTCAGATCCCAAGTTTCAAAATGGAAACTTTAAAGTCTGCGGTAAATCTGCTATTCCCAGGATGTTTCATGGCGTCAATAGACCTGGCAGACGCTTATTACCATATTCCAATTCATCCGGAATACCAGAAGTACCTAAGACTTGCGGTTCAGGTAGATCAAAGGATCTTACATTTCCAGTTCAGAGCACTTCCCTTTGGCATAGCCATCGCACCAAGGGTTTTTACAAAGGTTATTTCAGAAATGGCAACCTTTATAAGAAAAGAGCCAGGTCTGTTCATCCCGTACTTAGACGATTTTCTACTAGTTGGGGCCTCAGAACATGCAGTAAGGAACCAGGTAGACAGGGTATGCAAAATCCTAGATTTCTTGGGTTGGATCAGAAACCTAGAAAAGTCTTGTATAACCCCGTCAACACAAAAAAGTTTCCTGGGTGTACTGCTGGATTCCCAGTGTCAAAAAACTTTCCTTCCTCTAGAAAAACAAGAGAAAATTACAAAAGGAGTAACCGACCTAATCTCCACTCCCGAAATCTCCATCAGAGGAGCCATGTCTCTTCTGGGTTGTCTAGTGGCAAGCATTCAGGCGGTCCCCTGGGCTCAGTATCACACAAGGGAACTCCAAAATTTTCTCCTCAGCACATGGGACAAGCGTCCAACATCCCTAGACAAGAAAATAAGAATTCCAGACGTAGTACTAAAATCTCTAGACTGGTGGTTAGCTCCCCAAAACTTAACACAAGGTCTCCCATGGGTGTTAGACTGGGAAAGAATAATTACTACAGATGCCAGCCCCTGGGGATGGGGGGCCCAAGTAGTAGATCAGTCTTTTCAGGGCAACTGGGAACCTCAGGAAGACGGCCTATCCTCCAATGCAAAAGAGTTATTGGCAGTACTAAAAGGGCTAAAAACAGCGCTTCCACTCTTGCGGGAACAGAGGGTGTTAGTAAGGTCAGACAACACTACTACTGTAGCCTACATAAACAAACAGGGAGGCACAAGAGGGTTACACCTAATGCAAATTACTTCTCAGATCTTTCAGTTAGCAGAAGTTCACTTCAAATCCCTAAATGCAGTACATATAAGGGGTACAGAAAATGTCCAGGCAGACTTTCTGAGCCGAAATATCATCTCCCAACATCACATGATAACAAAATTGTGGGGGTATCCAGAAGTAGACCTCTTCGCCAACAAAGGGAATCGGAAAGTAAAAAACTTCTTTTCCCTAAATCGCAGAGACCATCCCCTGGCCATAGATGCATTCTCCCAGAATTGGGGACACTACCATCTACTCTATGCCTTCCCTCCCATGGTGTTAATACCAAGAACAGTGGGGAAGATAAAGCGGGACAAAGCAAGAGTGATTCTCATTGCCCCATTTTGGCCACGCCGTGCTTGGTTTTCAAGTCTCAGGGATATGTCAATCGCAGACCCGTGGATACTGCCCGACAGGAAAGACTTGTTATTCCAGGGTCCTATCTGTCATCCTCAAGTGAAAGGGCTTCATTTAACGGCATGGCTCTTGAAAGGTTAATCCTACAAAATAGGGGACTCTCTTCTCGGGTAATATCCACTCTGCAGAATAGCAGGAAGCCTATCACCTACAAAATTTATTTTAGAACATGGAAGGCTTTCTTTTCATTTGTAGGAAATCATGACATACACATAGATAACCCAGACTTTAAGCTTATTCTAGGCTTCTTACAGTTGGGGCTTGAAAAAGGGTTAAAACCAGCGACATTGAAGGTTCAGGTGTCAGCCCTAGCAGCTCTTTATGACCAGGATATAGCTAGTCATCCCTGGATATCTAGATTTATTAGGGCCTCAGTGAAACTTCGTCCTTCTATTAGATCTAGACTCCCCCCTTGGGACCTGTCATTGGTCCTGAAATCATTATCGGGTCCTCCATTTGAGCCGTTAGAAAGTATCCCAATTAAGCTTCTTACATTAAAATCAGTATTTTTAACAGCCATCACCTCGGCAAAGAGAGTAGGTGAGGTAGCAGCGTTGTCATGTAGACCCCCCTACTTTTCTGTTCTACATGATAGGATTATTCTAAGACCCGATCCTGAGTTTCTTCCAAAAGTGGTCTCTAATTTTCATAGGTCCCAAGAGGTAATACTTCCATCATTTTGCACAAATCCTAGGTCAGAAGGTGAAAAATCTTTTCATAACCTTGATGTTAGACGCAGTATTCTCCAATACTTAGAGGTTTCAAAATCCTGGAGAAAATCAGATAGTTTATTTGTTCTCTTTTCAGGAAGAAAGAAAGGCTCCAAGGCTTCATCTGCAACCATCGCCAGATGGATTAGAGTCACTATACAATTGGCTTACGAACTGGCTGAGAAATCTGCCCCAGAGAATATTCACGCCCATTCTGTCCGGGCACTAGCCACCTCTTGGGCAGAATTCAGACATGCCTCCTTAGACCAAATTTGTCAGGCTGCATGTTGGACTACCCCCCACACCTTCTTCAAACATTATCGGGTGAATGTGGCGGGGTCATCTGAACTTGCTTTTGGGAGGAAGGTTCTCTCCTCTGTTATCCCTCCCTAATACTTTTCTCTGAAAATCTCTCTGGTTGGTGCCGTCGTGGTGAAGGGGAAAACAGTAGTTACTTACCGGTAATGATGTTTCCTCGAACCACGACGGGACCTGGTATATTCCCACCCAGGGTGTTCTTTCCTAAAATTCTATGTTTCTATAGGATAATTCACGGGTGTTGCAAACAAAAAAAAAAAAAAAAAAAGACATATATATATATTATATATATATATATATATAAATTACGCATACATGGAAAACGATATATAGATTTATATGTTTCTGATGTACTAATGATATGGCTCTTCCAAGTCTCTGTAAACACTGAGGCAGAATAGGAGGAGCATGTTTTTTATGCTCAGGTTTCCTGTCCCTGGGGGCGGATCCCTCTCTCTGGTTGGTGCCGTCGTGGTTCGAGGAAACATCATTACCGGTAAGTAACTACTGTTTTCTCTGTATGGCCAGCCTCTATGAAGTGTTTTGAGACCGGTAAGTCTTTTCTTCCAGATCTGATGGTATATCGATGTTGGTTCAAACGAACCTTGAACTCCAATGTAGTCTCTCCTACATAAATATATCCGCATGGACAATATAGAATATATACACCATGTATGTACTGATGCATGTCAAAAAATATTTGATGTTGTATTCTACCCCATTGTGCGTAAAGCTGGACCCTTTATGTATCAAACCACAATTTATACAATTACAACAGGGGTAACAACCCTTTCTAGTGTGTCCAAATAATCCAGGCTGTCTACTTGTTTTGAAGGTGCCCACATCTGAGTGGATTAACCTGTCCCTAATACTTTGTGCTCTGCGATATGAAAAGAGGGGTCGATTGTCAAATTCTGGAATTGTCATGTTACTCCCAGATAGTTTTGACCAGTGCTTGCGGACTATTCTTGCTATTCTGTCACTTTGGTCATTAAATGTGGTGATGAAGGGAATTCTCTTCATCTCACCCGATGTGGTCTTATTCCTAAGGAGATCTTCTCTTGTTACCCTTTCAGATTTCTGCAAATTGTGAGAGATGATCACATTTGGATAGCCCCGTCTTCTAAATTTTCTAGCCATATTGTGTAAATTCTTTATAGTTTGCTCTGGGTTGCTAGTTATCCTCTTAACCCTGAGCATTTGACTATATGGAAGTGATTTAATGGTATTGCGGGGGTGATTGCTCTCATATTGCACATTATATCTATATTTGTATGACGATTATATATAACGCATTGTTTTGCATATTATCTAATTTCACATATATAATGTCACATACGTACTTTAATGCATTCTGTATAAGCTGTACACAGGCACTGTGCTTTTAATATTGTATTTTCCACACTAACTTTGTATATTGAGATGTTAAGGGCGGGCTTATTGTAGGTCATGTGACCGTTGAATTGTGTATATATACCCACCCCATGCACTAATTGTTTGGCTTGAAAAAGGCTCAAACACGAGCCGAAACGTCGCTACTTTACATGGAATAAAAAAGACCACTTTTTTCACTTGACCTTGACGTCCGGAGTGCTGCTTATTTTTCTATTTACTTATACATGGAGGAGTCCTTGACCCGACTCAGTCAAGCGTGCACCCACCATTGATTTTCTACAAAGTGTGCTGCCTGGACTTTCCTTGTGCTTAGTAGGTGAGATATAAAGTACTGAGCAGATATTTCTCCTCCCGCTGTAGGTAATGATGGAGGAGACGTCAGTGATAATAACTCATAGTAAATGTCCTTTACTTCTCTATGTCTCTGTTACAATAACCTGATCTTTGTTTCCATGTCTTCCACTTATCATCAGTTTATTCTCCTAGTTTTCAGGTTTTCTATTATATTTATTATAGGGAAAATGATGAAATAACAGAAGGAATAACATAAACCCTATAAAAATCCTCCACATCTTCCCATTGTACGAAGACTTTTATGTACAATCCCCGGAACAATTCCTTCTGTTGTTATTAACAATAGCAAAACAGCCGGGGACATTATTTCTATAATATGGTGTAAAACAAAACACTTTAAATAAAGTTTATTGATAATAGAATGTGCTGCTGGCTCCTCCCCTCACATCATCCTGCTTTTTGATTGGCTGCCTTATCATTCTAGGAAAGCTTCTGCTGCTTATGATGTCATGGAATGTTGTGCCGCTGGCTCCTCCCTCCTACAATATGACATCACACGGCTATATAAGGATCTGCGGAACTAAGAATCTTCTGAGGGTTTGCTGTAGGTGTTGGAGGTAAGTTCACTGTGTCCTCAGCTCCAGTTTTGTCCTTCATTTTCTTCTATCGTGTCTCCTCCTCTTTAGTAATAGCCACTTCTTTCTTTTTCCTCTGTTGTAGAGTTGGTGTCGGTGAGATATAGAGTGCGATTGCGGTAAGTTCATCTTTCCTGTAAATGTACAATGTCTTCCTGCAGCCACCACTAGGGGGAGCTCACTGTATACAGGTCCCTCTGTATATAATAATAGGTGTATAAGTCTGTATGTAGTGAGCACCCACTTGTGGTGGCTGCAAAATGCATATTAAGAACTAGATGTGGCAAAACCCCCCTGAGTGTTGCTCTAGAGCCCCTCTATATTACTGATAACTGTGGACAATAGAAGGGAATGGTATTGAATGCAGTTTTATAGTAAATTGTATTTTGGGTCCCCATTGGTACCTTTTCTGGGTTCATGAACCTTTCACTGAACCATTGGGTGCTGTAGAGGTCCGATATGGTTGTTAGATATCAGGGTCTTATAGATCAGATATAGTAGAAGGGATACTGAGAGAGGACTAAAGATCATGATGAAAAATCAAGCCAAAAATAGAAGGAACCATAAAGTCTTCACATCTTAGGTTGAGATATTGGGTACAAGTTGATGATGTCTATTATGTCTCCATCTATAGAGATCGCAGAGCATATTCTGGGCACTAATTATCTATTTTTGCTTACAGAATGGATGACTACGAGGAGGCAGAGGTGGAGGAGTTGGTGATGGAGGAGGATAATAACATCGGAGAGGAGGAGATGGAGGAGACAGGAGTGGAGGCGATTTACATCAGGCCGGAGGAGAGTGATGAAGAGGAGGGTAACATCGGAGATGATGAGGAGGAGACGGAGGTGGAAGAGACAGGAGTGGAGGCGATTTACATCAGGCCGGAAGAGAGTGATGAAGAGGAGGGTAACATCGGAGAGCGAGAGGAGGAGGAGGTGGCAGAGACAGAAGTGGAGGCGATTTACATCAGGCAGGAGGAGAGTGATGAAGAGGAGGGTAACATCGGAGATGATGAGGAGGAGGAGGTGGAAGAGACAGGAGTGGAGGCGATTTACATCAGGCCGGAAGAGAGTGATGAAGAGGAGGAGGAGATGGCGATGTAAGTAAATCTGTGACTCATTTCATTATTTACTTAGGACATTGTGTAGAGCAAATTCCAATCGATAATATGCAGCATATAATATCCCGACCATCATATTCCCAGCATCACCATCATACATGAGACACCTATAGAGGAAAGACCCCAATATCTCTCCCAGTGTAACACAGGACATAGAGGCGCATGAGGTCTTGTACATGATCTGATTGGTTGTTCCGATGGGAATATATAGTGACGTCACATTGTATTATGTCTATGACTGAGAATCTCCTGTATGTATCATGTATCTCATCATGTTCCCCAACAGGTGGTGGAGGCGCGTGGCCATGTCTGACCAGCCAGTGCGGTAATTACATGATACTACTGTTCTGTATAAGATTCTGAACTTATATGAAGGGGTTAATTCTGTTAGTACTTTATAGATAATACATATTATAGATATCTATTATAATTTGTCAATTTCTATTTTGGGAACCAGTCATAAAGGAGATGTAGGGTATTTGGGGGACATGAGGGGTAAAAAGGGGATACAAGGGGTAAATGGGGGACATGTACGGGGCAGTTCCAGTAACCAGCGCTGTGTTTTCTATTTTAGGATAAGAACTGTGATGAAGTTGAGACCGTTTGCACTTGATACCATGTAAGTTTATGATCTCACAAACTTTGTTACATCCTATAACAGTTACCATCACACACTGGATTATTGTGGTTCATCCCATTCTGTTATATGGAGGAATATAGAAACACTATAGACAATTCTTATCCAGTCTTCATATAATCTGCACCTAATAGTGGTTATAGAAAAATCAGATTCATCTATAGAGAAATCATTTATGTTTTGTATCGTATAGCGAGGAGGATGCACAGGAAGAGGAGGAGGATGCACAGGAAGAGGAGGAGGGTGCACAGGAAGAGGAGGAGGAAGCTCAGGAAGAGGAGGAGCAAGTGGTTGCAGAGGTGGAGGAAGTGAGTCTAAGAAGGTGAGTGCAAAAATGTTTATATACAGAGTATATACTATATATATATACTTAGTACTAATGATCCTACATTATTTTCTGTATTTTCTGTTATAGACCTTTAGGACAGGAGGTGATGGAGGTCGGGGCGATTGAGGAGTCTCCCCTGTAAGTATATAAAAGAAATAGGACTGAATATATATTGCTGGAGTGCACATAGGAGGTCACATACTTTTCTGTGTTGAGCTCTGCCACTCTGAGTATCCACAGAACATGACTTAGAACAACATCAATGTATAGAACCTCCTAGACTGATCCTGGGACACGTCCTCCACCCATGATATGGAGATGGTTTATCTACTTATTTTTTTTCCTTTAGGCCAAGACGCAGGTGGTGGAGACCAAAGTGTTTCCAGAATAGCAGCAGCAAGAAGAGGTAAGTGATATTTCTCTTGAAGGGATTTTCCCAAAAAGTTGGGCCCTGTCCACTAGATAGGCGATCTCCGTCAGCTCCATAGAGATGTATGAAGCAGAACGGTCATGTGCGGACGTCTGCTCCATCAATCTCGGAGGGTCCAACGGTGGTACCTAGGACCCCATTGGACCCCCATTTTTGTGATCTGTGGTGGTCTCCTCCACCGGTCAGCCAGTTAGTCCCTAACTTGTTTGGTGGGAAGACCCCTTTAAAGAGTCTTGCAAATGTATATATAAAAAGCCCCAATTCTCTTCTCGGGCAGGAGGGTACGGGGTGTTCTAGCACCAGGGTCTCCCCTATATGTTCCTATACAATGACATATTAATAATGAAATCTTATCTTTCTGCAGCAGAAGCAGCAGCAGGGGAGAGAGAAGACCTTCAAGGTAAATACCCAACTTTCTAAAACTCTTTTCACTTCTATCTTATGAGGCGATACTCAGATGATGGTAGAGGGTCTCCACATCAATCTCATCAGTTATATTGTCGCTTGGTCTTGTCTCTCGCAGGTTCCTCAGATTCCTCCTTTGTTGCATCAGCATAGACACGGTAGAGTAGAAGAACCATGAAGATACAGTCCCTTGGCCCTGACTACTGTGACAGCTCTCCAGATGCTGCCACCCTCACCTAGACATTAATGCGATCCATGGTAAGTCTTCTCCATGTAGTGGTGCTCCTTTCCCAGGTGAAAGACCCCCAGCATCATAAGGCTGATGGTAGAGGGTCTTCACATGAGGACTCACCAGTAACAATTTCTCTTGGTTTTGTCTCTTGCAGGTTCCTCCATTTCAACTACTAAAAACATGGAGGAGATCTACCAGATCCCTGGCTCTGCCGTCCTGAAGGAAGACATGAACGGCATCAATAATCACCGGCCTTATAGATGGAAGAGTCTCTTCTGTGTCTTGCATTGGGTAGAGCCTCTGTTACTTTGTTCCTGGTTATTTCTTCTGCATCTGATATGTTGGAATTAATCTGAAAGAGGAGAGAAGTTCTGCTCCACTCATCAGCAGAAGACTTCCAGCGTAGGATACAGGAGAACGACAAGTCCCCTGCCTTCTGTAAAGCCCTCCTGACGCTGCTCCCCTCACCAAGACATCGCTGTGATCCATGGTAAGACTTCTCCTTGGAAGAGTCCAAGCAGCTTCAAGATGATGGTAGAGGGTCTCCACATCAGGGTCCACCAGTAACAATTTCTCCTTGTCTTGTCTCCTGCAGGTTCCTCCAGTTCCTTCTTTGCTGCCGCCATCTAGACACTATGGAGAAGAAGTATCTGATCCCTGGTCCGGCCATCCTGGGGGAAGACATGAACAGACCCATTTCTATAGAGAGATGACTTGGACTTGGACCCAGCACAGATCTGCATCCAGTGTTAATTATCCTACGTTCTATAAATTACAAAAATAAAGCACAAAAATAAAATGAAGGAGTTTTTCAGTCCATATTTATTCTGCTGTCACGGAGCCCCAGGGCCGGCGCTATGGGTAGGCAAAGGTGGCAATTGCCCAGGGCCCCCAGGGAGAAAGGGGAGAATCTCTTCTTTCAAATGAATCTTGAATTTTGTTTCTAGGTGCCAGGGATCCAGAGATATTCAGGTTTAAAGTGAGAATATCAGGTGCCATTTTTATATATAAATATCACTTCCAATGGCAGTTTAACAGTTAATATCTCCGTTTCTCTGCATTTTAGAAACACAAATGTAGATTCATATAAAAGAGGAGACTCTCTTCTTTCACAGGAAAAAAGAAGTGAGGCTCTATGAGTCACAGAACAAGAGATACAGCCCCCTGAAGTGTCTCCCCCTCTTCAGATTCTTAGCCATCAGGCTGCAGGGAGCATTTGCTGTACACAGGAGCTGCTGCACCTCACAGATAATAGAAATAATCACTTTATATGTTACTAGTACTACATTTTGAGAAGGGATAATATCAACTAATATTCATGTTTTTAACCCTTCTCTATGCAAATCTAAGAACACACTTTGGGCCACATGTATCAATCGTTTTTTTTCTGTTGTTTTTGCGCCTTTTCATTCAGGCGCACCATTGCGACTAAATGCAAAATTAGCTGCACAGCAAAAATACCCAGCTTTCCCTCATTTATCCTAGCAATCCAGATGTTTTGATGCGCCTAATGATATTCATCACTTGCGACTTTTCATTTAGGCGCAAAAACAGGCACAAAAACACTCCAGCCCGGAGCTGGCGTTAACTGAGAAGAAAGCACTGAGCCCCTTTGCAGAACAGCTCATTTCTAGTAGCAAAGCTCAGCCAGACACTGCAGACACTAGAACAGATCATACAGACATGAGATACTCTGCAGACACTAGTACAGATAATACAGTCATTAGATACTCTGCAGACAGGAGCTACAGACTCTATTTACAGTTCATCACCTTCTATTTACAAAACATTCTGCAGAATCTTGAGCTCAAAGCAAGAGAGAAGAGAACTTTACAGAATGTTGCACATAGTACTGACAAGTGTCCCCCATGTCATTCTGCACAGTATCACCAGTGTGTCTGAGGGGGATATTGTGCAGAATTACAGGGGTGCGGCAGGAGCACTGGGGGATCCCCTCCAGGAGAAGCCCCTGCTGAGGAGGTCACTGGGTGCTGGGTGTCACACACCTGGGTGCTGCTGTGAGTGTTATCTTCATTCTGGGCTGTGGGAGAAGCAGAGAGCAGCTTGTAGCAGGATCACATGTAAGTGCCCGAATCTAACATTGCGCCTAAACTGCGCCTAAACTGTGTAAAAGTAAAGTGATTAATAAGAGGCAGGAAATTAACTTATCACAGATGGTTGTAGATTGTGATAATTCTGGAAAACAGTGCACCAGAATTTAGGCGCAACTACTACACCTAGGCGCACAAAAGTGATAAATGCGGCCCATTCTCTCTTATTCCCTTTTATTTTGTGATAGTTATTTTTTGTTGGGAAAATTGACTGATACGATGAACATTCAATCCTCTTCGCCTAATGTGACTACACCACGACCAGAACATGTCCATAAAGTTATATGTAGCACCAAAAACACACACATGTCCTGGTATAACGTTTTTATTTCCCACCATCCTCCATTATTTACACCTATGTTATGACGTTCTCACTTTCATTCTTATGAAGCGCGGAGGGTTCTGTTATTGTGCAGCTAATGCAATGGTGCACATCTACAAGTGACTTTATTATCTCATTAGAGAGGTTTATGGATATATAGTTATTTATTTGGGTTACCATTGTGTAAGGAACAGACAATGATACATCTGTGTGAATTTTCTGCAGTTCCCTTTGCTGCATATTTTGGTGAATATACACATGTGGGGTATGTATGCTCTCCTCACATCTTACTGTTTTAGGAAAGTAGATTTTCTTTATATAAGTATCTGGATTTGTACATATTTTAGAGGAAATTTTGAATGTTAATTGCCAAATGCATAGCCTGGTTGTCTGCTTTCAAAATTCTATAGGTTTTATGGCGCCTTTACTTTTTATTCTGTTTTATTGCTATATTTTGCAGGTTGTGACTGTCTAAAAATGTCTAGCTGAAAAGCAGATATCTAGTTATTACAGTTTTAGTGATATTACCTTATATACTCGAGTATAAGCCTAGTTTTTCAGCACAAAAAATGTGCTGAAAAACCCAAGCTCGGCTTATACTCGAGTCAAAAAAATAAATATATCTAAACTCACCTTTCCGGCGACCCCTGTATATATTCTGTGCAGGGTCTGGGGCAGGGTCTGGCAGGCTATATACACTGGGGCAGGGGCTGGCAGGCTATATACACTGGGGCAGGGTCTGGCAGGCTACACACACTGGGGCAGGGTCTGGCAGGCTATATACACTGGGGCAGGGTCTGGCAGGCTATATACACTGGGGCAGGGTCTGGCAGGCTATATACACTGGGGCAGGGTCTGGCAGGCTATATACACTGGGGCAGGGTCTGGCAGGCTATATACACTGGGGCAGGGTCTGGCAGGCTATATACACTGGGGCAGGGTCTGGCAGGCTATATACACTGGGGCAGGGTCTGGCAGGCTATATACACTGGGGCAGGGGCTGGCAGGCTATATACACTGGGGCAGGGGCTGGCAGGCTATATACACTGGGGCAGGGGCTGGCTGGCTATATACACTGGGGCGGCTGTGACCAATGCATTTCCCACTCTCGGCTTATACTCGAGTCAATAGGTTTTCCCAGTATTTTGTGGTAAAATTAGGGGCCTCGGCTTATACTCGGGTCAGCTTATACTCGAGTATATACGGTAGGTGGATTTATTTATGTGAACATATCAATAGGGCACATTTGTGAACTCTACAAATGTCCATGTATTACATTTAGGAGATGTGAAGGTAAACATTTTCTGTTTGGATCAAATTTTTTGCCATCAAGGTCAAATTTTAAGTATTTTTAACAAAATGTTTCAATTTGAATCAAAATTGCATGAAGGCGCCTATGTCTATAAAATCTTTGATGCAATTTTGAAAATGGGGCAAGTGTTTGCTTTCAGAAAATATCGGTCCCCCTCCCCAATGGGCCTCACAGTCTAATCAACCTACCAGTAATTTTTTGGAGTGCAGGAGGAAACCGGAGGACCCGGAGGAAACCCACGCAGACACAGAGAGAACATACAAAATCTTTGCAGATGTTGACCAGCGCTGCAAGGCTGTAGTGCTAATCACGGAGCCACCGTGCTGCCCATAAATCTCCCTATCATCTATCTATCTCCTATAAAATTCTCCCATATTACAGTTTGTTTTACCATACTAAAGGAGCCTCTTACTGACTGTGACTGGTCATAAAATAGTTTTATTTTGGGGCCCCACTTTTAGTTTTGCCCAGGGCCCCACTTTGTCTAGAACCGGCCCTGCGGAGCCCCCACAAGATGTAACTGCATCACATCCAGTATCCAGTGATGTATGTAGCAGGGCTGTGTGTGTTCTGTCACATAAAAAATCCTACAAGGCAGTGAGAGGACGGGTAATTGTTCTGTGTTACATACTATAAAGGGGCAATCTAGTCCCGGATTCTCTTATGGACCAGCTCTAACACTTCATCAGGCACCGCTGTGTATTCAGTAATAGACAACTGATACTAGATACAGGAGAGAATCATGGGGGGGGAATGTATCTTTATTTCTGATATTGTATTGTTTTAGCGAATTTTGGCGTTTTTGTAACTTTTCACTTCGACTTTTGTTTTAGTTTTTCTAGTGCGCCTTGGTCTGCACCTTGTGCATTATGTATCTTTGTTTTCCGGATGTTCCGTGCACCGTTTCACTTGTATCACATTTTTTTTGCCTATTTCTGTGCCTTTTTGGTACAAATCTGCACCTGGTCCAGGACAGGTGGAAAGGAAAGATTTTTTTAACATGTAAATTAGAATTATTTCCCATACTTTAAATGTATAAAATTTTGCACATAAACCTGTTTTTTGAACCTTATTCTTAAATTTTTTCTTTGACATTTTTTTAAGTGCATTGGTTACTTTTAAGGGGGTCACACAATGGGGCACATTTACTAAGGGTCCACAGCCGCGAATCCGTCGGGTTTTTCCCGAATATTTCCTCTTTGCGCTGTATTTCACTGGATTGAGGCGCACGCGATTGATTTTTGGCGCAATCGCGCCGACTTTCGTGCGACAGAAATCAGGGGGGCGTGGCCACCGGACAACCCGAAGGATTCGGAAAAACCGCAGAATATAAAAAGCCATTTGTGTCGTAAGATCAAGCACTCACATACACCAGAAAAAAGCAGGTGAACTGCGGCGGACCTCGGCGCAGCAGCGACACCTGGTGAATATCGGCGCACGGACCTTAGTGAATCCCGGCAGAACCCGAATCAGCGGCGGAGAACCCGCCGCTGGATCGCGACTGGACCGGGTAAGTAAATGTGCCCCAATGTGTTTCGGTTGCGTTTCAAAGACATTACAACAGCGGAGGAGAAGTGATTTGCCTAATTACTTTACTGTTAACATTTAACATAAAAATGCATTAACATGTGCATTTTGTAAATACAAATTTTAACTGTAATGTAATTAGGCAAATCACCTCTCCTCAGCTGTTGTAATGTCTTTCAAACGCAACCGAAACGCAACGTGTCACCTCACCCTTAACACCACGTGTGGGGCTTAAAATTGCTGGACACTGCCGCAAATCCAAAATTGACAGTAGTGTCCACTCCTGTATATAACCCCCTCACATGGAAGGGGTTAACTGAAGATGGATGATATGCTCCCCTGGGTTTTCCTATTATGCAAAGTCTTAATGCGGAGGTTGTCTTTGTCCAGCCGAAACACTGTGGGGCAGATTTACTTACCCGGTCCATTCGCGATCCAGCGGAGCGTTCTCTGCGGTGGATTCGGGTCTTCCGGTGATTCACTAAGGCAGTTCCTCCGACGTCCACCAGGTGACGCTGCTGCGCTGAAGAGCATCGGAAAGCACTGGAGTTCACCGAGCCGGGCTGAGTGAAGGTTAGCGCGAGTCGGAAATGCGGTGGTTTCTCCAATGATTTCCGTTGTGTGCATGCCAGCGTCGATGCGATCTGATCGCGTGCGCCAAAAACCCAGGGCAATCCAGGGAAAATCAGCGCAAATCGCAAATATTCGGGTAACACGTTGGGAAACCGCAAATTGGGCCCTTAGTAAATGTCCCACTGTGTATCCGTGAAGTTCGGCTCAAACAAGCTATATGTTGGAGCAGTTGTTTAAAACTGTCCTGGGCCGCATTTATATGGAATGGATTCGCAGGCTGGTAGTGGGGCGATCCAATCCATCTCCCTGTTAGGCTATGTCAGGTGTTGAGTTGCTCAGCACCTTGGACACAGGTGGTGAAAGCAGCATAATCAGTCTGCATAGAGCTGCTGAGCAGAGCTGAGAGAGGTGGCTCTGAAAGGAAGCTGGAGAGTCAGCACAGCCCTGACTGCCATCCTGAAACAAGCGATGACCTTGCAGGTGACGTTATATGTTAGTAGTGTTAGGGGAGTAGCTAGCACCCTGATGGGTAGGAGTTTGTGATAATTTTGATGCCTGAATGTGAAGGCTGTTTTATTTTGTACCTGATCCTTGAATAAACGCAGACGAGACCTGTTTTGCATTGTACTCTGGCGTCACTGTCTTGGACTGCATCACAAATCTCCACTACCTCAGTCTCTACTGGGCCCAAATCTCCCAAAACCCCTCACATGGCTTGTATCCTCTCCTGTATATAACCCCTCACATGGCTTGTATCCTCTGCTGTGTATAACCCCCTCACATGGCTTGTGCCCTCTCCTATATATAACCCCTCACATGGCTTGTGTCCTCTCCTGTATATAAGCCCTGACATGGCTTGTATCCTCTCCTGTATATAACCCCTCACATGGCTTGTATCCTCTCCTGTATATAACCCCTCACATGGCTTGTATCCTCTCCTGTATATAATCCCCTCACATGGCTTGTATCCTCTCCTGTATATAATCCCCTCACATGGCTTGTATCCTCTCCTGTATATAATCCCCTCACATGGCTTGTGTCCTCTCCTGTAAATAACTCCACACATGGCTTGTGTCCTCTCCTGCATATAACCCTCTCACATGGCTTGTATCCTCTCCTGTATATAACCCCTCACATGGCTTGTATCCTCACCTGTATATAACCCCTCACATGGCTTTTATCCTCTCCTGTATATAACCCTCTCACATGGCTTGCGTCCTCTCCTGTATATGACCCCTCCCATGGCTTGTATCCTCCCCTGTATATAACCCCTCATATGGCTTGTATCCTCTCCTGTATATAACCCCTCACATGGCTTGTATCCTCTCCCGTATAAAACCCCTCACATGGCTTGTATCCTCTCCTGTATATAACCCCTCACATAGCTTGTATCCTCTCCTGTGTATAACCCCCTCACATGGCTTGTATCCTCTCCTGTATATAACCCCCTCACATGGCTTGTATCCTCTCCTGTTTATAACCCCTCACATGGCTTGTATCCTCTCCTCTATATAACCGCTCCCATGGCTTGTGTCCTCTCCTGTATATAACCCCTCACATGGCTTGTATCCTCTCCTGTATATAACCGCTCCAATGGCTTGTATCCTCTTCTGTATATAACCCCCTCACATGGCTTTTATCCTCTCCTGTATACAACCTCTTACATGACTTGTATCCTCTCCTGTATATACCCCTCACATGGCTTGTATCCTCTCCTGTGTATAACCCCTCACATGGCTTGTATCCTCTCCTGTATATAACCGCTCCCATGGCTTGTATCCTCTCCTGCATATAACCCCTCACATGGCTTGTGTTCTCTCCTGTATATAACACCTCACATGGCTTGTATCCTCTCCTGTATATAATCCCCTCACATGGCTTGTATCCTCTCCCGTATATAACCCCTCACATGGCTTTTATCCTCTGCTGTATGTTACCCCTCACATGGCTTGTATCCTCTCCTGTATATAACCCCTCACATGGCTTGTATCCTCTCTTGTATATAACCCCTCACATGGCTTGTGTCCTCTCCTGTATATAACCCCTCACATGGCTTGTATCCTCTCCTGTATATAACCCCCTCACATGGCTTGTTTCCTCTGCTGAATATAACCCCTCACAAGGCTTGTGTCCTCTCTTGTATATAACCCTTCCCATGGCTTGTATCCTCTCCTGTATATAACCCTCTCACATGGCTTGTATCCTCTCCTGTATATAATCCCCTCACATGGCTTGTATCCTCTCCTGTATATAACCCCTCACATGGCTTGTGTCCTCTACTGTATATAACCCCCTCACATGGCTTGTATCCTCTCCTGTATATAATCCCCTCACATGGCTTGTATCCTCTCCTGTATATAACCCCTCACATGGCTTGTGTCCTCTACTGTATATAACCCCCTCACATGGCTTGTGTCCTCTCCTGTATATAGCCCCTCACATGGCTTGTATCCTCTCCTGTATATAACCTCTCACATGGCTTGTATCCTCTCCTGTTTATAACCCCTCACATGGCTTGTATCCTCTCCTCTATATAACCGCTCCCATGGCTTGTGTCCTCTCCTGTATATAACCCCTCACATGGCTTGTATCCTCTCCTGTATATAACCGCTCCAATGGCTTGTATCCTCTTCTGTATATAACCCCCTCACATGGCTTTTATCCTCTCCTGTATACAACCTCTTACATGACTTGTATCCTCTCCTGTATATACCCCTCACATGGCTTGTATCCTCTCCTGTGTATAACCCCTCACATGGCTTGTATCCTCTCCTGTATATAACCGCTCCCATGGCTTGTATCCTCTCCTGCATATAACCCCTCACATGGCTTGTGTTCTCTCCTGTATATAACACCTCACATGGCTTGTATCCTCTCCTGTATATAATCCCCTCACATGGCTTGTATCCTCTCCCGTATATAACCCCTCACATGGCTTTTATCCTCTCCTGTATGTTACCCCTCACATGGCTTGTATCCTCTCCTGTATATAACCCCTCACATGGCTTGTGTCCTCTCCTGTATATAACCCCTCACATGGCTTGTATCCTCTCCTGTATATAACCCCCTCACATGGCTTGTTTCCTCTGCTGAATATAACCCCTCACAAGGCTTGTGTCCTCTCTTGTATATAACCCTTCCCATGGCTTGTATCCTCTCCTGTATATAACCCTCTCACATGGCTTGTATCCTCTCCTGTATATAATCCCCTCACATGGCTTGTATCCTCTCCTGTATATAACCCCTCACATGGCTTGTGTCCTCTACTGTATATAACCCCCTCACATGGCTTGTATCCTCTCCTGTATATAATCCCCTCACATGGCTTGTATCCTCTCCTGTATATAACCCCTCACATGGCTTGTGTCCTCTACTGTATATAACCCCCTCACATGGCTTGTGTCCTCTCCTGTATATAGCCCCTCACATGGCTTGTATCCTCTCCTGTATATAACCTCTCACATGGCTTGTATCCTCTCCTGTATATAACCCCTCACATGGCTTGTATCCTCTCCTGTATATAACCCCTCTCATGGCTTGTATCCTCTCCTGTATATAACCCCCTCACATGGCTCGTATCCTTTCCTGTATATAACCCCCTCACATGGCTCGTATCCTTTCCTGTATATAACCCCCTCACATGGCTTGTGTCCTCTCCTGTATATAAACCCTCACATAGCTTGTATCCTCTCCTGTATATAAACCCTCACATGGCTCGTATCCTCTCCTGTATATAACCCCCTCACATAGCTTGTATCCTCTCCTGTATATAAACCCTCACATAGCTTGTATCCTCTCCTGTATATAAACCCTCACATGGCTCGTATCCTCTCCTGTATATAACCCCTCATATGGCTTGTATCCTTTCCTGTATATAACCCCTCACATGGTTTGTATCCTCTCCTGTATATAACCCCTCACATGGCTTGTATCCTCTCCTGTATATAACCCCTCACATGGCTCGTATCCTCTCCTGTATATAACCCCTCACATGGCTCGTATCCTCTCCTGTATATAACCCCCTCACATGGCTTGTATCCTCTCCTGTATATAACCCCCTCACATGGCTTGTATCCTCTCCTGTATATAACCCCTCACATGGCTTGTATCCTCTCCTGTATATAACCCCTCACATGGCTTGTATCCTCTCCTGTATATAACCCCTCACATGGCTCGTATCCTCTCCTGTAAATAACCCCTCACATGGCTCGTATCCTCTCCTGTAAATAACCTCTCACATGGCTCGTATCTTCTCCTGTATATAACCCCTCACATGGCTTGTATCCTCTCCTGTATATAACCGCCTCACATGGCTTGTATCCTCTCCTGTATATAACCCCTCACATGGCTCGTATCCTCTCCTGTATATAACCCCTCACATGGCTCGTATCCTCTCCTGTATATAACCCCTCACATGGCTCGTATCCTCTCCTGTATATAATCCCTCACAAGTCTTGTATCCTCTCCTGTATATAACCCCCTCACATGGCTTGTATCCTCTCCTGTATATAACCCCTCACATGGCTTGTATCCTCTCCTGTATATAACCCCTCACATGGCTCGTATCCTCTCCTGTATATAACCCCTCACATGGCTCGTATCCTCTCCTGTATATATCCCTCCTCACATTGCTTGTGTCCTCTCCAGTATATAACCCCTCACATGGCTTGTATCCTCTCCTGTATATAACCTCTCACATGGCTCGTATCCTCTCCTGTATATAACCCTTACACATGGCTTGTATCCTCTCCTGTATATAACCCCCTCACATGGCTTGTATCCTCTCCTGTATATAACCCCTCACATGGCTTGTATCCTCTCCTGTATATAACCCCCTCACATGGCATGTATCCTCTCCTGTATATAACCCCTCACATGGCTTGTATCCTCTCCTGTATATAACCCCTCACATGGCTCATATCCTCTCCTGTATATAACCCTTACACATGGCTTGTATCCTCTCCTGTATATAACCCCCTCACATGACTTGTATCCTCTCCTGTATATAACCCCTCACATGGCTTGTATCCTCTCCTGTATATAACCCCTCACATGGCTCGTATCCTTTCCTGTATATAACCCCCTCACATGGCTCGTATCCTCTCCTGTATATAACCCCTCACATGGCTTGTATCCTCTCCTGTATATAACCCCTCACATGGCTCGTATCCTCTCCTGTATATAACCCTTACACATGGCTTGTGTCCTCTCCTGTATATAACCCCCTCACATGACTTGTATCCTCTCCTGTATATAACCCCTCACATGGCTTGTGTCCTTTCCTGTATATAACCCCTCACATGGCTTGTATCCTCTCCTGTATATAACCCCTCACACGGCTTGTGTCCTCTCCTGTATATAACCCCTCACATGGCTTGTGTACACTCCTGTATATAACCCCCTCACATGACTTGTATCCTCTCCTGTATATAACCCCCTCACATGGCTTGTATCCTCTCCCGTATATATAACCCCTCACATGGCTTGTATCCTCTCCTGTATATAATCCCCTCACATGGCTTGTATCCTCTCCTGTATATAACCTCTCACATGGCTTGTATCCTCTCCAGTATATAACCCCCTCACATGGCTTGTATCCTCTCCTGTATATAATCCCCTCACATGGCTTGTATCCTCTCCTGTATATAACCCCCTCACATGGCTTGTATCCTCTCCTGTATATAACCCCTCACATGGCTTGTATCCTCTCCTGTATATACTCCCTCACATGGCTTGTATCATCTTCTGTATATAACCCCTCACATGGCTTGTGTTCTCTCCTATATATATAACCCCTCACATGGCTTGTATCCTCTCCTGTATATAACCCCTCACATGGCATGTATCCTCTCCTGTATATAATCCCCTCACATGGCTTGTATCCTCTCCTGTATATAATCCCCTCACATGGCTTGTATCCTCTCCTGTATATAACCCCTCACATGGCTTGTATCCTCTCCTGTATATAACCCCTCACATGGCTTGTATCCTCTTCTGTATATAACCCCCTCACATGGCTTGTGTCCTCTCCTGTATATAACCCCCTCACATGGCTTGTATCCTCTTCTGTATATAACCCCCTCACATGGCTTGTGTCCTCTCCTGTAAATAACGCCCTCACATGGCTTGTATCATCTTCTGTATATAACCCCTCACATGGCTTGTGTTCTCTCCTATATATATAACCCCTCACATGGCTTGTATCTTCTCCTGTATATAACCTCTCACATGGCTTGTATCCTCTTCTGTATATAACCCCCTCACATGGCTTGTATCCTCTCCTGTATATAACCCCTCACATGGCTTGTGTCTTCTCCTGTATATATCCCCCTCACATGGCTTGTGACCTCTCCTGTATATAACCCCCTCACATGGCTTGTGTCCTCTCCTGTATATAACCCCCTCACATGGCTTGTATCCTCTCCTGTATATAACCCCTCACATGGCTTGTGTTCTTTCAAAAAGAAGCCAAAATTTGCGCCTGCCAGGATAGTAAAAACTGAACATGTATCACAAGAAAAAAAGACATGATTATACATAAGATGGAAAAAAAGACCTTCTGAGTTATACACCAAAGGAAAAAAAACTGATACATGCCCCCCCCCCCACTCTTTATTATTGTTATTATCCTCTAATTGGGCACCATTGCCCCCTGGTGGTTGTTCTTCATGTAGAAACTACTCTCAAATCCTTGTATCATTTATCCCATTGGGAAGGTGCTTTACATTTTTGCAATATATAGTAATAAAAGTTAAGTGTTAAGGGTCTCAGTGAGGTCTGTTGACTGGACCTATTTTGTACTTAGAGTTTGAAGAAATATGGACCCAGTCTACTAACCAGCCCACATCTGTATATCTAGGACTTCAACCAACTTGTCCCAAATAAATTATATTCCATTACTTGAGTAACTAGACTCAGATTTGAACGCATTTTCGGAAATAAAAATGGCTTGGATAGGCAGAGTCACAGCCTGTAAGATGATGGGGCTGCCTAACTTGATGTGAATTTTCCGCAATGTCTCACAATAGAGGCATCTCACGATTTTTGTTAAAAGAAAAAAAAAATTACAATCTAAAGCGAATCGATATTTGCGGCTAAACAACGAAAACCAGCGGCTCATATTTTATACCTACCATTACATAAAGCAGGATTGGGTCTCCCTCCCCGAGCGATTATAAAGCGGCCATTCTAGATCCTTCCAGACAGCGTTTATCTTCACTCTCTCACAAACAATGGATTCAAATCGAAAGACTTTTGCTAAATTCCCTTAAACGACCTGGCCCTTTTTTGTTTTTTCATTTCCATTTTTCACTCCCCGCAATCAAAACTCTATGGGGGTCATTTACTAAGGGCCCGATTCGCGTTTTCCCGACGTGTTACCCGAATATTTCAGATTTTTGCCGATTTCCCCTGAATTGCCCCGGGATTTTGGCGATCGGATTGTGGCTCAACGGCACTGTCATGCACGTGACGGAAATCGGGGGGCGTGGCCGAACGAAAACCCGACGGATTCTGAAAAACCGCCGCATTTAAAACAAAAAATCTGTCGCGGAGCTTGCACTTACCTTCACTCAGCCCGGCTCGGTGAACTCCAGTGCGTTCCGATGCTTTTCAGCGCAGCAGCGCCACCTGGTGGACGGCGGAGGAACTACCTTAATAAATCCCGGCCGGACCCGAATCCACCGCAGAGAATGCGCCGCTGGATCGCGAATGGACCGGGTAAGAAAATCTGCCCCAATAACTTTTTTTAATTTTTCCATGTACAGAGCAGTGACGGCTTGGTTTCTGCGTAACAAATTGCACTTCATAGTGACGGTATTTAATATTCCACGCCGTGTACTGGGAAAAAATTCCAAATGCAGTGAAAATGGTGAAAAAAAAACACATTTACGACCTTTTCTTGTGGTTTTTCACCTCAGGCATCAAATATGCTAGAATCGGCCCTGTGAAGAGGTGACACCAAGAACACCATGAACTATCCTTATCAACCTGGATAGATTAAAGGGGTTGTCCGAGAGTAATGAGAAAAAAATAAAAGTTGCCGGGCGGGGGCTGCTTAAAAAAACAAAGATCTACTTACCTTCCGGTGCCCTCCGGTATCTCACGCTGCTGTCACTCCAGTCCGTGCGCCATGTCAACAAACATGGCGCTGGATTCAGCTTGTGGCCGGGCACGCCTACCCGTCCCTATTCACAGCATTGTGTATGTCGGGTCCGGCGGAAGCTGAATCCAGCGCTGGACAGCAGCGCGGGATACCGGATTGCACCGGAAGGTAATTAGATCTATATTTTTTTAAGCAGCCCCCTCCGGACACCTTTAGTTTTTTACTCTCGGACAACCCCTTTAATAAAAGGAATCTCATTAGGTTATGGAGCCATAGAGGATAATAGAGGGAAGGGTCAATCGTCGTCTTCTTCATTGGGAAAATGATTTTGCTTTATCCCTGTCTAGTTGAGCTTTACATCTGGAAACAAGGCGCAAAATCCTATATCGCTGTGTTATACCCCCAGACGACTGGCGCTAAGTTATCCTTCTGTATCCAACAAATGCCGGAGATGTAAGGGGCAAAAAGCTTCTATTTCTCATGTACTTGGGGAAAGTCCTGTTTTAGGGGGATTCTGTTCTTAAGTTGAGTTTGTATGTAAGTCGGAACTGTATATTTTATCATTGTAAGCCCAGCCACAACTTTTTTGGTCTCTGTGACAATTGGATTTTAAAAATGTTGGGTTGTCATAAGAACCAGGAGTAACACTAAAGCTTCATTACAGACACCAGTGATATCTGTTACAGCTGATCATTGTAGTCTAGGACTAAAGTACAATAAATTACCAATATCCAGAGGTCCGTTTGTAACTAGGGGTCGTATGTAAGTCGAGTGTTCTTAAGTAGGGGACCGCCTGTATATATTTCACACTACTATTACTTTGTTGTGCCTTTATACCCACAATACAAACTATTTTTGCTATAAATCTGCTCGGTTCTGGGGCTTGTAACCAGATGGTAATTATAATATGTCTTGTAAGTTTTAGTGGGTCCAGTAGTTATTATGCAGCCACATCCCCTGTCAGTGTCTATCCGCTGCTGCATGCTCTCGCTGTGCCAGGTGGTGGATGCCCCGCAGCAGTGAGACTGAGCCAGGTAAGTACAAGGAGTCCTGTATTGTCTGTGGTACATGGCTGCAGGGGATCGGTATTTCCTTGTATTACTAGACTAGTAAGTAATATTTCATACATCGCCCAACACTTCTGTGCAGACTATTGCAACTCTAGGATCTGCTGCCCTACAATTTGTGTTTACGGTTGATGGTGCATCGTGTTGTCACTCCGGACACTTGTAGGAAAATGTCACAGACTACTGAGGGCTCATTGAAGAGTCAGCAATTTTGTTCTAGACCCAAACCACACCCCAGGAACACCTTCTGGCACCAATCCCAGTAAACACCAGCATTTACATCAATGCAGCGCATACTAATGTAGGCATTGGGTAGTTTGGACGCTGAGACTAAGGGCGTTATTTCGCCCGAAACTGCATGGATGTAGTCACTCTTTTAACGTAACCTACGGTAATAAAAAAAACTGACAGAAAAAATGAAAATACAGCAGCACAATCTCTGAGATGAAAAGAAGAAAATTTGGGTGCTATCCTGCACTCTCACCAAAAGAGTCCAATAGTAAAAAGAAGAAAACCGCAGCACCCGATTCAAGTGAAAAAAAATGGTGTTTTAATCCATCCTATGCAATGTTTCAGCTGTATCCCAGCCTTCGTCAAGCATTGTGTGAGGTGTTACAAACAGGTATATATGGGCACGACGTAGTGACATCATCAAGTGCAAGATTAGCATATCAGGGAAGAAATGTACAGAATCGCTGTATAAATCAATGTAGTTTCCATATTAAATATACAAATCATTACATTGCAATATACTCAATATAGTGCCAAACAGTAATGAGGAAATACAAGTGAAAAACCTATATAGAGTAATTTATATATGCAATCACCTGTGTGAGGATACCTGAAGACTCCCTCCTGACCATACAACTCTCCGAGACGCAAATCGCTTCAGAAGAGCGCGACTGCGCATGTCAGTGATATCGTAGTGAGTCCAGAGGCTTAAGTGTGTCAAACCGCGCCATCTTAGATCTGGGTTGCGACACAACAGTAGCGCATGCGTATAGATGCCTGTGTTACCAAGGACGCCATCCTAAGTGTGGTGACCCCCTTGTTGAGCTAGGGTTATCAGGAATAAAGTAGGCATGATGAATGTCTAAACCCGGTAGATAAAAAATACATAGCGAATCTCACTGGTGATCTGTCGGGCAAAATATGCGCACTTATCACTAGCGTCTAGAATAGGTCGCTATGACCATGGGCACAGAGTGTATCAATGTAATCACAAAAAATGGGCTACAAACGTCTGCAGTACAAGCCAGTTCTACAACAAATATATGGGTCACCATTAGAGATGAGCGAGTATACTCGTCCGAGCTTGATGCTCGTTCGAGTATTCGAGTACTCGGAACGGCTCGTTGCTCGGACGAGTATTTCCCCTGCTCGAGATCGAGCATTTACTTAAGAAAAGACAGTGAAGAACAGAGAAGAATACAATGAAAACAGTGAACACAGAATCATTTAAGTGAAGAACACATTGAAAGAACACAGTGAAGAACACAGTGAAGAACACATTGCAGATGTTCCGAACATCTGCTCACTTAGCCTTAGACACGAGCGCTGACGCTGGATCAGACATGCAGGAGCGGAGGCTGAAGTGGAGCGGAGCGGGCATGGAGGAGTGGAGTGGGCATCACCGAGCTGGTATGGAGGAGCGGAGAAGGGGCTGGAGTGGGCATGGGGGAGCAGAGCGGGGCTGGAGCGGGCATGGAGGATCAGAGTGGGCATCATGGAGTGGAGTGGGGGCTGAAGTGGAGGCTGGAGCGGAGCGGGGCTGGAGCGAACATGGAGGATCAGAGTGGGCATCATGGAGCGGAGTGGGGGCTGAAGTGGAGGCTGGAGCAGAGCGGGGCTGGAGCGAACATGGAGGATCAGAGTGGGCATCATGGAGCGGAGTGGGGGCTGAAGTGGAGGCTGGAGCGGAGCGGGGCTGGAGCAGGACAAACAGCACAGAAAGAACACAGTGAAGAACACATTGCAGATGTTTGCGTACATCTGCTAACTTATCGGAAGACACGCGTGCAGAACGGTGTTCTTCACAATAGTATGTGAAGAACAAGATGTGTGAAGAACACATTGCAGATGTACGGAAACATCTGCAATGTGTTCTTCTTTAGTGTTTTTTCAATCTGTTCTATCAGTGATAAATGCTCGGGTCTCCCATTGACTTCAATGGGGCTCGTTATTCGATAAAAGCACTTGAGTATCGGGAAAAGTGTGTCTCGAATAACGAGCACCCGAGCATTTAAGTGCTCACTCATCTCTAGTCACCATGCATTGGACATCTCAGTTAGAGTGAAAAATGCAAACGGTGTAGAATAAGCCCCCATTATACAGTGAAGACTGTTTTTCCGTCCCACTGTAAGGGGTAAGTCTCATCCCAGTACAGGCGGTCCCCTACTTAAGAACACCTGACTTACATACGAGCCCTAGTTACAAACGGACCTCTGGATTAGCCTTAGGCTACAATAATCAGCTGTAACAGTTATCACAGGCGTCTGTAATGAAGATTTATTGTTAATTCTGGTTCTTATGACAACACTTTTTTTTTCTTTAACTGTATTTTTATTGGTTTTTCCAGATAAAACAAATAAAGAAGCACATACATGTCCAGTACATCAGTCTAGCATAATATAGTGATAAGAACAGCCCTGATCGCAGTCAGGGTAAAAAGCAATTTCATTCAGACCATTACTATTCAGGAATAAAGAATTACAACTTTAAACCATAAAACAATAAAACAGTATAACAGTGTCATCTAAACATTATATTGACGTTGGACAAGGAAACGACACAGAGGGGGTGACAAGGGACAGGACAGGTATCCGTGATATGACTTACTCAGAGGTTTCTTACCCGATGGCAGAGCATCAATGTGTTAGTGATCCTCTCTACCTCTCCAGAAGTCATCCCAAGGGGCCCACACTAAATTAAAGCTCTCCATTTTGTTGTTTATCAAAGCTGTCAAGTACTCCATTGTGCGAACGTCATGTATCCTGTTTGGGACGGGGGAGCCGCTTGCTTCCATTTTGTAGAGATTAGGCATTTTGCGGCAGTAAGGAGGTGCAATAGTAACCTAGTTGGATGTTTGCCTAGATTATCGGGGAAAATGTTCAAGAGATATACGCTGGGATCTGGGGGTATCGCTCGTCCCAGGGCGGCTTCTATCACTGAACCCACCATCTTCCAGTAGCTGATGATGTGAGGGCATGTCCAGAAAATGTGGGGTATATTGGCACCTTGGGAGTCACAACGCCAGCATGCATCCCTTGTGGTAAGGTAAATTCTATGCAGCAGGGCCGGGGTATGATACCACCACATCATCAGCTTATACTGGTTCTCTTTATACTGTACACATTGTGACGTCTTAGCTGCTCTATCCCATATTGTTTTCCACACCGTGGGTGGGAGTTTTTTTTACCCAAAAACGATTCCCACTTTAGCATGTAGTCATGTTGAGGATGCTAGGTGGGGTGAGGGTTGCTTAGCAAGGTATATATAGCTGATATTAGGCCCCTTGTACCCGTCCCTTCCTTACAGTAGAGTAGATGGGAGCTGATCTGTAAGTAGCCATATTGAGCAGTGGTTGGGAGTGAGAATTTATTCCGTAAGTCTGAAAAACTAATCAGTTCCCTACTCCTGTAGTCAGCTACATCAGCAAATCTAAAAAGGCCTGCTGCGTGCCAGGGTCTTGTCATTTGTCCCGTTAGACTAGAGGGTAGGGATGGGTTGTATAGGAAAGAAGTCATGGGTGAGCGCTCTGAACTCAGTGGGAATTTTTAACGCATCGCAACCAGATTGCTTTGGTATGGCCCATAGGGCCTAGTAGAGGGGATGGGGGTGGTATATGGGACGTTGCCCACAGGAAGGCATTAGGATGTATTGGGGCGCTCCATAACTTCTCGATCTCCATCCACCTTGAGTAGGCTAGGAGCGTTGACCAAGCTGGAATTCTGCGTAAGTGAGCAGCCCAATAATATTTAATTAGATCTGGTACGGCTAGACCTCCCCTTTCTCTCGGCTGCATCAGGATCTTTTGTCCTAGCCCAGTGGTGGCGAACCTATGGCACGGGTGCCAAAGGTGGCACTCAGAGCCCTTTCCGCTGGCACTCAGGTCATCTCCCTAGGACAGAGTTCACCAAACGCTGAATCTTCCTGCAGTCCCAGGCAACTTATGAGATGCTGCTCTCAGCGCTATTTTAAAGCGACATTTCTTCGGCTGTTTGGAACTGCGGGAAAAGTTAGACGCTTTTGACAGAACTGCATTATTTTGGGAGATCATCCAGCTGGACCCACCATACTTTCTGTACAGAGAGACACTGGAGAGAAGCTATTTGCCCCCTTTCTTTCAACTGTCTTGGTGGCCTCAAGGGGCCAGTACGATTGAAAGATGTGGAAGAACAGGAAGCAAAAAGTTACTACTTAAAATTCCTTGTTGGCACTCTTCAGTAAATAAGTGAATTCTGTTTGTAGCTTGGGCACTCGGTCTATAAAAGGTTCGCCATCACTGTCCTAGCCTATGTCTTTTATGTGCCCAGATAAATTGAAGTATAGAAGCCTGCAGCGCCCTCAAGTCTCCTAGAGGAACTGGGACCGGTAGCGTCTCAAAGTAGTACATTAATTTTGGGAGGATAGTCATCTTAACTGCGTTAATTCTACCAAAGAAGGAGAGAGGCAACTTGTCAATAACTGCTTTAGTGATGCAAAAAGTGTTGGAAAATTTTGGGAGTATAAGGATCTGTAGGTGGAGGTGATCTGAATCCCCAGATATGTCAAGGACTGGGATTTCCATTGGAATTTAAAATTGGATTGGAGTCTTGTCAGGTGAGCCTGAGGGATTTTTATTGGGAGGGCTTCTGTCTTGGTTACATTTACTTTGTATCCAGATAGTTTCCCGTATTTTTCAAATAAGTCGTGGAGATTAGGGAGTGAAATTCCGGTTCTTTACTGTAAGAGCAGTGAGACTGTGGAACTCTCTGCCACAGGAGGTTGTTATGGCCGACTCTATGTACATGTTCAAGAGAGGCCTGGATGCCTTTCTGGAGAGAAAAAATATCACGGGTTATGGGGATAAAACATTTATTTAATTCTTGAAGGTTGGACTTGATGGACTTGCGTCTCCTTCCAGCCTTATATACTATGATACTATGAAATGTGTGGCTGTGTGAGTGTTAGTAGTACGTCATCAGCGAACAGAACAATCCAACATTTTTAAAATCCAATGGTCAAAGAGACCAAAAAAAATTTTAATGGGGTTACAATAATAAAGTATACAGTTCCGACTTACATACAAACTCAACTTAAGAACAAACCTACAGACCCTATCTTGTACGTAACCCGGGGACTGCCTGTAGTAGAGGCTCAAAGAAGAGAAGCCCTAGTGACTACTAATACCTAAACAAAATGACAGCTAGTATATAGACAGTGTGGAGAGAATATATGTGAAATCCCTATGCTCATCCGATAAAAAATTTAACAACAGTATAGAGATGCAGTAAATAAAAATTTTTAATGAATATAGAAAAAGGAAATAGACTGTATAAATTGTCAGGAGGGGTCCATCCAAATACAACAATTTTCCAGATTATTCAAAGTGCAAATAAGTGCAATGATGACTCAATGGGGGTCATTTACTAAGGGATGAAAATTACCGTTTTGCGCTGAATTGCCCTGGGTTTTTGGCGCACACGATCGGATTGTGGCGCATCGGCGCCGGCATGCACGCAACAGAAATGGGGGGGGGGGGGGCCTGGCCATCGAAAAACCCGACAGATTCGGAAAAAACGTTGTATTTTTTAAAAAAAAATGTGTTGCTTGACAAGCACTTACCTGCATCCAGGATGGCTTGGTGAACTTCAGTGAACTCCAACGGACTCCAGCGCACCTGGTGGACATCGGGCGCACTACCTTAGTGAAACGCCAGAAGACACAAATCAGTGGCGGAGAATGCGCCGCTGGATCGCGACTGGACCGGGTAAGTAAATCTGCCCCAATGTGACAAGTGATCTAAAAAGGAAAAAAAGGAGAAATGTATTAGTTTCTACTGGTATCATTATAACACCAATACTTCACGAATAAAGAACAATCACAGGCATTGTGTAAATGGATATACAGGCAAGTCAGTTGCCAGATATTAATAGTAGTAAAAATAATAATAATCATCTCCATAATAATAATTGTCTCAATAATTACAATAACCTCTGAGAAGAGATATCAGTGCATTAAGTCTTTGTCAGCGTAACAGTTACAGGTAACAGTTCTTAGTTACCAAAATTCTTGAGCTAGATAATCACTTAGTAGAGGTGCTGTGTCATTATTGTTCATGGACTCTGCAGGTTCGAAGTTCAAATCCCAGTCAGGAAAAAAAAAAAAATTTTTATTGAGATGATTTTTATTATTATAATTTGGCTAAAATTTAGGGTGTGGCCAGGGAGTGATTGGGGGTGTGGCTTAGAGGGATTGCCATTTTGTCCCTCCTTCCCTTTCACAAATGTTGGGAGGTATGCCATACTCATATATAATGTATGTAGTGTCCTGCAGCAGCCCCCATTACATATATTCTGCCTAGCAGCCTCCCTTAAATAATGAAATTTCCAGCGGCCTCCCCTCACCAGTGCAGCGGCCTCCCCTCACCAATGCAGCAGCCTCCATGCACTAATGAAGTGTCCAACAGGCAACACTTATTGGTGAACTGTCCTGCAACTTCCACTCGAAAATAGAATGTGCAGCAGCCTCCCCTCACTATTCAAATTTTAAAAAAGTTTTTTTTCTTCCCCCTTTGCAGCACAGGCAGTGACACGTCGCATGGAGGCAACGCAGCTGTGCCACATAAGGGTTGCGTGTGACACAATAGCGGTGCAGATGCTTCTAAACTACCTGTGCAAGCAGTTTACACCTAAAAGAACATGCAAAGTCCGTCAGAAAACCCCTTAAGTGCCTTTTACATTTGCGCGTGCTTTTGACGCGCAGAACTTGCATCGCACTCTGACCCATTGTAACCAATGGGTCTTTTCAGACTTGCATTCTTTTTCACACACTCACGCGCGTTTTTTTAAATGTGCGTTTAGATCTCGACATGCTTTACTTTTGCAATTCACGCACGTGAAAAACGCACCATACAAGTCTGTGGAGACGCATGAAAAATGTATCACACTCTGAGACACTTGCAAGTGAAATGCGTTTTTCAAGCAACAATTGCCGTAGAAGAGATAGAGCTCAGCCCTGAGTCCATTTCACGCGCATTATCTGTGCATGAAAAACGCATTGAAAACGCGCGTGAAAAACTGAGACACTGAACAAACTCTGACTGAAAACTGATTGCACTCTGATGCAAAATGTGCGTTTTTCACTGACCAAACCCTGATCGCACCCTGATCAGACTCTGACGTGATCTGCAACGCAAGTGTGGAAGGGGCCTAAGTTTTCAGTCAGAGTTTGTTCAGTGTCTCAGTTTTTCACGCATGTTTTTGGCAATTTCAATGCGTTTTTCATGCACAGATAACACACGTGAAAAGGACTCAGGGCTGAGCTCTATCTTTTCTATGGCAATTGATGCGTGAAAAACCCATTACACTACAGACCAGGAATAAAATGGTCTGAAATCCTAAATAAAATAAAAAACAGGCGCAGTCCGTGTAATATTTTGGCGCACATCTCATTTGTGTCTGCATTTTTATGATTAGTTCCGTCTGTGAATTAATTACCGCTTTGTCTGCATTTGAAAACGCAAACGCAGACAAAGCCGCACCCACCGCCTGCAATCGGGAACGAGCTGCCGGTGTTTCGCAGACAAAGCCCCGGTGGGTGGAGCTTTGTCTGCGTTTTCAAACGCAGACGAAGCGCTGCGTGTGGCACCAGCCTAAAAAAGGCAACAAACGTTGGGCCACGCCTACTTGCGCCAAAAAAAACCCCAGCCGAGTCGGGATTGTCAGAAGAAACCATTCTCTCTGGCGCCAACACCTTATAAAATGATCGGCATACATTATGCGCCACAAGATTCCTGACACTTTTATGGAGCAGATACGATAATACATCTGCCCCACTGTCTGGATCTATGAGTTATCATGTATCATTTGTCATGATGGATTTTTGAAGATGAATTGAAGATGAATAAAACCTGTATAAATTTGGACACAGACTCATCGCCCATAGGAAAATTGTGCAAATGTGCGGTTTCATCATTTTCACATGTGGTTTTTATTTTGCTGCAGAAATTAGAAATGCAAAAGTAAAAAGTTATCTCATTATCATTCTCTGGTGACCAGTCCTCCAGCATGGTGTAGATCCCTGTATGGCTGTGGTTTGTCTTATAGATTTACTTGTATAAGTAACTCTGTGTTGCCCCCAGACACCAAACCTTATATACAATTGAGAATAAAACTATAAAAGTCTTCCATTGTTTTATTTCAGAAAGAATTAGTCATTTTTTAAACTTCTGCCCCACAGAGTAACAATTCCTGGAGGTTTCTAGCAAGTTTTCCTCTCACTATTTTGTTTACTGCAATTAACGGGCACAAGGGACTCCGACAAAATGGCGGCCTCCTTGTGTAATAGCAGCGCGTGCGCGCCCCCCGTGACCCCGGAAGTAGTCTCCTGGGTGTCTCTGATTGGCTGAGAGGGAATCCACCAGTCTTATCGTAGCGGGCGCTCAGTGTTGTGGGAGATCTGAGTGTGTGCTGTCCCGGGAACCGCGGACATGGCGAGTCTATGGATGGGAGATGTAAGTGTCACACCCGGGGTCAGACTGCCCGAACCTGACCCTGAGCATGCTGGGACATGTAGTGCTATACAACCGGGTCATGCTGGGAGATGTAGTGTTATACACCCGGGACGGGGCATGCTGGGAGATGTAGTGTTATACACCCGGGACGGGGCATGCTGGGAGATGTAGTGTTATACACCCGGGACGGGGCATGCTGGGAGATGTAGTGTTATACACCCGGGGCATGCTGGGAGATGTAGTGCTATACACCCGGGGCATGCTGGGAGATGTAGTGCTATACACCCGGGGCATGCTGGGAGATGTAGTGTCACACTTAGAACATATTACTGATCTCTTTCCTCCCTTGCAGATTGATGAGAACATGAACGAGGCTTTCATCACTCAGGCCTTCCACTCCATGGGGGAGACCGTCCTCGGCGTCAAGATCATCCGTAACCGTTTCACAGGGTGCGGTCAGGAGCCCCTGCACTGGAGGGGGTGAATTATAATCCTGACTATTCGTGTATGCGGGTCTGTAACATTGTATCTGCTCCTCTCTTCCAGCGCCCTCTCTGGTTACTGCTTCCTCGAGTTTCCTGACCAGAGCTCGGCCGCCCGCTGCTTGGCCAACGTAAACGGGAAACTGGTGCCCGCTGCCAACCCCGTGAGTACCCCCTGATTGTATTGTGGCTGGTGTTGGTAGTGCAGCTTGGTCCACTTCTTCCCTCAACCGGTTAAAATCCGCCATATTGGTTTTCATTAACCCCTTCATCTGTAAATGTAAGAAACATCTGGATTAGTTTTGGATATAAAATAACAAAAATTGTTTATTCTTCAGCCCAAGAGATTCAAGCTGAAGCACGCGCTGTACACCAAGCCCTCGGACTGCATGTGAGTGCTCACCCTGACGTCACACACAAGATCAGAGGGGTTTTCCCACAAACCTATAATGTTCCTCTCCCTTTCCCCTGCAGCCCCCCGTCACGGACCGCGGCCGCCGAATACGTTCAGGCGTTTAACTACTACACCCAGCAGTTCCAGCATATGTTCACCAACTGGAAGTACGACCAGAAGAACGACAGCTACGCCTACCAGCAGTACGGCTACACGGCCGATAACTGGCCCGTAAGTCAGTCCGGCTCACACACAGAGGAGGTCTGTTACAGTGTACCAGCGAAGATCATACTCTGATCACAACTCAACTGCAGCAGAATTACAGATCTGTAATGCTTCCCTTTTCTATTTTTACAGGCTCCTGAAGAATTGGGTGAAGAGGCGTTAGAAGGTGATGGCTCTTACCGTTTTGTGTTATATGGGGGTGTAAGATGTTCTGTGCTCTCCAAGGTCATGCCGGGTGCAGAGCCTTGGCTTGGAGCATGTGACTGAGCTGCGGTTTACTGGCATTGCCACTCTGGTGACTGGCGGATGACCTATGTAATGATGGGACAGAGGGCTGTGCAGTTGGTAAGACAAACTTTCCTGACACCTCGATTTGTCTAACTCCAATTATAGCTCCACCAAAATGGTCCCAGACTCCGACTCCACAGTCCTGTTCTCCTGGTCACTCTAGCAGCGCTGAGATAAGTGCGACCATTCACTCCCAGTGACTTTTTCCTCAGATATGTAGCAGATGAATTTCATTACTGAGTCTAAAGTGCTGCTCACATTCATTACTAAAAGCCTAGATCAGGGGGTGCACAACCCACAGCTGGGCCATGAGATGTAGACCGCATCCTGCTCACAGAGTCCAATGAGCCCTTCTATACCTGACAGATGTGTTCATTGGTGCAGGAGACTGGCTAACGGTGAGTTCAGCTGCAGAGTCCTCACTGCTCCCGGATGTTCTCCCTCTTTGGGTCCTGATGCTGGTTGTATGTGCCGGCGTCTGGACCCAGAGCAGGAGAGTACCCAGGAGTGGTAATAACTTATGAGCTGTACTGTACAGCTCCCCAATCCTCTCCTGCTTTGTTGGTGGGTCCTTATGCCAGTGCATGTGGCTAGAAGGGGGACAGAGAGCCCCCTTCTAGTCACATGCACCCTGCAGTGTGATGCAGAAGAGGAACCAGGAGAGGATTTATATATTTTCGTGTGCTCTGGGGGTCTCCATTATTATAAATAACTGCTCTGGGTTTTCCTTTATTGTTGGTTTCATTTCTAGGAGTCGCCAGTATTATCTGCTCTGAATGCAGTAGTAGGTTGTTGAGGGGATATTTATTGCTGCACTGTGGGGGGGGGGTTGTGCTGTCCTGTGGTTAGTGGTGCATCTTGGGTGCTTGTTACTGGTGCAGCCCCTTAAGGTTGAGCGATGTTACAGTACGACCCTTGTTCACCCCCGGCCTAAATCCTTAGATCAGGAATAGAACGTGCATTTCATCATTTAAATAACTTTATATATTTGTGGAGCCAAACCCTACTAAAATGGTCACCGACTTGGAGTATTCAGATGTATTGGCGGATCTTGTACTTGTCTCATTCAGTGCCTTGATTTTTATATCTTCTCTTTTTGTCTCTTCCCAGACCCCAGCCCTCAGGTGGACGTGGCTGAGGCCAATAGACAGTTCATGGAGCAGAGCGAGGAGCTGTACGACGCCCTGATGAGCTGTCACTGGCAGCCGCTGGACACCGCCACTTCTAAAATACCTGCCGAGGTGTGACCCAAAGCCCCCTGGACTATTCCTCATCTCCTGTGCTGTGTCTGATCTCTCCAGAACTCTGTTATATGAGCCTGTACCTCATGGGGGCGCCATAGATTTCAGCTTAGACTATATGTGATGGTACAAAGAACTGATGTGATATCATCTATATGACTCGTGTATCAGGAGGACCAGGATGAACATCGGAGGATGAAACTGCGCAGCAGTACATGGACTTATGGGAGGACTAAACTTAAAGTATTCTGTAAATACTTCTTTTGGTTCTTTGTCTGGGGACGATTTGGCCTCACAATAAAATCTCCTTGTTTTGGTAAATCTTTCTTCTCATTTCTGGATTTGATCTCCACCTGAGGGGAAGCATGAAGATAAATACAGGGTATAACATGTGTATTGGGGGTAAATGCTGATCCTGATGTAGTCGTGTTCCTGTCTTCAGAGTATCAGCACAGGCTTCATATTGCCAGTACTGACACATTGTAACAACCTTTCAGCTGTGAGAAGTCTAGTAATTATATATATTCAGTTAGTGATGGTTCTGTATAGTTACTGTCAGCAGGCTGGAGGGGGTGGTCTTGTACTTGTAGTCCGTCAGACCTCGGCGTCTCTATAATCTCTCTCCTCGCTGTAATCATCCTTCATTATAAGCAATGACGCCGCAGTGTGCATGCTGACAGGCTGTCATATCGCACACAGGAGGATGACAGCATAATACCGGGAGAAGCCGCCCACCAGCTCTTACCCAGAGCAGCCTTAATGGATTAACCCCCTCACTGCTGCAGCCTGATTTATCTTATTGCACTGCTTCTGGTATTTATTGAAATGAATAAGAGGGGGAACCAAGCAGAGCATGAAGTATTAGGGGGGATTATGCTCCTTATATTAGATAGTGGGGCAGCACGGTGGCTCAGTGGTTAGCACTAGTCTTTCAGAACTGGAGACATGGGTTCAAGTCCCATGTATGTTCTCTCCATGTTTGCGTGGGTTTCCTCTGGGTCCTCCGGTTTCCTCCCACACTCCAAAACTTATTAGTAGGTTTGATTAGATTGTGAGTCCCTTTGGGCAAGTTCTGTGCAGCGCTGCGTAATCTGTGTGCGCTATATAAAGAATTATTATTATTATATGGAACCCTGTGACCTGCCTGTCTAGCAGAGGACTTCTCTGTGTGTTTCAGCAGGGTCTCTATTCAATGTTTGTCCTGTGCAGTTTACTGTAAGTCCACCAGATGGCAGCAGTCACCACTGGACAGGATGACAGTTGTACATGGATATGGTCACTCAGGAGGGGCAGCCATAGGTGATGGATCAGGGTGTAATCTGATTTTGTAGCCCCTTCCTTTTAATAGAGAAACAACGGTTACATTAAAAGAAGGCGCTAAATAAGACTGTAAACCTACAGATCACTGTACAGGGACTCTGACAAAGTGTCCTTGATACTAAGGATTCTGCGGGACCGATATCCCGAACTATATTAATGTTATCGCAACTGGACTATAATCCTACATGGAGTCATCATACAGGGATCGAGCTCTCGTCCCTGCATTGGGTGGGAAATACATATGACGTACGTTCTGTATTCCATCAACTTATTCAAAAGATCAAAGTTGAGTCCTAAGTTGTTGATACCTTTTATTGGATAACTAAAAAAGATGATCATGCTTTCGAGACTACTGATGGTAAAGGAAATCTACCATCAAAATCCATAATGCTAAACCATGGACTCTTAATCATGGATCCAGGTATCGGAACTGTGGTAATCTTCTTATATTTGTTATATGTTCCTACTAATATCAACTTTAATAATTATTTTTAATGAGCCAGAAAGGCAAGTGGAGCGTTACTAGAGTCCCTCTGTTCTGCAGCTTCACAGGCTGTTACACTGTGCAGGACCACTTCCCCTCCCACTGTGTGCTGAAACTTACTTTGCTGCTATGAGATAACACCAGAGGGAGAGGCATACAGTGTAACAGCCTGTGAAGCATCAGCACAGAGCTCTTCTGGCTAATTATAATAATTTTAAAAGTTGATTTTGGGGAAGAAAGGAGACCATTGATAACAAATATAAGAATATTACCACATATGAAAAGAGAAAATAATGCTGGGACTACCGCGAACACTGAGGCCTCTCAACCAGCCCAGAGGAATCCATGTTCACACGGATCTTACACAAGAAGCTGGAGGAGCTCATCAAGTGTAGTCAATTATATGAACAGGAGAGAGAGCGGCCCTCACCGACGTCTCTCAAAGATCTTCAAACGTTCCTCAATGCATGCAGGACAGTAGGACACCGTCAAGATCTTTGAGAGATTATATCACCTCAGTCCCAGTGCCTGGATCTATGAGGACGTGTCCTTGGTTTATCATGGTGGATTATGATGGTAGATTTCCTTTTACAAAGGGGAAACAAGTCAGGCTCTATCCACAGGATGGGGGTCTAACTTGCTGATCGGTGGGGGTCTTTGGACTGCCGTTCTCGTGATCTTTCGGGGTTCCATCACTGACGTCCTCGCCTATCAGCAAATATCCTGTGAATAGGGCCTGACTTGTTTCGTGGGAAAACCCCTGGATATCTACCACCAGGATAAAAGACTGTATGCAAATGAGCCTGAGGGGCTCCATACTCCATAGGTGTTAATGGAGTCTGGAGCCCCTCAGGCTCATTTGCATAGAGTCTTTTATCCTGGTGGTAGATGTCCTTTAACGGCTGCACTTGACAGTAAATCCCATCCTCGTAGAATCCCAAGTCTCAGAAGGCAGTAATCAGGTTGCATTTTAACAGAAGAATCGATCCAAAGAACTGCAGCTCCGATACTACAGTACTGAAATGAATGGCTGATATACAGCAGACAGAACCTTCTTCCCATGAAAGCAACTTTATGGGACACTGGCAACAGCTTTTCCCCACTAACTACCAGCCCCCTACCCTGGGCTCTATAACAGGTAGAGCCGAAGTTTAGAAAGACAGTCGGAAGTTATCTGCTGCTCACATTCTAGACTAAGACATGAACTGTCTATATCTCTTTCTGTATTTCACAGACGTATAAGTCTGAAAGTTGAGATTCTTATCTTTAATATGACACCAGTAGGAAGTTTCTAGGTGCTACAGAACTGCAGACGGAGGCATCTGAATTGACAATTTTTTTTGCAGCCTCTAAACTTGACTCCACTTCAGCAAATATGACTCTTTGTTCATTTTGACATGACTTTCGGGGGAGACTTATATATATATATATATATATTTTTTACAGGTGAAAGAATGTAGATCACAGAAGCACAAGCCGGAAAGATTAAATTGTTATCATTAATATGACACCAGTAAGACTTTTTTAGGTGCTATAGAACTGAAGGATTCTGTGTTACTAGACCTCCCCTTTAACAGTAATAGTATGTAGAGATTATTATTTCTACTTTGTGTTACAATTATTACAAGCTGAGCACACAGATCCGTATATATCCGTCTCCTGGTGGCTGTTATGTCCCTCCACGTGGTGATACTGACTGTAATAAGAGGTTATTACACACCACAAGCTGTAATATAATATAATAAAGCTAAAACCAGTGGCTGCACCGCGTGACCGGGTGACATGGCGGCAGGAAGAACAATAATGAGCATAAGAATATATTTTAAATAAACCCTCTTTTATATCGGTCAGTGACGTCATGCGTGCGACGCAGGATATGGAACATAAGCCAGTAACCACGCCCTCCCCTGACGTCACCGCCGCGCCGGAAGTAGGAGTGGTTAGTTTTCGGCAGTGACACAGGGAAACCGAAGAATGGAGGAGATCGGAGTAGTGATAGAGAAGAGCGGGAGCCAGGTACCGGCCCGGGGGCGCTGCCCTGACACACTGTACCGGAGTATACACGCACCTGCGCGCCTCCACTACCCGCCTCCCGTCTATGTATTAGACCCCATTACCCCCCTCTCGTCTCCACTAGGGGCGCCACTAATGATTCTCTATCATGGGCTCCCATTTGTTATCTGAGTGATCCCCATCCTCCAGATTTTCTGTATTGTTTTATTGTTCCCCTATATGTATGTATTTATCCGCTGCCTCTTCAGTAAGACCCCACCACAATCCAGCTGGCGCCCCCCAATAACTCCCTAATGTTCCCCTCAATAACGTGAATGTATAGTGTCCCCCAACATCCTGTAGATTTAGGGTTCACCCCCATCAATAACCAGGATACAGGAGCCTGTTCTGTGCCCCCTCCCTGAGTGTATAAGGTCAGTCCGGGGGCTTTTAGGGTTAATAGATTCCCGTAAACCTGCACAAGGTTTTCCCCTGATCACCTTTTACAGAGGGCACAAGTCTGACCCCAGGACCCCCCACTGATCATCAGAACAGGGACCTTGCCCCCCCCAGTGTCATATGGCGGCCCCTCCATTCATCACTATAGGACATACACTGCTATTACTCGGCAGGGCCAGAGACAGTAAATTAGGAAGCAGGGCACATGCACACTCGGCCTCTCAGGTCATCTGAGGGAGTGGGATTTCTATTCTTGTGATTGTTGGGGGTCACACTACAATCAGTAGGGATTTCACTGAATATTGGGGGAACCCTTTTAAAGTGTATATTTGTTATTTGTTATGCCTAGCCAAAGGTTGATTATCTGATAGTCTCTGCAGTGCCCCCCCCCCCCCCCCCCCACAGAGAGAATTGGGACCCTAAATACATGTAGCTGTAAAATATCAGTGGAGTCTCTAGGTCCCCACTACAGGCCAGAAGTTACATTGCATTCAAATGTTCTATTTACACTGATAAATTGTAACAATCTTGTGATGTGTGATATATGGGGTCCTCCCAAAAGATCTCTGGGTTCCCCCGTTATTCTAAGTATCTCTCCTCCTCTCTCCCCAGGATGAGGCCCCCTCTCTGGTGTCCTCCCGCCCGGTCACGGCGCTATCATTTCTTGGGCCTGAGCCTGAAGACTTGGAGGATCTGTACAGCCGCTATAAGGTGAGTGTGAGAGGCTTATATCCAGAGCATAGTGTACCCCGGAATCCTGTGCCCCCCTAACATAACCTTGTTCTCCCCACAGAAACTGCAGCAGGAGTTAGAATTTCTTGAGGTGCAGGAAGAATATATCAAAGATGAACAGAAGAACCTGAAGAAGGAGTTCCTGCACGCCCAGGAGGAGGTGAAGCGCATCCAGAGTATCCCGCTGGTCATCGGGCAGTTCCTGGAGGCCGTGGATCAGAACACTGCCATAGTGGGCTCCACAACGGGTAGGAGGCAGTAGCAGAAGTATCAGAGTACTGTACTCTTTGTGTACACAGTGAATGGAGCACTAGTGGGCACGCTTCACCTGCTGCTCCATTCATTTGGAATACAAGAAACCCTGTTTTCTTCTACCACGGGGGTCTTGCTGCTGGAACTCTCACAGATCAGCAAGTTATCTCCTACCCCATGTAAAGGGAATAACTAGTTGTGACCAGTATATCATGGATTTATCTCAAAATTCAGTGTTGACCCCTGAGCACAGGGCAGCACATAACCTGCTGATCAGTGTTCCCACCCCCATCAATCATAAGAATAGAAGTCCCTTTCCCCAAAATGACCAGAGAAGCCCAGTGTGCATGTGCCCTGCTTCCCAATTTGCCGTCTATGACCCTGCTGCGGTATAGCGCAGACTGTCCCATAGTGATGAATGGAGCCACAGCGCTACTTCCAACTGGGGGAAAAGTCCTTGTTCTGGTGGTCAGACACTTGTCCCCTGTAAAAGGTGTTAAGTTTAAAGCTCCTCAAAAAGTCCTGTCCCAAATCACAAGAGAAGGGACAAGTGAGAGATCCCTGAGGGTTTCCTCCTGAATCCTCCCTGTGTCTGACCTGCACCCTCCATGCTGGTGGATCCCCATAGAAATGAGTGTGGCTCTGGTTATACCTGCAGATTTGTGCTCCATACATGGGATAGGTTTCGGGGGAGCAGTAGATCCTCAGTTCTCCCCCCTGTCTGACTCTCATCTGCTTTCCTGGGAATAGTGGTTGGAGTATGTGAGGGGTTATATATTCATTATTAATTTCTCTGTTACTCAGGGTCAAACTACTACGTCCGGATCCTGAGCACCATCGACCGGGAGCTCCTGAAGCCCAACGCATCCGTCGCTCTACACAAACACAGCAACGCGCTGGTGGATGTACTGCCCCCGGAGGCCGACAGCAGCATCATGATGCTGACCTCAGGTGATGGACCCACTATCCAGCCCCTTGTTATATGTCCTTCAGCTGCTCTACCTGCTCATCCTAAGCTCCCAGGTGCAGGATCATGAACTCCCTCTATTGCCGTTATAGATCAGAAGCCAGACGTGCTGTACTCCGATATCGGAGGTATGGACATCCAGAAGCAGGAGGTGCGGGAGGCCGTGGAGCTGCCCCTCACTCACTTTGAGCTTTATAAACAGGTGAGTGATTAGTGACAGCGCCCCCTGCAGTCCAGGGCTGATCCGTGGTGATCGCAGGGATCCTGACTGTCTTGCTTGTCACTCTGCAGATCGGCATTGACCCTCCTCGGGGTGTCCTGATGTACGGGCCCCCCGGCTGCGGGAAGACCATGCTGGCCAAAGCCGTGGCCCATCACACCACAGGTCAGTATAAAACTAGAACTTTCGACGATAATTTCTAATTTATAGTAGGAAGGAATAGGATCTCCAGTGCCTCCAGTGAATGGGATCTGGATTCTTAAAACCCATATAATCTTGGGGGTTGTCCCAAGGTTTTAGTGTATTGGCTAACATGCTGATTGTTGGGGGTTCTGAACACAGCTGAGGGTTTGTTACATTGCATCTATTTAGACTTTTCTCTGTGAACTGAACACATCAGCAGTACAAATCATTGATACTCTGATTATTAAACTATCTGGACACATTTTAACTAAACAGATACATTGTAACAGAGTAGATGGAATACTTTATCTACAATGTAACTGAGAGCCAGCTGTGAGACGTATTAGAATACCGCTGATTAGGTTTCCATTCACTGTCAGCAAGAAGACATAAGTCAAAGCTGTAAAAATTAACACTTTCTCGCAGCTGAACATTTGTTTTAGGGTATTGACCTGCAAGATCACCTCAGTAGTACAGATCTCTATTGCGCTGATACTTTGTGACAATGTATCAGTCGCTAGTTCTGCCGGATAGATTGTGAGCTCCTGTGGCGCGTTGGTAATGGTTTCCTTCTCTCTCCTTGCAGCGGCGTTCATCCGTGTTGTGGGCTCGGAGTTTGTACAGAAGTATTTGGGCGAGGGCCCCAGGATGGTGCGAGACGTGTTCCGGCTCGCTAAGGAGAACGCACCGGCTATTATCTTCATTGATGAGATCGACGCCATCGCCACTAAGAGATTTGATGCACAGACTGGCGGTAAGTGATCCTTTATAACCTCATTCTCTCCCAGTACAACTGAAGGTATAACATTGATACACAGGAGCCCCATGTGGTGGAGTATCAGGAAACTGAATGGAGCAGTCATGGCGGCCAAATTTGGTTGTAACCCATCTTTCCTAGAGTCCGGAATGGCAAATCAACTTGGTAATGTAGTGAGAGCACTTCTGTGCAGCAAACCAGAAAAGCTCTAGGATCTGTGGCAGCCGTATTGTCTATAATACTCAGCTTTCAGACACAAATAAAGGAATACATTGTAAAGGAAGAGGATTTTATAGGGATTTTCCCACATTTCCTTGTTATCACTAAATGCAGGAAAGTTAAAAAAAAGATTAAATAGGGTTCCCCTTAATTTAAAGAAAATGTGCCATCATGATAAACCAGGGACATTACCACAGTCACAGTGCCTGGATCTGAGTAATCTTTTAATATTTGTTAGGAATGGCCTCCTTCTAAAATCCATTTTTACAATTATGCTAATGAGCCAGAAGGGCTACTGTTGGTGTCTCCAAGGCCCCTCAGTGCTGCAGATGCACAGTATGTTATGCTGCCCCCTTTCCATTTCCTGGTGGGGTCTCCTGCCCATTGTAAAATCCAGTGAAGCTGCAACATGGAGGGGCTCTGGTAACAACCAAAGTAGCCATTCTGGCTCATTAGCATAAATGTAAAAGTAGGTTTTAGAAAGGAGGCCATGGGTAACAAATATAAGATGATTAGCACAGTCCCTGTACCAGGATCTATGGGTAAGTGTCCCTGGTTTATCAGGATGGATTTTGACTCCCCTCATTCAGGGGGCTCACGTTGGGCCCCTACCACTCTTAACAAACCCCTCTTACAGCTGGGATAACTCAGGGGTGTGTATAATTTTACAGCTGACCGTGAGGTGCAGAGAATCCTCCTGGAGCTGCTCAATCAGATGGACGGCTTCGATCAAAATGTTAACGTCAAGGTAAACGCTGCTTTATTTTTGTCTTTTTTATTTTTGTGTTCATTTCCAGTTTCTCACGTTTTTGTTCTGTGATTCTCAGGTCATCATGGCCACAAACAGAGCGGACACCCTGGACCCCGCACTCCTGCGACCCGGCCGCCTGGACCGCAAGATCGAATTCCCCCTGCCGGACCGCAGACAGAAGCGTCTCATCTTCTCCACCATCACCAGCAAGATGAACCTGTCCGAGGAGGTGGACCTGGAAGATTGTATCCTAATATGGTTACCAGTACCTGGGGGAGTCGGGTAACATCTTTAGTGTTTGCAGTTGCCTCCAATTCTTGTTTTTGGCTAAACAATTGCCCCTTCCACATTTTAAGCTAAATGCATCTGGGGATAATTTCCTTTGAATGGAGTCTTCCTTAAAGAAGCTGTCATCAGAATTTTACCCTTCACACCAGTAGTACCTGCTAGTAAAGGGTTAATAGTCCTCCCCAAATCAACAAAAAATATTTGCCACTGAAGCTGCATCTTAATTACAGTTGTGTTTCTAATATGCAAATGATCAACAAAGGCAGGGGGGGTGAGGAAGGTTTATTGGGCCTGTTCTGGCCTGTTTTGGGTTGGTATATCTTGGTGGTCTTCTCATAGCATCTGAAATCCAGCAGCTCCACCAATCCTCCAATTCTGGTCTCCATATTACAGCTCTGCCACTATACACTGTGGAACCCTCATATTTGGTTCTAAATAACTGATTATATGGATAGATAATCGGAATGGATGAGCTAGAAAACCCCTTTAAATCTGTCAGGTTTCATTACTGCATAATGTTAGACTCCTTAACCCAAGTCACAGACGTCGCTCGCCCAGATAAGATCTCCGGAGCGGATATCAACTCCATCTGCCAAGAGGTAAGCACCTGACTACGACAACGGTTCTGTGAAAAGAATGTGGAGGGGGGTCTCTGGTAAAACTTGCTGTCCTCGTCCTGCCATAGTCTGACTCGCTCAACTCCTGGGCTTCTTACACAGACACAAACCTTTAGCTTTTTTATGGTGCCAGTCACTGATAGAAAGCAAAGATCTTAAAACTGTGGGAAATTGAGACTGTATCGGAGTTTTACAACTTTTACATGGTTACTCATGGGTCTCACTGGTCACTTGTATGGGGGTCCAAAGCCCCTATATTGAGACAAGCTCCTGAATTGTTGCGCCACCAGCAGGGCAGGTGCTCAGTGATGTCCCTTGTGTGTTCGCAGGGCGGTATGCTCGCGGTGCGGGAGAACCGTTACATCGTGTTGGCCAAGGACTTTGAGAAGGCGTATAAGACCGTCATCAAGAAGGACGAGCAAGAGCACGAGTTCTACAAGTAATGCGGACCCCGCCGGTCACATGATCTCCGCCTCCCCCTCCCCCAACATTGTTTGTTTTTTCTTATAGTACATATGGACGTATGAATAAAGGCTGCGGCCGCTGCTATCGGGCTCTGTGTATCTCATGGCCTTACCCAGGTAGATGCCCCAATCGCCAACCTACAATCAGCGACCACAATGGGAAGGGGCACATTTGTCTGGTTGTTTGTTTGCAAAACTTCCAGTTCTTCTGGGGGTATTTGCAAAGTTTTCTCTTTTCAAGCTTCAGTCTTGGGAGGGAAAGTATCTGAGAACCGTAACCGCGCAATTGTAGGCGACAAATCTATTTGCAGGATGGTTGTAAGAGGATCCTCATGTGCTGTGGGAACGGGCCCCTATACTGCATTAACATTGACCTGTGTTGTAAGGGGCCTCATACCATGGAGGATGGGTGCTACATTGTGGGTGAATGGAGTGAGTACAGGGGCGCAGCCCCTCTGCATGGGCCCGGAAGGAGACGGCTGATACAATTCGGTGTAAGCATCCGCCCCGTGCACTGCGCTCCTACAGGAAAGAGAAGGACAGGATTGGGGAAGTACAGATGGATGATGATCCCCTGATCTACTCGGGGGTCTCCAGGCCCCTCTGTGCGCTTTTTTCTGTATTGGTGTCCTACTGAGATAGCCGTGGCAGATAGTAATCCACTGCCTGCTCTGCACTCAGGTCTTCAGCATTATTATTATCTCCTCTGGTGGTCTCTCCAGCATTACTGGTGTCTGCTCTGGGGTCTCCAGTCCTAGAATTGTCTGATCCGGAATCTCCAGTATTGTTGTTATGTGCTCTGTGGTCTCCACTTGCTCTGGGGGTCACGTTATTATTATCAAGTCTTTAATATTATTATTCTGTGCTCCAGTATTTGGACTCTGCGGAGGCATTTGGTTGGTGCCTGGGCATGAAGTTGATATGACAAGTTATAGACATTGGGGGTCATTTACTAAGTGCCCGAATTGCGTGATTCCGTCGAGTATCCGGACGATTTTCACCGAATCCCGCCGGGATTTTGGCGCACGCAATCAGATTTTGGCGCAATTGCACCAGGTTGCATGCAACGGAAATCGGGGAGAGTGGCCGTCGGAAAACCCGACAGATTCGGAAAAACCGCATAATTTTTTTTTAAAAAGTGACGCATGACACGCATTTACCTGCACCAAGGATAGACTGGTGAACTCCGGCGCACTCCAGCGGACCGCGGCGCAGCAGCGACACCTGGTGGACATCGGGCGCATGGACCTTAGTGAATCGCGGGAAGACCCGAATCGGCATCGGAGAACCCGCCGCTGGATTGTGACTGGAGCTGGTAAGTAAATGACCCCCTTTGTGCTCCTCTGTTATATATGACAAAGAGTGGCGGAAAGCGCCACATTCCTTATTTGGCCATTATGTTACACTGTCCGCCGCTCGTCCTTCGCTCAGACCTGGACTTAAATTATACAATTATACTGACAAATAAAACCGCAACCAGATAAGTGACTGAAGACAAAGTGATCGCCGTTTACCTTGTGTCTGTGTCCAGCGAGTATGAAAAGTATTCAGAGCCATTTACATTTTTCACTCTTTGCTTCAAAGTTGTTGTTTTTTTTTTTTTTTTTATCATGGATGTGCCCTCTGCCCCCCAGTAATGTGCCCCCTGCTCCCCAGTAATGTGCCCCCTGCTCCCCAGTAATGTGCCCCCTGCTCCCCAGTAATGTGCCCTCTGCCCCCATGTTGACAGAAAAAAAACCCTGGAAATGTAGATATTTTTGCTGATTTATTTTCAAGAAAAACTGGAAAGCAATGAGGCCCCCGGTGATGAGTATTCGGCCCCTTTTCTCACTGATGAGTAGAAGCTTTGGAGTTGGTGCAGCCTGGAGTTTCTTGGGAAGATGCTACAAGTTTTTCACCCCTGGATTTGGGGATCCTCTGCCTCTTCCTTGCAGATTCTCACCAGGTCCCTCAGGTTGGATGGTGAACGTTGTTGGAAGCCATTTTTAATTCTCTTCAGAGATTCTCAATCGGGTTTAGGTCCGGGCTCTGTCTGGGCCGGTCAGGAATGGTCACAGAGATGTTCTGAAGCCTCTGCTGTGGTATTAGCTGTGTGCTTAGGGTCATTGTCATGTTGGAAGGTTCGGCGCAGTCTGGAAGATGTTCTCATCCAGGATATCTCTGTACTTGGCTGCATTCATATTTCCTTCCATTACCCCCAGTGGTCCTGTCCCTGCCCCCATAGCCTGATGCTGCCCCCCATGTGTCACTGCTGGGATTGTATTTGGCAGGTGATGAGCGGCTCCGGGTTTTCTCCACCGCTTTGAATTTTTACCAAAAAGTTCAATCTTCATCTCATCAGAGCAGAGAATCTTATTCCTCTTAGTCCTGGGTCCTTCATGTGTCTTGCACTGTACGCGGCTTTCATATGTCTTACACTGAGGAGAAGCTTCCAGACTCTGCCATAAAGCCTCGAGCTGCAGTGATAGGAGACTCCCATCTCCCTCCTGCTTCTCAGCCATAGTGATCGTGGGGGTCTTCTTTACCTCTCACCAAGGCTCTTCTCCCATGATTGCTTAGTTTGGCTAGACAGTCTGGACCAAGAAGAGTTGTGGTCGTCCCAAACTTCTTACATTTAAGGATTATGGAGGCCACTGTGCTCTTCGGAACCTTGAGTGCTGCTGAAATTCTTCTGTAACCTTGGCCAGATCTGTGCCTTTCCACAATTCTGTCTCTGAGCTCCTTAGACCTCATGATTCTTGAGCACTGTGACAGGCCATATCTGTCTTATATAGACAGGTGTGGCCTTTCCTAATCAAGTCTAATCAGTTAAATTTAACACAGCTGGACTCCAATGAAGGAGCAGGACCCAGTAGTGCTTATTCTATGGTCTATGTTCCATGTGGGTTTCATTCTTCCTTTTGATATAAATTTTTCATTGTATTTTTAAAATTGATTAACCTTTTAATGACCCGTGATGTAATAGCAAGTCACGGGTCAGCTGCGGGTACATGGAGAGGGCTCACAGGCCGAGCCCTCTCCATAGCTGGTAAGTCTTTGCTGCATATCGCAGCAAAGACTTACTGGTAACACCTGCGATCGGTGCTAGTACCACTCCTGGGTGTAAACCTGCATGGGCGCGGCCATCTTGTTGGATACCGTCGCACCCTGTGATGTCATCGGGGAGCAGAGAACGGTTGCCATGACAGACTTGGGTCTTCCAAAGACCCGAGGCAGTCTGGATTTAACCCATTCATTACTATGTGATAACTGGACATTGTAATGTATGTGGATGAAAATCCCCACATACTGCCATACTGTAGTATAGCAGTATATGAAAGGATCAGACAACCAAGGGTTAAAGTAACATAGGGAGTCTGAAAAATAGTAAAAGTTAAAAAAAAAAAAAATATATATATATATATATAACAAAAAACCTAAAAATTCTAATCACCCCCCTTTGCCTAGAACTGATATAAATATAAATAAATAGTAAAAATCATAAACACATTAGGTATCGCTGCGTCCGAAAATGCCCGATCTATCAAAATATGATAATGGTTTTTTACTGCGTTTAACCCCGTAACGGAAAAGAGTGCCCAAATTTGAAAATAGCACTTTTTTGCCATTTTGAAGAATATAAAAAATTCTATAAAAAGTTATCAGAAGGTCGCACAGTCCTAAAAATAAAAGGAAACTCCATCAGAAGTCGCAAAAAACGACACCACCCACAGCTCCGTACTCCGACGTATGAAAAAGTTATTAGCGCCAGAAGATGGCAAAATCTAAAAAAAACATTTTTGTACAGGAGGTTTTAATTTTGTAAATGTAAGCAAACATTATAAAACCTATACAAATGTGTTATCCCCGTGATCGCACCGTAAAATCCAAGCCCACAAGAAAACGGCGCAAGTGCGTTTTTTCACGATTTTCACTGCATTTGGATTTTTTTTCTCGCTTCCCAGTACACGGCATGGAATAATAAATACCATTAATATGAAGTGCAATTTGTTACGCAGAAAGCAAGCCGTCACACATCACTCTGTACAGGGAAAAATTTAAAAAGTTATAGATTTTTGAAGGTGGGGAGTTAAAAACGGAAATGAAAAAACAAAAAAGGGCCTGGTGGTTAAGGGGTTAAAGTACTATAACAGCAGCTCCGGGTGCTGGAGAGTTGATCTTTCCTAGTTCTGAGGTCCTGGGTGTCGGTGCTGATCAGCAGGTCTCCTCTGGACATGTACCAGATCAGTGACGTGAAGCTATTATTGGATTATACGTATAGGACGCCCGGAGCGCGCCAATTATTATTACCTGTTATGGCGCTGATAACGTTCTGCTGTCATTATTCTTCTGAGGCTAAAATGTAGAAAACTGACCTTTTAGCTTCTGCCAATTAAGGATCGAAATGATTTCTTATATTCTATGCGGAAGACATTATCAGGTAGGTGGCTCCAGGCGGGTATAATTATATTCAGTGTGTGTCCTGATCCTATAGAATAAATACAGTATTTTTCGGACTATAAGGCGCACCGGAGTATAAGGTGCACCATCAATAAATGTCTGCTAAAACGTCTAGGTTCATATATAAGGCGCACCGGATTATTAGGATGAGTGACCAGCAGGTGGCAGACCTGTGCACAGTACAAGGCAGCTGTTGTCTATAAGTACAGTTCATATATAAGGCGCACTGGACTATAAGGCGCACCTTTGATTTCTGAGAAATCAAAGGATTTTTTGTGCGCCTTATAGTCCAAAAAATACGGTATGTACTTTTTTATTTTTAAAGGAAATCTACCATTTGCTTTGATGCATTATGAACCAAACATCCCTTGAGAATGCTGTAGCTACACTGATGCAGAAACATATCTTGTTTAATCCCTGAACCGAGTGGTTTTGCTAATTACTAAACTAATTATAAAATTATGATAATGAGGCTTTGTCATTCCTGTGCTTGCCCTGGTGCTTCTCCTCTTACCCTAATTATACACTACTCCAGCCTTATCCTGCCCAGCATAAGCCGAAAATACATCACTGTGTTGTCCCTGACAGGCAGAAGTAATCAATCGCTGCACCATCCCCCAGCTGCTGTGTATGAGTCATCCAGCTCAGGTTGATTAGTCCTGTCTGGACAGTTCAGGAATCTCCGTGTAATGTGTTTATGCAGGCACCCAGCTTTCCCAAGATCCTGAATTTTATCATGGTTTTTTTCAGCAAAACTACTCGGTTTAGGGATTAAATAAGACTGGTTTCTGCATCAGCGTCGCTACAGCATCCCCGCATTCTCAAGGTTTCAGAATGCATAAAAACAAATGGTAGATTTCCTTTAAACATTTAGATTTTTTTAGAATTATTTTTGTTTCGATTTTATTTAATCTTTTACAGAATTCACCTTAGAACCGAAAACAAATCACAGAAAAAAAAATGTAGGATATTTCATCGGCACCAGCACCAGCCCCTCTCCCTCCTGCAGATTATCCCTGTAGCTGTCATACATGATCTTATTAATTTCGGCTTCTATTGTACCCGCTCCCGAGTCTGCGAGTTCTCATCTAATTAAAGCCAACGAAAGATAAACTGCTAATCTACCGCTAATCAGATGTTACATGAAACCCGACACCGCCGCCATTGTCCCCGCCATCCTGCCAGTGACACCGTGTACAGGACATCACAGAGAGGAGAGCACGAGGCGCTAACTTATGGATTACAGTCCTGCTCATTGTTATTCGCTCCCATGAAATCCATCCTGATAAACCAGGGACATCACTCATAGATCCAGGCACCGGGACTGTGGCAATCGTCTTATATTTCTCCTTCCTTCTAAAACCAACTTTTAAAATTATTCTAATGAGCCGGAAGTGCTCCTGTGGGTGCAACCAGAGCCCCTTTGTGCTACAGATTCACAGACTGTTACACTTCCCTGCTACTTTGCCTGATCTAGTCTTACTGCAGCAGAGGAAGTTTCAGCAAATGTTGGGAGGGCTAAGCGCTCCTGCACAGTGTAACAGCCTGTGAAGCTACTGTTAACACCCCCCAGGAGCTCTTTGGGCTAATTAGCATAATTATAAAAGTTGATTTTAGATCTCTGTTGATTTATGGTCTATGGATCTATGAGTAGATTCGTGGCGGCACATGTACGTCTACAATAGTTACAATTATAAAGACAGCGGAGCCTAGAGGCGCTCAGATGATGTTAGGCGCAGAGCCTCAGGCTTATTAGCATACGGTTTAGCAAGATGATTTCTTGTGAATACGGACCTCACAGAAATAAAGGGAAAAGGTGCCAAGCCCTAGGAGAAGAGGAGATCTGCCTAGTAACACTGCTGTCAACATCTGGTTTTACAAAACATTGTTAACATTGTGTTAAACACTTTGTGAATGCGAATGTTAACAGGAATGTAGCTCGGCAGATCTCCTCCTCTCAGCTCTTGTGTTCCGGCTCTAAACATAATGTAAACATCACATGTGAACGCAGCCTGAAGAGCATGAACAAACTGCGACGGAAGATCGGGAGAAGAGCCAGAAGCTTCTAGATGGCTACAAGCGTTTGGAGGGGGTCACCGAGTATTCATGAGGGTCCTTCACTGCCGCCCTCGCTGGTTATTCTGGCTCTTCTTTGAAATTGCAACATGTGCGGTGGAAACAATGTCTTATTGTTCTGTTACTTTGGACACTTACAAAAAAAAATCCTAAAGATATAACTTTGGTAAATTTCCATTCCATTGAAGAAATGAAGGGAGGCCAGTAATGGTGAGCAGTGCTGTATGTTTCTTCACTGACACATTGTAACGCATTCTCAGCACGGAGGAGAAGCTCGTCATTCTAGTATAATGGCCGTTATGTTTTCACCAACCCTTAGAAGACCAAAGTACAGACGGTCCCCTACTTAAGAACACCCAACTTACAGACGGCCTCTAGTTACAGACGGACCCCTCTGCCCCCTGTGACCTCTCTGGATGTTACTATAGTCCCAGGCTGCAATGATAAGATGTAAGGTGTCTGTAATGAGGTTTTATTGATAATTTGTGTTCCCATTACAGCAAAAAACTTTGAAACTCCAATTGTCACTGGGCAAAAAATATACAGTTCCGACTTACATACAAATTCAACTTAAGAACAAACCTATGGAGCCTATCTTGTACATAACCCGGGGACTGCCTGTACATGAAAGAGTAAAGCAGTATGTGCCGGCCGGGGAGGGATGGTTTCCAACATGCCCGATCCATGACAGCGGCTTCTTCCTGACTCCACATTAAGAACACTCAGCCAAACCCGGTACATGTGTATGGAGGGGTGAGAATAAGACAAACAGAAGAAGAGATTACGAAGAATCAGTGAGTTTATGTGAAAGTTCACACATTATCTTATAAAAGAACAATCTCTTCCAAAGTCAAGTGAAAATGAGTTCAGAGAAGAGTCATATTTTACGGCAAGTTTACAGCCTGGACCCTGAATCACTTCAGATAACCCTATCTTCAATTCTATAGCACTTAGAAAAATGCTTCTAGTGTTATATTAAAGATAAGAAGCTCATCTTTTAGTATGCATCAGTCTACACAACCCGATATACAGGCAGATAAAGACATCATTAGACATGTCAGCTCTATATAAAAAGCTCCACCTTTTTTGACAGTCTGTTACTCCTTTTCTGTAAAACATAGAACCACAAGCCCAAAAGATGAGATTCTTAGTTTAAATATGACACTAGAAGCATTGTTTTCTAGGTGCTATAGAACTAAAGATAGGGGCGTCTGAATTGACTTTCCACCTGCAGCCTCTAAACTTCACTCATCTCCGGTAAAATGAGACTCTTCTCTGCTCACAACTTTGGTGGAATTTTCTATTTTTATAGGTAAACAAGCAAGATCTCACATAAAAGGAGGAAGTCTAGAAAGGACATTTCATACCCTACACAAGGGGGCCAGTAGATTATTGGGGTAAATTCTTGTGACAGAATCGCTTTAAAAAAAAATCTACATTCAAAATCCATCATGATAAACCAGGGACATTACTCATAGATCCAGGCACCGGGACTGTGGTATCTCCTTATATTTGATATCCATGGCCTTTTCCTTCTAAAATAAACTTTTAAGATTATGCTAATGATCAACAAGGGCTCTAGGGGGTGTTACCATAGCCTCTCCATGCTCTGACTTCACAGACTGTTACAGAGCGCAGGAGCACCTGCCTCTTTTCACTATGTGCTGAAACTTCCTCTTCTGCAGTGAGATTACATCAGAGGGAGGGGGGGAGTGCTGAGGGCGCAGGGAGAGACAGTGTAACAGCCTGGGAAGCGACAGCATGGAGCATGAAGTTCTCAGAATCCTAATCTTCAGCAGATAATACAGGGAGTGGCAGTGAGTCTTACAGCAAGACGTCATTACAAGACGAACTACCGGGAGACGTTCCGGCAAATGTCTGGAATTTACTAGACAATGTTCTCCTCGGAGGATCTGACGGATGAACCTACCTGTAGATGTTACTACCGGAGAACTTAACAGATTTATTCCTTTATTGATACTTTATTCGGAGCGCACATCTTCTGAGACGACCTGCAGCCCGATTCCAATTGTGGAAATTAGGGAATTGAGTTTTTTCACCACTTGGGATTTTCTTGCATTAAATCAACCAATCCAATTACAGGGAAATGTTCCCACTTTTATTACAGCAACAAATCCTCACTATTATCCCCTCTACACTTCACAACATCTTTCCAAAGGAGAGAGAATTGCTGTTCTCACAACTTAGAGGGATTGTCCAGGTCTCCACACTGCGCCCCTCAAAAATACCAAAGTCACAATGCGGTGTCACCTGAATAACAATGTCCCACACTGTGCTCCTAAATAATATTTACCTGCAGAAATTTCCAACAGGTGTCATTAGCTCCTGACGGAACATCTCCACACTGCGCCCCCCACAAATACCACAGTCACAATGCAGTGTCACCTGAATAACAATGTCTCACACTGTGCTCCTAAATAATATTTACCTGCAGAATTTTCCAGCAGATGTCATCAGCTCCTGACGGAACATCTTCACACTGCGCCCCCAAAAATACCACAGTGTGGTGTTACCTGAATAACAATGTCCCACACTCTGCTGCTAAATAATATTTACCCATCCCACAATACAACTGACCACACTGTGCCCCCGCATAGGCCGCTCACAACACAACCTACTTCACTGTGTTTCCCACATACATCAAATATATAACCCCTAATAAACAAAACTATGCTGTATATATGAAAAATCACAATATATACTATAACCCCAGTATAAATAATACAGTATCTACTAATAAAAATGGTTGCGCCCACATATAAATACATAATATATGGTTCACCTATGATGAAGTATTTTATATAAAGCCCCCTCCAAGGAACTCATTTTCCTATATAATGCCCCCCACAATGAATAATTCATATATAGTGCCTTTGTATGATTAGGGACTGGAGGGAGGCCCCTGCCATGGTGACATGTGTTGGAGCCCACCAGTGGATCCACCGATCCTCCGGTGGGCCAGTCTGATTCTGCATTTGTATACAGTTTTCAAAGATATTTTTCTGTATAATGTTATAGAAGCTGTCACAGTCCTGCATGTCCACTATATACACCCCATGATAGTCCTGATATATCCACGTGAGGACCGATCCCGACACCTGCACCATGGAAACCCGACGATACAGAAACCCGACAAGTGCGATTAGCTCTCTACACGCCAGAAGTTGTCACCTGCTCAAGTAGTTAATAATTTACCTGCTGGCAAATAGATTCCAGGAGGAGAAGTAATATCAGGAATGTTATGTCTCAGGAACACTAACCCGAACCCATAGCATCGCTGAGCCCTGCTACCGGACCTGTCCTGTCCCCCAGTGTGTATGACACCCAATCCAGGGAAAATATGGGGATGATCCAAAAAAGGAGCAACAAATGAAGCAAAAGTAGATGCAATAGAAATGTCAGATCATTACTAAACTTGTCATATATAAGGGCAAGGGGCTACTGATGGCGTCTTATTAGACATCAGGACTTAATACAAGAGGGCATAAAATACTGCCCTAAAATGGGGCCCAGAGGCCACTTTCTGTCCTAAGTCATGGCTCCAATATCATCACACCAGCAGGGGGCAGTGTGTCCTCCTATCACTACTAGGGGTGACTGTCCTATGTCATGGCTCCCTACATCATAACACCAGCAGGGGGCAGTGTGTCCTCCTATCACTACAAGAGGTGGCTGTCCTATGCCAAAGCCCCCCACATCATCATACCAGCAGGGGGCAGTGTGTCCTCCTATCACTTCTAGGGGTAACAGTCCTATACCATGGCCCCCACATCATCACACCAGCAGGGGGGAAGTGTCCTCCTATCACTTCTAGGGGTAACAGTCCTATACCATGGCCCCCACATCATCACACCAGCAGGGGGCAGTGTGTCCTCCTATCATTACTAGGGGTGACTGACTATCCTATGCCATTGCTCCCCATGTCATCACACCAGCAGGGGGCAGTGTATCCTCCTATCACTACTAGGGGTGACTGTCCTATACCATGGCCCCCACATCATCACACCAGCAGGGGACAGTGTGTCCTCCTATCACTACTAGTGGTGACTGTCCTATGCCATGGCTCCCACATCATCACACCAGCAGGGGGCAGTGTGTCCTCCTATCACTGCTAGGGGTGACTGTCCTATGCTATGGCTCCCACATCATCACACCAGCAGGGGGCAGTGTGTCCTCCTATCACTGCTAGGGGTGACTGTCCTATGCTATGGCTCCCACATCATCACACCAGCAGGGGCCAGTGTGTCCTCCTATCACTACTAGGGGTGACTGTCCTATGTCATGGCTCCCCACATCATAACACCAGCAGGGGGCAGTGTGTCCTCCTATCACTACTAGGGGTGACTGTCCTATTCTATGGCTCCCACATCATCACACCAGCAGGGGCCAGTGTGTCCTCCTATCACTACTAGGGGTGACTGTCCTATGTCATGGCTCCCCACATCATAACACCAGCAGGGGGCAGTGTGTCCTCCTATCACTACAAGAGGTGGCTGCCCTATGCCAAAGCCCCCCACATCATCATACCAGCAGGGGCAGTGTCCTCCTATCACTTCTAGGGGTAACAGTCCTATACCATGGCCCCCACATCATCACACCAGCAGGGGGCAGTGTGTCCTCATATCACTTCTAGGGGTGACTGTCCTATAACATGGCCCCCACATCATCACACAGGCAGGGGGCAGTGTGTCCTCCTATCACTACTAGGGGTGACTGACTATCCTATGCCATTGCTCCCCATGTCATCATACCAGCTGGGTGCAGTGTGTCCACCTATCACTACTAGGGGTGACTGTGCTATACCATGGCCCCCACATCATCACACCAGCAGGGGGCAGTGTGTCCTCCTATCACTACTAGGGGTGACTGTCCTATGCTATGGCTCCCACATAATCACACCAGCAGGGGGCAGTGTGTCCTCCTATCACTACTAGGGGTGACTGTCCTATGTCATGGCTCCCCACATCATAACACCAGCAGGGGGCAGTGTGTCCTCCTATCATTACTAGGGGTGACTGTCCTATACCATGGCCCCCACATCATCACACCAGCAGGAGGCAGTGTGTCCTCCTATCACTACTAGGGGTGACTGTCCTATTCTATGGCTCCCACATCATCACACCAGCAGGGGGCAGTGTGTCCTCCTATCACTACTAGGGGTGACTGTTCTATACCATGGCTCCCACATCATCACACCAGCAGGGGGCAGTGTGTCCTCCTATCACTACTAGGGGTGACTGTCCTATGCCATGGCTCCCACATCATCACACCAGCAGGGGGCAGTGTGTCCTTCTATCACTACTAGGGGTACCTGAATATTCTATGTTATGACTTTCCACATCATTTCACCACTTGGAGGTGCAGAAGTCGGGGGTCACCCATAAGTTTTGCTGATTGGATAATACTGGGGCTGCACTGCCGGTGCCATCCACCTGATACCCTCACCACCCGTCGCTGCGGTTCTGGTACAGTGGCTGCATCGCTTGACCGGTCACCCTGGCAATGACACGCTGCCACCTGATTGGTGGAGAACTTACAAGGGGGACAGATGGGCACGGCGACTTTATTATAGAGGGAAGAATACAAGATAATAAGGACACAGCGGCGGCGGCAGACAATGGAGGAAATGTAATAAGAGTACAGTAGTGGGGGAGGGGGAGGCAAAGAGTTAATGGGGGGAGACACGGAAACCCAACGCGAGAGCGACAGCGAAAATAATACAATTATAGGGGAAGAGAAACGCGCGGCTAATACACAGGGAGGGGGGGGGGGACTAGTCCCAGAGACTAGAAGGAGGTGCGACAGGCAGAACTGACAGAGGGACACAGAGAGAAGGAGCCTCACACAGGTACGCTCTCCTCAAAGCTGGGTCATAAAGGGTTAAAGAAAACTTCTTAAAGGAGAACTCCACTGCAGGCATCCTCATGTTACTGCTAAACTTCCCCGGGAGGGTCATTGATTTTAGGGTCGCTCCCACCTTTATGGTTGCGTTACTGTAAGTGACTGTGTTATACTTACTGTTTTTTTCATGTTGTTGGTAGCAGCAGAACTATGAAAAACGCTTTGATATTTAATAAGATTTTAGCTCCTCTAAGTACACCAGGGGTGTGTCCTCACACTGCTGTGCTCTCTGCAATGAACTGTAACCAGCGCAGGGCACCTGTGTAATCAGACCTTTGTTGTGTGTTCTGTTAGTAGCAGCAGGACTGTGAGAAATGGATTTATAGTGTGGAGATGTAAATTTGCTATTCATGTGTGCTGTATATATACTGTGGGGAATATAACTTCCGCTTGAGAGATTATAAAAGTTTTATCCTATCCTATATTCCAGGATTGTAGTCCTCACACTGCTGTGCACTTAGCTCTCTGCATTAAATGCATCACAGTTCCTTTTGCACTATTGTAGCAGGATTCTAGTTACATACTATAGAAGGACTGCAGATCAGCTCAGTGCACAGCAGCGTTATCCATCTCGTCCCAAGTAGTCATGTGACCACCTCTCTCGCCCCGCCCCTTTAACCAAGACATAGAACATATAACTATAGAACAGTCAGATCTCCAATTATGTGATACACAGTCCCAAATCCCCTGCACAGATATGATAGAAATTCTGTCTGCCTATCTCCACCACTAGGGGGAGCTCCTTTGAGATTGCAGTAATATTACGCAGCTCTGACCTGTTGATCCCCCTTGCATGTGCTAAACATCTCCACCATGCTTTACCCTACAGCTCCGATCATCAGCTTTATGCATCATGATGGGTACATTCCCTCATCCACCTCTTACACTGCAACTCTGCTTGTTTAAAGGGAACCTGTCGCCAGCCCAGCCCCCCTCAGGTAGAATATTACATGTCCTTTCTATAATTCCCTCTTTTATGTGAAATCTCCAACAAATATCCCCCAAAGTCCGGCAAATATGACTCTTCTCACCTCATTTTCACATGAGATGAGTCAAGTTTAGTGGTTGCAGGAGCAGTGTAATTTCAGAAGCCCATATCCTCTGTCCTATAGCACCTAGAAACATGTGTCATATTAAAGATAAGAATCTCATCTTTCAAACGCCATCAGGCTTATGGCTTTGTGAGCTACAGAACCAGAGATACAGGAAGCCAATGGCAAAGTTGGAAATGGAACCTGAAGATAAAGGTCCTGCCTATTTTTAGCTGCCCAAATGTCCAGTTCTGTAGATCACAGAACGTAATTCTGATGTAATCTAAAAGATGAGATCCTTATCTTTAATGTGACACATAAAGAATGTTTCTAGGTGATAGGTTCTAAGAACAAAAGATAGGGGCTTCTGGAGTGACTACCTCTGCAACCTCGAAACTTGACTCATCTCATGTGAAAACGGGTTGAGAAGAGTCATATTTGGCTGACTTTGGAGGAGATTTGGTTGAGATTTCACACAAAAAGGGAATTGTAGAAAGGAGATTTAAACCCCCGAACTGAGGTACAAAGTAATTTGGTGGAGTAAAACCTGGTGACAGGTTCCCTTTAGCCCTTTTTCGTTTCTGTTCTTTGCTCCCCACCTCCGAAAATCCATAAGATTTTTTTTTTTATTTTTTCATGTACAGAGCTGTATGGGGCTTGTTTTTTGTGTGACAATGTGCACTTCATAGTGACAGCATTTAATATTCCACGTCGTGTACTGGGAAGGGGGAAAACATTTCCAAATGTGGTGAAATTTATTGTATTTAATAGATTTTAAAAAATGTAAAAAATGTTTTCTTAATTTCGCCATAATCTGGCTCTAATAACTCTTCCATACTTTGGCATATAAGGTGTTTTTTGCAGGATGTGATGACGTTTGCATTGATAACATGTGTGGGCCTGTACGACCTTTTGATCACATTTTATTACAAATGACAAAAAGTGGTGTTTTGGACAATTTTTTTAATATTTTTTGAACGTTTTTTTTTCACTATTTTTCAGCCCCTTTAGTGTACATTAACCCTAGGTGGTCTGATCGATCCTACCATATACTGCTATACTACAGTATGACAGTAGAGGGCGACTTTGTACAGGATCTGTTACAACATGCCGCTGGCACATCATAACAGATCATTTGAAATGACAAGCGATAGATCACCGCATCCCTGATGACGTCACAGGGAGTGACAATCTCAGCCAAGATGGCGGAGCCTACATGTTGCCGGCCGCACACTGATCCCGGGTGCTACCTGCAACATGCGGCAAACACCCAACCTGTTTGGAGAAGGCTCTGCCTGTGAGCCGTCTCCATACACCCAACGGGGGAATGGCTTGAAGTTTGTTTTTTTTCCGGCAGCGTCTGGTATGGTCCTCAGAGAGATGTGCAACCATACTTTTTGTGTATGTTGTCAGTAGCAGCAGGACTGTGAAAAATGGATTTATATTCCAGAATTGTAGCTTCTCCAAGTGCATTGGAGGCGTGTCCTCACACTGCTGTGCTCTGTGCACTAGGCTACTTTGCAGCTGCTCTAATCTGAGTGCTATTTAACTAGATGCGTGCTACAGCATTACCTCAGAGCTATGGAGAAAATCAATGCACAGAGCTTAGAGCACAGCAGTGTGAGGACATGACCCCGGTGCACTGGATCAGTCAGCGAGCAGAACTTTCTTCTCTTTATTGAGATGCCGGTGTTTACAATCCGCACATTCTCTCTTCTCCGTCCTCTTATATTTACATAACAGAAGCGGCGCCATAGAAACTGCATGATTCCACATGGCAACACACCATCCAGCTGCAACATAATAACCCTGCGCGTGCCGGAGAGGAAAGCAGGATCGCTACCAGTGTGGAATGTGATCCAGTCACCCAGCTTTCTTAAGATCCTGAATGGTACTTCAACATTGTATTTTGTATCTAGATACTTAGGTTGGTCAGGATTCTAAGAAAGTTGGGTGTCAAATTATCTCCTGGTAGCCATAGCTCTGCACATATGGGATGCACATTGAATGTCATTGCATATAAGTGGGCAGATTGGTCATTCAGGAACCTAGGAAAGTTGAGTGGATACCGAGCCATAGTGATGTAGTCTGTGATATATAGCTTAGAAGGTTTTATTGTTCAGAAAAGCTGGGTGACAATCCATGTGGTTCCATGTAGGTGGATTTTTATGTTCAGCGCCCTAGGAAAGTTGGGTGGTAACCCTTACAGCAGCTGTAATTGTCAGAGTGGCTATCCTTGTGTTTGTTACTCTGGATTCTAGGAAAGCTGGGTGGCAATGCATAGTTATTGCCATATGTATTCAGCAATGCAGCGTGTGCATCGGTGTATAACTTCATGAATCAGGAGCCTAGAAAAGTTGGGTGTCAATTTCTGTAATAGTGGTCACAGCTGTGCAGTGATACCATAAGTAGGCAATGGATGAATATGTATGTAGAAAGTCATTCTGGACCCTAGGAAAGCTGAGTGGCAGCCCATAATGAGCCGTAATGATGGGCATAGTAATGCAGTGATGCAGAGTGATACAAAATTAGTTCCTAACCTATACAGAAAGTTTATCACCACTTTACTGGTTGTCACCCACTTTTCCCAGAATCCTGAATGGCAGATGTGATTCCTGATAAAGGAGACACCATACACCTCACAGCTATGTAAATCAGGCAGATAACCTTCAGATCATATAGTCTATGTTGGCTGTCACCTAGCTTTCCAAGAATCCTGATAGGCAGATCTATCCATTGATACAGGTGATGCAACACTTTATGGTTAATGATCCATATATGAGATCATTGTGGCCATGATGGTTGTCACCCAGCTTTCCTAAAATCCTGAATGACAGATCTTTTCAGTGGCAAAGTGGATGTTGTAAAGCGCAGATTAACCCTACAGAAAATGGATGTCGGCAATGTTGGTTGTCACCCAGCTTTCCCTGAATCCTGATGGGCTGACCTATCCATTGATACGGTGGATCCAACTCTTCACTGCAGTAACTTGCTTGTGATCCATATTAGAAATGACTGCAGCTTTGTTGGCTGTCACCCAGCTTTCCGAGATACAGATACAAATAATTATAGGGGGAATTTTCAACAATAGGAATAACATGATATCCTATCCCACCCCTGATCTTCTGGGAGCATAATACTCCCCCCCACCTGGGGACTATCAATCTCATCATGGCAGAGGGAGGCCCATCATCCCCAGACACTGCAGAGAGCCGGTCATTAACCCCCGGGATGCTGCAGCGGCTGGGGAGCACATGTGTCTGCAGCGCCCCCTCCCTCCCAGCTACATCAGGAGGTTCTGTCTTTTGGCGTCTTATATTTTACCAGCTACAAGGTCAGAGCAAAACTTCCAGCTGTGGATACAAAGGCCCCGGGCACTTACCTCATCCCTCCAGAGGATAGAGATCTGCAGAGGGTAGAGGTAGGTGCGCTGCTGCATGCTGGGCTGTGGGACCCCAAAAATCCATGAGGAGGGGCTGGGGGATCTGCACCACAGCATCCTGGACAAAGAAGAAGAAGAGATCCATGGAAGGTGCAGGGAGGAGGGACAGGACCTTCATCTATAGCATCACCCCCATCCCTCGCCTGTAACATCATCCCCCTCCCTACATAGGGTCCCGTCACTGACTATAGGCTCCGCTGCGTAATAATCCCCCCCCACCCATCATTATTTACTCGCTGGATGATGTAAACTTTCCACCTGCAACATTGTAACAGTTCTATGAGGAAACAGGATACAAAGAGGAAGTGAAGCAAGTGATGGATAGATGATAAAGTAGCGGAAGAGCAGCTGTAGAAAGTCACAACGAGCAGCGCAGACCAGGTGAGCGATCGGGTTACTCATGGGTTATGGGATATCGAGAGATAGTTATGAGATGGAAGAGAAAATATGAGATAGATAGATAAATAGATAGGAGATAGATAGATATGAGATAGATAGGAGATAGATAGTTATGAGATAGATAGATAGATATGAGATAGATAGATAGATAGATGGATATGAGATAGGAGATAGATAGATAGTTATGAGATAGATAGATAGTTATGAGATAGAAGAGAAAATCTGAGATATATAGATATATATGAAATATGGACATTGCATGAAAAATGTGCCGCACGGTCCGACTGAGCACCAGAGATCCCTTTATGCGCAGAATTTTTTGTGGGACAGAGAGCAGCTGCAACTGAAATGTGTTGCGGACACTTTATAAACACCTGTGAAAGCAGAACAGAATGTGAAAAGTCCGACAGAAAACTGGCGCAGGGGCTTTAGTAAATGTGGGCCAACGTCTCACATATCAGGTATGATGAGACACTATTTTTAAGCTCCAGGTCCTGCAGTGTAGCAGGTGACTGCGCCCCTGATGCTGCTGTGTAGCAGGTGACTGCGCCCCTGATGCTGCTGTGTAGCAGGTGACTGCGCCCCTGATGCTGATCTCCATCTTGCTGCTGCCTGAGACAAGATGCTCAACTTGCCTCATGGCTGGCGCACCCCTGCCTCACAGCTGAGGTTTTGTTAGATTACATTCAGTATAGACAATGCTCTGTCAGGTAAGAAGTCTGGACCTGAGACTGATACTTACATCCATGACATGAAGCTACTTTTCTATCAATGAGGTCCTGTTCTACTTTATTCAGCAATAGAAGTGTCAGTTGTTCAGCCAAACACAATGTGACAGATATGACCCCCGCAGAGTGTGACGTCACATCATCCAGATCAGTGACATGAAGAGACTGCAGTATTGGGGGTAAGACCACATATACAGCAGAGATGTGTGGAACAACCTCCCCGCTGGGTGTGTGGTACCTGCTGTACTGGAGGGAAAGGCTCTCACACCACACACTGGTGGCAATTAGATTCTTACATACAAAACTTATCCAGATTTTTGCATATCAAAAAACTGAAAACTATAGGATGTGTAGGTGTCTATCCCCTTGTAGATCCAGAAAAGTGTTTAAAGGGAACCTGTCACCAGGGACCTCATTTTCCCTAAAGGCAGGTTACAGAAGCCCATGACACCTGCAGTGCAAATCTGCCTTTCTCCTTTCTCTGAGCATTTGCATTACAATATATTTGTGTGTTATACCTTGCAGCCTGACAGAACCCTCTGTGTAGTCACATGGGTTGGGCTTTGGTTTGGATGCATTTCAAAAAACAACACATGACTTGTCTGTGCTGCAGACTCCTCAGATCTCAGCCCCCACCTCTATGGTGCTGTACAGCTCTTCCCCCTCCCACTGATGTCATCGGGCTGTGACCTCTGTTAAGGAGCAGGAGGGAAGAGCCATACAGGAGCACAAAGGTGGGGGCTGAGAGCTTAGAGTCTGCAGCACAGACTAGTCATGTGTTGGTTTTCAAAATGCAGCCAAACCAAAGCCCAACCCCTGTGACTACACAAATGATTCTGTCAGGAAGGAAGGTAAGTTATAACACACAATTATAGTGTAATGCAAATGCTTAGAGAAGGCAGAAAGACAGATGTGCACTGCAGGAGTGACGGGCTTCTGTAACCTGCCTTTAGGGAAAATGAAGTCCCTGGTGACAGGTTCCCTTTAATCACCTATAGTAGTCTCCAACTTGGTAAATAGAAACATATGTATGTCCCGGATTCTCAGTATAACTGCTGCAGTTTTGCAAAGTCCTCAGAGGTTTGTTAGAGAACATTAGTGAACAGAGTATTATACACGGATAATGCGCTTTCGTGAAACTCCAGCGGACGGGTAAGTAATTGTGCCCCGATCTCTTTATACTCATTATGTAACTTGTAAATGTAACTGGACACACTGGATTTTATGTAGCGGTATCAGAGTACAAGGGGCTCACTACTAGAGATGAGTGGATCCTGTTCGGGAAGGGGTTCAGCTGGACTGGAGATATTGTCGGTGACAAGACTCGGGGTCAGTGAACACCCCGGACCACTGCGGGAGGTGGTGCTAGCCGACACCTGGGACCGGAATCTAAGTGGCACCTGGCCTTCACCAGAGCCCGCCGCAAAGCGGGATGGACTTGCGGGATACCACCAGGTCATTCCACAGGTGCGACTAGCCCGCTGTGGTAGCAAAGGTTGAGGTACAGAATCAGCGTTCAGGCTTGAGGTCAGGTACAGGCTGGCGGCAGAGATGCAAGGTCACAGGTCAAGTTCGAGGTCACAACAGGAATTCTAGTCAGGATGCAACAGGGAACAATCACAGGGAACAGGAAGCTTTCTCTAAGGCTAGTGAGCGCAAAGATGCGGTGGGGAATAATGGGAACAGCCAGCGTTTAAGGAAAATCCGGAAGTGGCAGGCACCAATCAGCGGTGCGCTGGCCCTTTAAATCCTCTAGTGCCCTAGGGAGTGGGGATGCGTGCGCGTCCTCCCCGGGACAGTAGCTGGATCGTGGAGTGATGAGTGCGGGTTGGGTGTACCACGATCCGTGACATGGATTGCGGGGGCACCCGTGACAGTCGGATTGTCAGGCAAACAGCCAATCCAGCAAATTGACGCTACTAGTCATGGCTATGATTGACACAGGGGGACATAGCCATGGCTAGTAGCTGGGGGCGTCAATTTGCCAGATTGGCTGTCCCACTGGCAATCAGGTAGTGCGCTGCTGAGCCTCAAACTGGAAACAATGGGGCACATTTACTTACCCAGTCACCGGAGTCCACAGAAAGTGCATTGTCCGTGTATAATGCATGTGCCGCGATTCACTAAGATCGTGCGCCCCATATCCTGCATGTGTCGCTTCCCCGCTCAGGTCCCCGGGGTTCACCTTCTTCTTCCTGGTGCATGTAAGTGCATTGTCTTGCGCCACAATTTGAAAGTTAAATGCAACTCACTGTAATATATATATATATCTATATCCATGTGTGTGTAATCAGTATTATATTACACCGTTATCATTATGCAAGTTGCTTGCTGTAACTACTGGGAAATCTCCTTACACCTTATATCTGACACTACACACAGTGATTACTCCACCGCTGACAACACTCCAGGGTGATGAGTAACGTGTAACGGACACTACTCCATGATGACAGCAATGTAACCATTACATGTAGGATCTCTGCTTCCTGTCACTGACTATACGGGAGGTGACAGCACATATACAGGCAGCAGGGATAGTCAGAGGATGGCATTGATTTGCTTGTTTGGTGCGGAACATTATAGTCAGCATGTCCACTCAATAACCCCTTAGATGCTGGTTCCCATCCTGTAAGGGGTTAACTGCCCAGGATCGGATTGCCTCTTGGCTCAAGCACATTCTTCTTCGTCTTCTCTCTGATAGGCTGAGAGGGGAGGGAGAAGAGTGTAAAAACTAAACATTTTCCAATGAGTACAAGGTCACAGCGATCCAGCACCCAGAGACCTCGCTGTGTGACCCGCAGCAGCTCCTGGGGCTGTACAAAGCAGAACCATAAAGCTCCAGGATCAGAGCAGGAGAATCCATGTACAGGATCCGCAGGTAAGAGTCTGATGTATCATCTATGGACGGTCCACAAGAGGTTAATGTGATAGTCTGGACCCAGTGTCACTTCTCCTTATCTATTCTTATTCCACAGGATGTGACACTTCTCTGCCCTGATCTGTAGGTTCTGTATTTCTATATTATATACGGATCTTCTCTGCCCAATCTACAATCACATTGAATTTAGTTCTGCATCTATATGGACAGTGCACAGTACCACTTCCCCTGTCCTGTATATATATGGGCAGTGCACAGTACCACTTCCCCTGTCCTGTATATATATGGGCAGTGCACAGTACCACTTCTCCTGTCCTGTATATATATGGACAGTGCACAGTACCACTTCTCCTATCCTGTATATATATGGACAGTGCACAGTACCACTTCTCCTGTCCTGTATATATATGGGCAGTGCACAGTACCACTTCCCCTGTCCTGTATATATATGGGCAGTGCACAGTACCACTTTTCCTGTCCTGTACATATATGGACAGTGCACAGTACCACTTCTCCTGTCCTGTATATATATGGACAGTGCACAGTACCACTTCTCCTGTCCTATATATATATGGACAGTGCACAGTACCACTTCTCCTGTCCTGTATATATATATATATGGACAGTGCACAGTATCACTTCTCCTGTCCTGTATATATGGACAGTGCACAGTACTACTTCTCCTGTCCTGTATATATATGGACAGTGCACAGTACCACTTCTCCTGTCCTGTATATATATGGACAGTGCACAGTACCACTTCTCCTGTCCTGTATATATATGGACAGTGCACAGTACCACTTCTCCTGTCCTGTACATATATGGACAGTGCACAGTACTACTTCTCCTGTCCTGTATATATATGGGCAGTGCACAGTACCACTTCTCCTGTCCTGTATATATATGGACAGTGCACAGTACCACTTCTCCTGTCCTGTACATATATGGACAGTGCACAGTACTACTTCTCCTGTCCTGTATATATATGGGCAGTGCACAGTGCCACTTCTCCTGTCCTGTATATATATGGACAGTGCACAGTACTACTTCTCCTGTCCTGTATATATATGGGCAGTGTACAGTACCACTTCTCCTGTCCTGTATATATATGGACAGTGCACAGTACCACTTCTCCTGTCCTGTATATATATATATGGACAGTGCACAGTACCACTTCTCCTGTCCTGTATATATATATATGGACAGTGCACAGTACCACTTCTCCTGTCCTGTATATATATGGACAGTGCACAGTACCACTTCTCCTGTCCTGTATATATATGGACAGTGCACAGTACCACTTCTCCTGTCCTGTATATATATGGGCAGTGCACAGTACCACTTCTCCTGTCCTGTATATATATGGACAGTGCACAGTACCACTTCTCCTGTCCTGTATATATATGGACAGTGCACAGTACCACTTCTCCTGTCCTGTATATATATGGGCAGTGCACAGTACCACTTCTCCTGTCCTGTACATATATGGACAGTGCACAGTACTACTTCTCCTGTCCTGTATATATATGGGCAGTGCACAGTACCACTTCTCCTGTCCTGTATATATATGGACAGTGCACAGTACCACTTCTCC